>NC_092330.1:38290167-38641979 GCF_036785885.1 Coffea arabica
CGTTGTTTCCCTCGACGGACAAGATTTTCTCGAAACCGACGCTGAAATTGGTGACGATGGGAAACTCCATGTGACCGTAAGGAAATCAAATGCTTCCCGAAGATCCCTAGGACATTGTTCCCTCCCTGCATTGACTCCTAGGCCATCCAATCTCACTGGAGCTGAAATTTACAGCTTGAGCTCCTCAAGAAATCCTACGCCAAGAGGGTCAAATTTCAATCATTCAGATTTTTACTCCATGATGGGATTCGGAGGCAGATTATCCAATTTTGGGAATTCTGACACTGGGAGGCTGTCAAATTTTGGTCCAGCGGACATGTACTCTGTTCATTCCTCCAGAGGGCCTACTCCTAGGCCGTCCAATTTCGAAGAAAATTGTGCCCCGGGAGGTCTAATGAGCTCCCCTAGATTCGGATTTTATCCGGGACAACCCGTCAATCCGTCATCCTATCCTGCTCCAAATCCGGAAATTGCATCAGCCGCTCCCAAACAGGGCAAAACTAGTGCTACCAATAATAATAATAATCAGCAGCAGCCCCAGCAGCAGCAGACGAGCGGGAATAAACCCAACCATGACGCTAAGGAGCTTCACATGTTCGTATGGAGCTCTAGTGCCTCCCCGGTGTCGGAGGTTGGTGGGCTCCACGTGTTCGGTGGTCCCGATTTCGGGGCCAACGAGCAACAATCTGGACGGTCCGATCATGGTGCCAAGGAAATCAGGATGTTGGTTGCTGATCACCCCCAAAATGGGGAAAACAAAGGTGAATATCAATATTTTTCCTTTTTTTTTTGTTGTTTTTTGAAGTATGGTTTTCTTTGTGATGGTAATGTTGGAATTTAATGCGTGAAGCCGCTCCACAAGTCGGGGATTTCGGCGGGGCGGATTTCACCTTCGGCGGTGGTGGAAGGGATGGGGATGAGGAAAAAGAGAAAGAGGGCCCCACAGGGCTGTCCAAACTGGGGTCCAGCTCCACCGCTGAGCTTCATCCGAAGGCAGTCGGAGCCCAAGATGCCGGTGCCGGAAAACAGCTGCCTCCGGCCAGTGTTATGACTAGGCTCATCTTAATCATGGTTTGGAGGAAGCTTATCCGAAATCCCAACACCTACTCCAGCCTTATCGGTGTCATCTGGGCCTTAATTGCGTTCCGGTAATTAAACTAAACACTCCTAAGTCCTAACCTAATTGTGATAATTATGATCTTTGGTTAGTTACCTAATCATCATGGCTGCTCAATTGGTACGTACAGGTGGAATGTGCATATGCCGGCGATCGTAAAGAATTCTATTTCTATTTTATCCGATGCTGGGCTTGGAATGGCAATGTTTAGCTTAGGTAAGTTCTCGACGACAAGAGTGAAGAATCTCTAATAAGTCCACAGGGTCACATGATTGGTATTAAACGAATGAGAATGACCTTTTTTATTTACTCAAAACTTGGTGAGTGACTCCGGCAATGTGAAAAATGGTTGGTGGTCAATGCCCATGTAATCTTTTTCATGGACAATGTAAATTTTTTTGACCATCCATCTTCTTTTCTTGATTCTTGATTCTTGATTCTTGATAAATAAAGGTGTTGTTTACTACTACTACTACTGCTACTGCAACTACTTGTCTTGAAGAAAATGTAGTACCATTATCACCATCATCTACCCGACATATGGGACCGACGAGGAGCAATGTCCCCTAGCGGTCCAAGAATCGGTGGATGATTGATTGATGCCGTTAACTAGTTGTGTATAATCATGAATCATGATCATGTAGCATGTGTATGTATGGTGGAGCGGTAAAGGGTAGTTGGAATTTAATTGAAACATATTTTTCTGTGAGTTGTCTGGCTAATTACCAGTACTATAATGAATTTTGATTTGATTTGATAGGTCTGTTTATGGCTCTTCAGCCAAAGATTATTGCATGTGGAAACTCGGTGGCCACCTTTGCTATGGCTGTCAGGTTTCTCACTGGTCCAGCAGTTATGGCAGCCGCCTCCATTGCCATTGGCCTTCGCGGTACCCTTCTCCATGTAGCCATCGTTCAGGTAATTTCACAACTTTTGAGAGGCATTTTCCAGCTGCTTAGCAAAATTATCATACGCTTGAAGCATTTCTGCTGTGAATTTGACTGATGTATGCTACAAACTATTTAACTTTGTGTTGTTTCATTGTAGGCTGCACTTCCACAAGGGATTGTTCCATTTGTGTTTGCCAAAGAATATAACGTCCATCCAGCTATTCTTAGCACAGGGTAACTCAAAAGATTATCGATCTTTTTTTTTTTTTTTTTTTAACAAAAAAAGTTAACAACTAACAAGTTTCTCGTTTTAAATTTTGTGTTAATTTCAGGGTCATTTTTGGGATGTTGATTGCATTACCAATTACATTGGTCTACTACATTCTTCTTGGATTATGAGATCTTCACGGAGCAAGCAAAGATAGAGTGAATATGAAAGAAGAAATTTTCCATTCCATTGACTGTTAAATGTTTCTAAAGTTTGGATGGGGTGCTTACTTGTTGAGAGCAGGAGGTTGATGAAGAAGGCATAATACTCTTTGACTCTGTTGATTTAAGTCAGAAAGTGTCGAGGAATCTAAAGAAAATGACTGCATCCAAAGTAGAAGGAGGGAGCCACCAAAAAAAAAAAAACTATTTTGGCTCAGTAATTTTAAGTTGAATCCCTGATGTAAAGTAAGGATCATGCTCCCATCTAAAGCAGGCATCTTATGTAAAATTCTTCAAATTTGGAGGAAAGCTAGTCTGGTAGAAAGGGAACAGGAGGCAGTAAATCAAGGAGGGAGGGAATGATAGGGAGATGAGTTGTAAACTGAATTTCTCATCAGTAATCATTGCGCGTGTAAAGAATGCAATTTGGAAAAATCATTTCTTTGCAACTTGAGTCAAGGCTCTCTTGAATTGGAGCGCAGAGGAATAGTTATAGGATCTCTTACCTTTTTTTTTTTTTTGTCTTTTGGTATCATCTTTTCTATGTCTAGTCCTTTTGCTGGCTCTTGGCTTCAATTCTTTTCCTCAGTTAATTTCGGGTCGGGTTGTATTGTAATTTTATTAAACTGTTCAATGTTGCCGTGTAATTAATTAATTACATCAGAGTTTAGAATATGTGTTGATCATCAAAGAGTTGAGTTAGGGTCATCTCTTTCTTGGCACTGATATTATATTTGTTCTTCTAGAATCAATTGAAGAAAGAGGAGTTATTTTCATCCTTCTATGAAGCAGGAATTTGACCATCCAGACATATAATACCAAAGGCATTTTGGTTGGGAATATGAAAATAGTGGAGCTTTCATTTCCATTGACAGAGGCATAATTTTGCACTTTCTGCTTTCACTTGGCGAGAAAGCAATTGGGAAGAAAGGATAAGAGAGTGAGAGACTGCTTGAAAGGACATCATCTTTCTGCTTGCTTAGTGGATCTTTGCAATTTTTTTGGCACACAAGCACTTTAGGGGGGCTTTCTTTCTTTCTTTCTTTCTTTCTTTCTAGAGAGGAATGTGAGATAAGAGAAAGCAGAAAGATGATCAAAGTCAAAAGCTGCTTGCTTTTGCTTTTTAGTACTGTTTCTTTTTTTTTTTTTTCTGGCTCTTTGATGCGCCCACAATCCTAACCCTACTACACCTCTATTGCCCTATCCTACGCCAAATTGCCAACTGATCCATCACTTGTTAGCCACCACAAAGGCATTCAAGGTTTTTGTGAGGGTGAGAAGTCAATAATGTTTGGAATCTTACTTCTCATCATCAATTTTCCGCTCTACTCTCCATAATTTCTTCAAATTTAATGGATGCCTTTTGAGACTTGTCTGGTTCAATGATGATTTAGCCTTCTTCGATTCTCAATGATTCAATAATTTTTTTTTTTCAGTCTCCTTCGATTTTTTGGGTATGTCCCTCTCGATAGTATAAAAGTAGGAGTAGGTGCAAGTATAAATTATTGACATTTAATTGCAAAAAAAAAAAGGAAAAAATCATCCCTCTCAAAAGGGCACCTTGTGCAGGTGGTACAACTATGTGATGCTACATGCAAAATGCTCGCACGTGAGTAAATATCATACCACCATAACAACTATGTGATGTTAAAAGGTTACTGTCTTTGATCATTTGGACCAATCAATCTTGGCCGAAATGAGGTTCAACCAGTAATTGAAGGTGACTTATTCAAGATTCTTCTGATCCGAATAAATCAATTAGCTACCAAAAAAAAAAGAAGCAAAAAAAAAAAAGGGGGACAAAAGAGAAGGGTTTGGGACTCAAAGTTTACTCGAGCGAACTTTTAATATGATATTTGCATAGTATATCAAAATATGCCATGGAAATATAACAGACAATTTACCTAATTCTTTGTCCGTTTTAATAAAACAGCCATGTTTTCAATGGCCTGGTCTTCTTTCAAAGATGGACTGAGAAACAGTACTACTACGACATCGGTATACTTCAAAGCAACGACCGATTAATCTCATTAATTATGTCTTGATATCGAAAGCATCTATAATACTGTAGTAAGTAAGAAAGAACTTCCAATTAATCTCATTAATTATGTATTGATGTCAAAAGCATCTAAAATAGTAAGTAAGGAAGAACTACCGATTAATCTCATTAATTATGTCTTGATATCGAAAGCATCTAAAATAGTGAGTAAGAAAAGATTCGTGATCCGTAATCATGCATTGACTACTAGAAGTCGTGATAATGGTATATGGATTTAGTTTTGACAAAAAAAAAAAAAAGGTATATGGATTTAGTACTTCCAATCATAAATCATCAGCCATAATCTTCTAGTTTCGTTCTTTCTTTTTGCAAATTCAAGATGCTAATAAATATTGCAAATTCCTCTAAAGAGAACTTAAATCGAGATGCATTAAATCGCAGAGATGTGCTAATCGACGTATTCTAGAATCCCCACCAGAATTGTAGAATTCTCTTAGGATTAATTTCCTATACACTGTCAAACTGATAGTATATATACACCGCTACTGTTGAATGCATGATAATTAATATGAATTTCAATTTGAAATTCAAATTTTGTGTATGTATATATCCAACTATAATATTATATATACCGTCAATGTCTGAATCTCTGCTAGTTTTTGGAACCCCTCCAGTTTTTCAGTAGTAGGACAGGTAATATACGAATAAATAGGGTACCAAATTGCATTTGTCACTAATATGAATCATTCTCATTTAGGGGGCGATAGTGAAAATCCGATGATTACGCAATGTTATACCGGAAGGGAACACACGCACATAGCCTAGGAGTCTTCAATTCACATTGCCCACATTGTTGAAATATGCCTAGCTTGCAACTCCACAAGATTTACAATAATGTGACTTTCTGATTTTCTTGAAAACTTTCCATAATTTGCATTTTTTTTTTTGGTAGATGAGACTGTAATTTACATGAGACTCCATCATATCTAAGACAATAAGCAAGTTGAATTGAGCAATGAACACTATAAATTCAGCTAGAGCTCGAACTTGGATGCATTTACAAGCTCAACTTAGTTGTTGCGGAAAAATGTGAGTTCAATTATTGAGTTTTTCAAGAAATTTGACCTGTTTAGGAGGTCAGCAAAATTGTAACACATTCATCACTTACAAGATCATCTAATGTCATTTCCACCAATAGTTCACAGAAATTTTTTTTTGATTAAAAATTGTCTAATTCTCTTTGTCGCCAACAATATGAAAATCCATATAATAACTCACAACAATATATATTTCCTTTTCTAAAATTCGATAACAAATTAAATGTTTCATTAATGGCACGAGCCATTCACTATATAGCCCATGTTGGGAAAACAAAATTCGACGAGCTTCAATTTGTATATCAAAACGAACCTAAAATCTATGTTGAATTCCTCAGTATATTTTCAAACCAATAACTAAAAATTAATTGGAGCAATATATCTATGAAAGAGTAGTAAAAAGACTGATTCAATTCGAGCATTAGCGATAAATGAATTTAATCAGGGAATGAATTTCAACTTCTCAATGGACATGGTGATTTTTTTTGGGTTTTGAAAAAAAAAAAAAAAAAAGACCGAAAAGCAAGAACAAGGGTGTTTCTGTCAAGATAGATAAAATGTAGGGGTGATTTGGGAAATGGAAAGATGGACTCTTCTGCCATTAAATAACGCGAACCAACATACCCTTGCCAGAAGCCTAGAAAGCGATTGGTCATTCGAGTTTTACGAGTCCATCCAGCGAGTTTACAAAGAAGACGCCGCGATTCTCACGAGTCACGTGATCTGTAGGAGTGTAGTAAAGAAATGCGGCTTCTTTTACTGCGGACTCCTGATTTTATGCGCTACGACTCTGTTGGGCTGCACACTCTTTGATGGGTTGACTCAAGGCTTTTTTTCCTTCTTTTTTTTTTTAAAAAAAAAAAAAATTTTATTCTAAGTGACATACATTATATGGACGATAAACACAAATTAAATGATGGTCGACCTTTTTTTTATATTTGTATTTTTTGCTTGTCATTTTTAGTTATTTTTTTTATAAATGTACTCTTGTTTTTAGTAAGATTTTCCTTGGTAACGGAGATGCAGTGGAATGTGTGTAACTTTCATAAAAATAAGGAAATAAATTATCTTTACAAATTTCATTAGCTTAATATAAACAAATAATAAATTCATAGGACCATAGAATATTGTAAAAATTTTGAATATTTTGTTTGATACAATTAGATACTTTAATTCAATTACTAATTGATTTAGAAGGAGCTCTTTTTCTTCCTAAAATTTGTTGATGAATGTTAGAGTTAAATGAAGATATCACCAAAGTACTCTCGATTTACATATATATATATATATATATATATATATATATATATATATATATATATATATATTATAAGATAAGATAATATCAAAGACTCATCATCTAGTTCATGAAACCAGAATGAGAAATTATCAAATTTTCGAGTAATTTACATTACATTATTATTTGCTCAACTTGTAGCAAATCTTTATCCTAGAATGTCTCAACAATTTAACCTTACAACAATTATACATATGTCCCTGATCATTTCTATATTTATATTTCAAGTAATGAACATTTTCACTGCCTCTTTTTACCTGCACCGCTTTGTAATATTGAATCTATATAGTTTGTCGTAATGTAAATTCAGTCTTTTGCTATAAAAAGAATTAAATTAAAGGGTCTAATCAATTGAAAGCAGAAACAAGTTGAGTATGAAGGGATAAAAATCCCACAAAATTCCCATGATCCAATGTATTTTACCACGCCCCTTGTCAAAGTCTGCGAGAGAAAAGGTTCAAACTCGAGCAACAAGGGCAACTCATCCCTTCACTCTGAACAGCGCTTTTCAACAGGATTTTATTCTCAAAGCATGCCATCAATCATATTTAGGAGGTCTATGTTCCATCAACCATACGTTGTTATCAAATCTGCCAGACGTAGAAATTTTTGCCAGTCTGCTGTCCTCAACAGGTTCTATTCCAGTTTTCTTTGATCCAAGAAAAGAGAAGAATCTTGATGCATGCGCTGCATGTACTTTTTCTGTGATTCCATATAATCTAGTACACTCATTCATCCTTTTCCTTTCTCCATCTTTTCAGGTTTCCAGAATGCCAAATATCTGCTATGTTATTCGTCCCAAGTAGTTATCAGAATTTAGAATCAGATGCCCTAGGATTATAAGACTGCTTGCTATGTCTTATTACTCTCACAAATTTTATTTTGCATGTTCGTAGGTAGATATTTCACACGCAAGTGCTGAGGCAGCATATTCTTAACAATTGAAATCTACATTGTTACTTCAATCTTTTCAAGATTTCAGCTAGATATTATTATGTTTTGAATTTGGTGGCTAATTTATTGTACAGCTAAATCAAATGGCACACATTAGAATATTTGTAGTGGACAAAAGTAACTACAAATCCCATGTGGAGTCAAAAAATTGGATGACAAATATAATTTGAGGCCTCAAACTTGGAGAACTTAAGTGAGATCTCATATTCATGAAAGGACATAGAGCAGTTCATTTTTTTTTTTTTTTTAAGTTTCTTATGGGCATGCTTAGGTAAAAAAAATTCCGTTATGTTGAAGGAACTTTTGTTAGGTGCATCTACTACCAAGATATAACAATATATCTTCTTATTTTTTTGTTATGTATCTTTGAAAAAAAAAAAAATTTACCAAGAAACTGAAAAGCACAACAGTCCAGTGAATAATTTTGCCTTTTTGACCACTGAACTTTCTTCTACAAGTCTCCTTTCAACTAAACACGTTATGGCTTTTCTGAACTTTCAATTCGACATGAAATCCAATGGATTTTTGACAGTTCGATAGATGTTTGATAAATGTCAACCCATATATGGAAATCAACTGACGGAGATGATGCAGAATTTCAAAGAGGTTGTTAACGACTATTTTTGTACACCTCCCAAACGTGTTCACCTTTTAGGCAAATCATCCATTGAATTTCTATAGCTGTGTTGAATTGGCGAAAAAAAGTCTACGGAACAAGGCAAAATAATTTTGTCGGGACCAGAATGGTCAAAATGTTAATTCGAAGCAGCTGGACCATCACATTCCTTGTCCGAGAAATTGTTGCAGCTGCAAGCTACGCACGTACGCAGTCCCATTCCCACATGGTCCATTCCCAGTGGAAGAAATAAATTTCTTTGTGATGTGCAGTTGCTCTGCTCTAAAGAAATTGATTTCCCAATATATAACCCCAGCAATAATCTTAATATTTTGCCTGAAAATACTAATTTTGATATTTGATGGCACATTTTCTTGAAGCATCTTCAAGAAAGCTTTCGGGATCGATTCAGTGTTTTGTGTGGCTTTGATCATGCGATTAATCCCACTGCTGTAAATTAGAATTGACCTTGAAGAAAGATGTGATGTTTGACAAACTTATGCCAGAAATTTTTTTGCAGCTTTATAGTTGATGTACAGTTTCATTGACAAAATCTTCCTTTATATTAATAGTATTGATATGTCCCAATTAGGATAAGTATAAAACTCCTCAGCTTTGTCATGATCATGCTGTAGCTTTCAGCTTGGACAAAAATCAGCACTCAATCCGATTTAATCATCTTCGCATTCCTATTTAAACATGTTAACTAGTTAAACATAGAGTAGAAAAAGCCTCTAGTCGTTAACGCGCACAAAAATAATAAACTAGATATACTTCTTTTACTATCCTTAGCTTTTAAATGAATGTTCAGTGGAAAAGTTATCCTTATTTATGGTTTCCTACCCAACTCTTCTTCGGGATAATTTCATAAACCTCCCTTAAGGTTTCTAACAATTTCATTTAACCCCCTCGAAATTTTAAAAATTACACATACGTCCTTTATCATTTAAAATGACAATTCTACCCTTAAAATTTTAATGAAACTCCCTTGTTTGGTATGCCTATATTTAGAATGACTTCTAAAATTATTTTTTATTATTTTTCCTTCTTATTCCTTTTTTTTTTATTTTTTCCAAATAAAATTGTAGAAGTACCACTGTCTTCTCTAGTTTCTATTATAACCAAATGTCTAACTAGTAATTTTTTTTTGATGAATTAACTTTATATGCAATCCAATGTTTTTGTTGATTTTTGTTTTCTATTTTTTGGTATTAAAATTAACAATACGATCAAAAGGAAATGGTCCAATACCACTACTGAGTTATAATAATTCCAATGCTCAAAAAATTCATAAATTCTAAATGAATTATTTCAATATTTTCTTTTCTGTATTATAAATTTAAATCCCTAATAAAATACCATAAAAAATATTCTATCATAGTGATAAAATTGTTATTATTATTATAGTTGTTTATCAAATATTATGTATGGACATGAAAATTTTAGCACCTTTTTTATAAAGTATATTAGATAATCTTATAATTGTGTAGGAAAATAAATTAAAATTCATTATACAAGGGCATTTTTGGGTATTCATTTAAAAATTTGACCAAGTCAAATATTATTTTAAGGTTTTGTTACTAAAACTTTCAAATCAAAAGGGCAGGTATAATTTTTTAAACTTCAAGGAAACTCGGTGAAATTGTCAGAAACCTTAGGGGAGGTTTCTGAAATTATCCCTTCTTCTATATTTAAGTTTCAACCAGAATATATTTAACCACCAAGAGAAACCCGTATGAGCAATGAAACTGTAAATGTGGAAATTTACGCTCAGATGTGGGATTAGAAGGTTGCTATTGTCCTTGTAATTTGGTACCAAAGAGCCATCTTCTCAAGAGTTAATACTAGACAAATTAAATGTCAAGAGACGCAAGAACGAACACTGAAAATCAGCCCAAATATATGCGAATTCAATTGCTTAGACTTTGCAAACAAACACCTCTACTCCCATCCTTTTTTTTTTTAACATCAAATCTTTTGAGAGAAATAATTTAACTTGATCCTTGAAAGCAAATGCAAGAATGACGAAACTTTCATCAATTCATCTCTTATCCTTCTGTATATTGTGGGTGCCTTCAACTCCATGTTTCACTTGAGATTTTTTCCTTTTAAACTAATGGGATGAAGAAACGTGGTTTCCTTTTAATCTATAAGTTGCTTGATAGTATCTCGTCTGATCAGCTTAAGAATGTTGGAATTTCTTGTTCTAGACGGGTTCTCTAGTGTTCCTTGCTTTAGAGACAAGATGGTCCACCTTCATGACTTTCCCTTCGTATTATTGATCTTTACTTTATTACTCTATTGGTCATAGACAATTTTATAATGAACAATGTTCTTTTAAGATAAATCTAGAAATGTAGGATAGCAATTGAGAATTTTTTTCAGCTTTTAATGGTTTTGTTTCAAATTTCTATAATATGATTTTTCCTAGGATGACATACTTATGTATAACCAAAAAACCATAAGGAAATATAGAGCACAGCGCTGTTTTCAAAATGCTCATAATAACTCGTATGCCTCTAATATCTCCTAGCATGGTTTTCAAAAATCATGCATAAAATCTTATCTTGAAAAAGCAAATATTTCAATCGTGAAAGCTTACAACTTTCTAGAAAATTAACTCCTTTGACAATGTAAATTCTTATTGGTATACCAGCTATTATTCCAAGTCCAGATGGGGAGTTCTACGAAAGGTATATGTCATCATCTTTTTTGGGGTCGTATGTTAGCCATTCTGCAGTTCTGGATGCCCCAGAGATATCATAAGGAAATGGTATCTTTTCTTTTAAATATCTCTACAAACATGCCAATGTAGTGTAGATTATCGTGCCTTTTAGTTCCATTTTTGGCATCTAAACAAGAAAGCAAAAGAAAGAAATAAAGCCTTATAGAAATTCGTGGTGCCTTTTCTACAAAGGAAAGTTGTGGGCATAGTACAGGAAACACATTTCATTTTCTGTCCAGCTAATGTTTGCCAGAATTTGCTGGAAAATGTTAGTTAAACATAATTATCTAGTCACTGCTAATAGCAGCCTATTTTCTGTAGGAAGTTTTGTGTGGTCAAATACAAGCAAGATAAACTTAACAACAAATCTTATCCCGTATTACTGCATTAATTCTCCTGCATTCGAACAATTTCTTATCATGTATTTGTGGCAAACTGTTTCATTTTTATGCTTCGTCATGCGGGTTTCATCCCTTTCTGATAATCAAACATACAAATAAGGTACTAAAAGCTTAAATAAAGATCGTTGTGGTACTTATGTTTTAGCTGACTGATGCAGATTGCAGTATTGCTTATGAGGTCGACATTCTTGCATTATTATGCATGTCCCTTTTACGAGGAGATTTTCTTTGATGTCCCTCGACTCCACATCTCCAATGGAAGTACTTCAAAGGCTGTGTTGTGTTGTCTGCCACAGTACCCGTTATTACAGTTGTATAAAGCAATTAGATCTTGAATAATTCATTGCAGCTACTACAAAATCTACTGGAATTTGCTTTGCTCCTCATCATAAGTCACATTCCATTAGGCACCATCATGAGTCAATTCTTTGATTGGCCTTTATTCTCATTGACCATCCAAAGAGAAGCGACAATGACCATTTGATAATGATCGGACGGATCATGTGGCATGCACGGAACAATCAATTATGGACTAATACGACAAGCAAATGCGCATGGACTCAATCAATGGCGCCCAGCACCCCAACCCTAAACGACGTAGACATATTGAAACAACGATCCTTGAGCTTCCCTTGCAGGAACCGTACTACAATGGGTAACTGATCGAAGCTAACTGACTGACTGAATGTATCGTTCGTTGCGCGAAATTAATTTGAAAAAAATATTTTTGATGTTTGTCATACACGAAAGTGTTGTATGAAATTGATTAAGTTTTTTTAGTTATTATAAATATTTTTATGATTTTGATCCTTTTTTCACTGTTTAAATATTTGTGCAAATTGAATGACAAAATATTCTTTAAGAAATATCACGTTTTAATAAGTTGGTCTGGAAATCAAAAGGAAAGTAATAACATAATCAGATGATTTTATTAAAAAATACAATAATTTAAAGATAAATAAATAGGGATAAATTCAATGGAGAGAATCTCAACCTTTCATTGCACGACCAGTAAAAAATTGGGCCAATGAATGGTGTGAATGCATAAGAAAACACGTTTATGATTTACAGAATATTTGGACATAAATATTGGCATTACAAAACACTTTGCTTTTTTATTTAAGTAAGGATAGCTAAAATCAGTCAATACCTTTTGAATATACTGCATGATGGAGTGTGTCGAAGGGGATTAATCTATTTCAAGTTTAACGTAGAATTCTTCTTACTGTCAAGTTCAGGATTCGAATCTCAGACCTAACAGTTAGGAACGAAGAGGGTGTGAAAATGGGTGAAAGGTAAAAAAAAAAAAAAAAATGATTAAACTATTCCAAATTTTAACTTAGTCCAATCATAAGTTATTGCCCTTGGAAATTGATGGGTACATTGTGAAGAAATCATGGTACATTTCAGAATCACAAACACACATACACACGTGGTGTTGAGTTGTTAGAGGTGAGACATCGAGGGTCCATTTTCATGTGGAAGCCCATACTGTTGTCATGTGGAGTTAGGGTTTGATCTGAACAGTGGTGATGGCAATGGAAGCCAAACATACGCATTGCATGGCATCATGAATTATTGCAAGTGGGGAAGAGAGGAAAGAGGAGGGAAGCTTGCGGAAAGAATAGAGAAAAGAGGGTTTGTTCAGATAGGGATCCAATCCAACTAAAAAGGTAGGGCTGGCTATCAAAGTGTCAAAGTTTGATACGAATATATATCAAGTTTGGTTTGGCAGAAACTCTGTGGACTTTCTTGGTTGAATTCATTGCGGCATTCTTTTTCTTTTTCTTTCCATGAACACCACAAGAACTGCTGCTGCTAGTACTGCAATGGACCCTCTGATTTACGTCTCTCAATGTCCCACATTTATCCTCAGTTTCTACCTAGCAAGAATACGTGTGGTTGACAGAATAAAGCCGGATAAATAGTCCCCACATTGCTGGGAACATAAGATCTGGAAATCCTTTTTTCATTCTTTTTCTCTTGTTTTTTGCCCTTTTCTCCAATATTATTACATCTTTTTGGAGTAATTTTTTGATGGAAAAACTATATGCATTATGACATCCTTAAGTTAAGCTTAAGACTGGAGATGTCAAAACTTTTTGGTTAATCGTCTGTGATTTCAATTTTTTATTTAATTTGACAAATATATGGTGGATTAGGAGCATGTAACTATAGAAAGTTACAAAATTTTCAATCTTCACATTTGCAGCATTTTTTTGCATGCGTTAGGAATTCCGACGAAATGATCTGATGCACCAATTCTCGAAGACAAACCTTCTGCGGAAATATGTTTCTTCGCCCTGTAAATGTACATGATTTATGATATTCAAATGTAAACTTTACATATATATATATAAACACTAAAAGGAACAACAAATCGTGACTTTGAAAACTTAAAAGAAACAATCTCAAGAATATAAACCTTCGATTGCTTCGGATAGTAAATACCCGAGCCGTTTCCTGACATAGTAATTGATGACTCGTGGGCAAACTCAATCATGGAGTTATCATTGAAGAGTTTCTTTTCAATTTTTGGTGATTAGTGAACTGGAAAATGAAGATGAAACACACACACACACACACACATATATATATTGATAAGGAAGATGAAACATATGAAGCAGCACAGTTTCTAAATTTGTTTGATATTTTGTCATAGCCCGTAATCTCAGACATTGTAATTGAACGGAGAAAAGCATTAAAAAAAAGAAGGGCTCATGGAGGCATGCATTAACCTCTATTAAAGGGCGAAAAGGAACAAGAAAGAAAGTAAGAATTAGTATCTGTTCGAAAAAAAAAAAGTTACTACAACATAATAATGTCAGCAGACAAGCAAGGTCTAATTAGCAAACTTACTTTTCGTTTCTCCCATTTTTATTTTTTGGTTTGATTTTCCTCTTTTGAAGTCCTTGTTTTTCTTTTTCTTTTTTTTTTTCTGCTCCTAGGCCAATTTTCAACTGGATAAGGAATCCTATGGGCGTTCGAATGATCACAGGAATTGGACAATGATAGGAAATAATGCATCGTCTTGGTTGCTGTATAAGATCGGAATATAACAGTTTACATGGATTCGGCATTGGTTATTACCATGGTTCAAGGTATGTTCTTGAGACATAAATCACATATATGATTCTTACAAATCGCTCACCAATAATATAAGATCAAAACATTAAAACTAGGGTCTCTTCTCCCAGAAGAAAAAATCGATGAATCAAAGGTATGGTGATACCCCCGTGCGGGTTGGCTTCATCTGTTTCCACCATGGGGAACATTTTGCTAATTATGTTCTTAGAAATATGTACTTGATTGTCCCGTTTAGATTTTTTTGATAAAATGTACAACTTCTTGTATATATATATTGGAAAATTTTCAAAACGTCCCTCATATTTTATAAAATAACTTTTTTCGTCCCTTACTTTTAAAAGCGTAATTTTACGTTCCTTATAAACTCACATTAGTCAAATTTGATTCCTATCTAAGTTTTTGACAAATTTTTTTTTGCAGGAATCTACCATGTGCCTTGCACATGATCATTTTTAGGAATAAAATTGTCAAACATATTTCGCATAATTTGATCCATAGTCCCTCACATTTCACAAAATGAATTTTTTTGTCCCTCACATTTCACAAAATAAATTTTTTTATCCTTCACATTTTATAAAATGAAAATTTTTATCCCTCATTGATCATGTGTATAATAGTCTTTTGTTATTTTTGAAAATTCATATATATGTCTATTTGATTTTACCTGAACAATACAAATAGTATATAATATATCCCTATTTAATTTCACATGAATAAGTTAATTGTAGTTGTAGATGAAATCATAGTATATAATATATCCCTATTTAATTTCACATGAATAAGCTAATTTGATTTGGCAATTTTGCCCCTCAAAAATGATCACGTGCAAAACACGTGGTGGATTCTGACAAAAAACTAGTTGAAAACTTAGGTAAGGACCAAATTTGATCAATGTGAGGAACGTTTTGAACGATTTTTCCATATATATTTTGATTGAGGTCGTTTTGATTGCTTGATTTAATCAACTTTGTGTAATCCTTTTACATGTCAAGAGTAATCAATTTAACCCCAAAAACAAGAGTCTAAACAATGTGAAGTTCACTTACTTAATTCTATTTTTTTTGTACGAGTTGTTAAAAAAGGGAAAAAAAAGTTATGCCTTGGAATATCCAGTAAAAATTACCCACAAGAAATAAAGCATATTATTTGCTAAACTTGATTTCCAGCAATCAATTAAAAGAACTAGTATTTTTTTTTCCACTTTCATAACTTGTTTATTCTAGATTCTGTTGTAAAATTCCCAAGCAAGCTCTCTCCTACTCTAGCTTCAAATTATTTTCTCTGCCAAATGTAAGTAATTTCAAAAAAAAAAAAAATAGAAGAAGAAGAAGATCGAAGAAATGGGCAGCCTATTTTAGTTTTTCTTTTTGTATCGACACTCGTGGTTTTCGTTTGAGATGCTTAGCCAAAAGCAAAGTGCCAATTCTACTTGCAAAAGGTACTACGCTATTAATGCAAGTCTCTTTCAGGTTGAAAAATTCCAGTTAATGGTATGGCAACCTTAGTCAAGTTGCACATAATAATGATTATGTGAGGACACCGGACACACTACTAAATTACGTAGTCTACGTTGTTGCATTAAAATATTGGACCAATTAGTCCTCAAAATTAATGCATCCAAACAAGAAAAACATAAATGCTTGACAATGCCCACATACACTAAAAAGAAGGATGGGATTGAGAGGTATCATAGTCAGTGTAGGGTGAACAACAGACATTGTTTGCAAAAGGGCCAACAATAGTTAAGGGACCATTAGGCTTAAGTTGTATTGATTGAGACAGGACTCGAAAAAGGCTCCTTTTACAATCCAAGCAATCACACACTTCACAACACACTACTTTTTCATTCAAGTATTTATCGATTGCGCACCTATCTTATCCTCATAAAGAAACCTATGGTCTTGGAACCATACCCTGATTCGGACAGTGATCGAAATCGAACTTGCTCAAATCTTTTTTTATTTATTTATTATTATTACCAAAAAAAAAAAAAAATCTTATCCTTAGTGAGATTCAAAGCGCATTAATTCATTGCCCTTAAAATCAAAGGAGAACAAAAAAGGAAGAAGACTCGAATCCGAAGGCCCTCCTCGTGATCCATGAATGTCCCTTGATTGTAATGGATCTTAATAATCACCCTTTCTTTCTAGTTTTTCTTGTTTTCTGTCTTTGGGTGTTTAAAAGTTTAAGAACAGAAGAGTGTTATCCTATTTTAGAACCAGAACGTGCCACACCACAGCGTGCTAGAAAACTTATAATGATGTTTACAGAATTATTGTCCAATTGACATTAGACTCAAATCAATTCAGTCTTGACTTCGCTGCTATCGAGGATATAAAATCTTAGAGGTACCACCAAAGTTTAGTGCAACATTTGGGGCAAAAAAAAAAAAAGGGTCCAACACAGATAACGCATTAGATTACTGTACATTCTACAGGACTCTTGTTGATGCAAATCATTTAGCCTCTTTAATGCATGGATCGACAGATTCTGTTTCCTAAACAGAAATGCAACGTAATTTAAATAAGCTCATGAAATGCCTTTCGCTACCAAACCCATTAATGGAATTAAGGCCCATATACGCATCCTTGGAGAAACTTCTGGGCCCAACAAATCTGGGACGGTATTTTAGAATACACCAGGGACCACATTGCTGTACTTGGAAAGCCCATAATTGTTGCCCAAAAATAAATTACAAATGAGAAGATCCGTCTTTTTTATCTTTAGTTTTTTCAAATTTTTCTATAAACTTGGGGCTTTTTTTATTTTTATTTTTATTGTAAGTGAGAGGGTTCGAATCTCCGAAATCTCCCACTTACACTCCCTCCATTATCTCCCTCTCGAGGCCCCATTAATTGTTGAAAATTAATACATCAAGAGTTATTTTTATTTTTGTGTCAGCATGTTTGATGATAATAATTACAACTTTGTCAAACTAATAGCTTTATACATTCAATACTTAAACTCTAGATTTTAGAGTTAATAATTTAGATTTCAGTTTTATCAAACGGCTTAATCCCTTTGAAAATTGGGAGGCGTGCTTGAGGCATTTGGTTTCCACTAAAGCTGTTAAGTCAATCGAGTAGCTCGAAAGCTCGTTAGAGCTCGGCTCGTTAAAGCTCGAGTTCGGCTCGTTAATTTTGGTTAACGAGTCGAGCTCGAGCTCGAAACATGCTCGTTTAGTTAACGAGCCGAACTTACTCGGCTCGTTTGATACTCAAGTAGCTCGTTAATGAAGGGCATATTTGTCATTTTAGAAATCAAAATTATAAAAATTTAAAATTATAGGTTTTTATTAACATTAATTTGCACGAGCTCGAGCTCATAAAGCTCAACTCGTTTTTGATAAACGAGTCGAGCTCGAGTTCGAGCTCGAGTCACATGTACATTTAACGAGTCGAGTTCGAGTTGAGCTCGGCAGCCAAATACTCGACTCGAGTAACAGCTCTAGTTTCCACTCTAAAACCGATGTCAATTATTACGTTTTAGTTATTGCCAACATATAGTCTATCAAATGAAGGGTTAAATTGCTATTCTCGAAGCAAATTCTTATCTTGCCATGGCGACATTATTACACTTCCAAAGGTACGAATTTGCAAGTCAGATCAAGTGACTTCTTTGTTATGGACAATTTCTATTAGTTACATCCATATCATGAATTGGTCAGACTGAATAAATGGAGAGCCAATGTACAGAGTTGACCTGGGATGAGAATTGAGATAGGGTTGTCAGTCGATCCAAATGGGTCCCCAAAACTAGTGGCCAGAAATCCAGCAGACCAAACTGAACTCTCAAAAGGGTCCATCTTGGAGAGCTTTTGGATCCACAGAAGTTCAATATTTCTCCCAAGTTTTGGTTGTGGCCTGTGGGTATTGTCTCGTTTTCCTTATCCAAATTTGAAGGGCTGATGATGGACTTAAATCTTGGATATGATAAAAAATAGGATAGATGGTCAGCAATTCTTTGATCCCTTATCGGGTAAGAGGAATTTTACCAACTCAGTTGAAATGGTTGAGTCATCAATGTTTAGTAATTTAACAAGGCTAGTTTGGACCCATCTATTTAGGTCATTATCATTCACATTGGTTTTGACCCATACTTCCATAGGAATCCACGGTCACAAAAGATTTGACAAAGGTCTGAGTGGACTGAGCCCCTCCAACGTTGGGCTAAGTCAACCAACATACCACGGGCTAAAACAATTTCTTGATTTTTATTTCAATCCAACCACAAAGATGCTTCAATTAAAATATAAAAAATAGAAATGTTTTTCCATTAATGGATTTTTTTTTACAATAAGTTTCCTCCCCTCAATAGTCAATACTACATGACTGACATTACATCTAAACTATCATATGAATTTTCACGCTAACGATGATTATCCTATATTGCATTTATATGTTTTTCCTAATTAACATTACTTTTCTAGAATATAAACGCCTGAATTCCATTTTAACATAGAACGTTCATTAATATCACTGCATTATTTCTTTTGAGGGCAAATGATTATTAGTCCAAGTTACAGATGCACGTTTATACAGCTGATGTAATTCAGATTTGTTCCAGTACAAAAGCCCGTTATTATACAAAAGTTGTCGTTCTTCAATTGTTTTAATTTGTAGATAATTGAAATTCATTAAGTAATTCAAAACTAAGAAAATTGATTTAACTTATTGTTGTGTGAATCATAGTCCGCAACTTTGCTGAACATTGAATTTTGGGAGAATTGTGTCAAAAGATATGTATGTATTTTTTTTTTTTTTTGAATAATAAGTCTATTTGCAGCTTATACATAATTGCTAAACAAAGAAAAAAAAAAGTGGATTTGTTCTCAAATAGTAGGCGAGAAAAAACAAAAAGCCAATATTGCGGTGAAGGTCTAATACACCAATATTATACTTGAAAGCCTAATATCCGTTCACCATTTCTAGGCGTTGCTTTACCAGTAATTTTCAGCTTATCCACAACCATAAATCTTTTTACTTTTGTTCCACTCAGCCTCCTCTTTTAGGAAGAACAAAAAGTTTTTTCCTTTGCAAAAACTCTTACTAATAATTGTTGAAAACAAATGTTTTAGTTTGTTTGTTAAACAACTACAAAATGTCGGAGAAAGAAATTGCAGCACTTGCAGAGGGAAATGCCTCAGGTTTTCCCTACAAATTAAATGAAAAAAACTACTTTCTGTGCTTCAACTGATGCGGTTTTGATCATCCAAAAGGTTTGCAAATAATATACCTTTTTATTTCTCAATCTGATTGAAGTGAATGATACTGATATAATTTCTCTTTTCTTTTTTTTTTCCCATTTTTTAAGGTATTTGCTGAGGCAATTGGGACTTATTTTTTGATATTTATTGGGTGTGGTTCTGTAGCTGTTAACAAAATTTACGAGTCAACAACATTTCCAGGAGTATGTGCTGGGACTTATTTTTTAAGGTTTTTTTTTTTTTTTTTTTGTAAGAAGATATTCATTTTCTTTTATCCTTGTTTCACTCTTAAAATGAATTGAAATATTGGTGGCAGGCCAGTATCAGGTGCATCTATGAACCCAGCAAGGAGTATTGGACCAGCAATAATTATGAATGAACACAAGGGACTATGGATATGCATAGCTGGACCTCTTTTGGGCACCATAGCTGGAGCTTTCACCTACAATCTGATTAGATTCACAGAGAAACCGCTTCAAGAATTAACCAAAAGCTCAACCTTTATGAAAAGCGCCTCCAGGGCCAGAACAAAAAGAGGGAGGGTGTATGTGGATTTGAATTTAGGACCTCTAATTCTAAAGGTCTCAACCTTAGCCAGTAGAGGATTGCCGGTTGTTATTTCATTTCTTGGAATTTTATTTTGTGACTTAATAAAGTAAAGCAAGATGAAGAAATTACGGACATAGAATGTTCGTACGTACGTTGTTTGTGTGATTCTTTTTCATTTTTTTTTGGTTAAAGTCTTCCCACCTTCCCTCCTAAAAGCCTGCTGGATTATGCACAGACAAGACAATGCAACAATGCTTGAATACAACAATACAACAATGAGGAATCTTTACAACACAGAATCTTTGGATGTGAAATTTTTCTCAACTTTGGCCATCTACTTGACTTCTAACCCATAATTGCAGTACAGATAATGTCCGTGGACTTACATAGCAAGTCTATTTTGGGAGGGCACTTTCAGCTTATAAAATTTTCCCAATGGACAAGGAGCTTGGCAGCTAGAATAAGTCTAACTGGAGAATTCTTAATGGATTAATACATATTACATGATTTATTTTTCAGATTCCCATCAATGTAGAAAAACAAAAGAGTGTAAGGAGTATGTATGTAATGAATGAAATTATACAGAGACAAGGTTTATAATGACTGAAATTACTTTCGCATGAATTGACTTGGTCTCAACCAATTTTATTTAACCAAATTGTTCAAGTCACAAGATTTGACTTGGCTTCAACCAATTTTTATCTTCTGTGACTTTTGTGGACTAAATAAATATTCCTAAGACAACTAATTAAAAACCCTTGACTGCCTCAGGATGAGATATATATTATGGAGCTAGCGGTGAGAATAATGATCTCACGGGATGCTTCTGTTAAAACTTTGAAATACTTCAGAATGGCTTCCCATACTTCTGTCTTCTTCTCTCATGGAGTCGTGAATCCATAAAATTAAGTTTCTCACCAGTAAAATATCAATACATAAGCAAACACATGGATTCACATGCAAATTAACAGAAGGGTTCTCACATGGCTGCAAATGCGACCATATATGTCGTCATATAGAAAATGGCTGCTATTGAATGTACGTACTGCAAGTAACATGTCATAGTCTAAATGACATAAAGGATTGACAGACTGCACCATACTCCTCTGAGCCCCACCTCCTCCTCTGATGACTGATGCCTTGAACTTTCTACATATAAAATAATTAAATTGTTCGATAAATGGATGTTCTTATTAATAGGGAGAAACACCTCGAGAGAACCCGTCAAATAGCCTAATATGTAAGTCAGGAATCCAATTTTGATTCAAAAGTTTAAGTCATTAGGTTTTGGACCCTTATTTACATATTAACCGTTCTTTCTCTATCTCTCGGATCAAGGTGGAACGTAACCCTTTACTCATGAATCTAACACTTACATTGTAAATGTAGTTTTTTTTTTTTTTCTCAATACTAACGAGTCTAAATGCATGACATACAATTTCTGGTTACATTTCAGACAGAGAAAATGAAAACTTAGAACTGGAAAAGAATATTTTTTTTTGCCAAGGGTAATGATTTTGATAGGCAATTAATATATGGTTTCAGTAAAAAAAAAAAAAAGAAAGAAAAAAAAAGAAGCTAATCCTACTTTACTGGCCTGATTTTGCTTGCTGCAATTTTTATGATTGCTTTGAGAGTGCCTCAAAAGGATTTGAAGCCCTTTTTCATTTTTTTTTTTTGAAATCTTTAAAATGTTGTCCTGGTTATGAAGCTGCTCCAAATAAGTTTTCTCAACTTAAAATTCTTTAAAAACAGAATTAAATTGGATTAAGACAGTTGAGAGATTAGATCTAAAAATTTCAGAGCCAATTAAAACTGGCCCTAGTTTAAGTACACGAAGACTCCTCATCTATCTTTGTGTTTGGCAATCATTAGTTTTGGTGCAATATATATATATATAGATGCCCACAAGAGATTTTCATACTAATTAATGTGGGAGTTAGCTCTTTCACCAAACCTGTGGATTAGGTCTTGTAATACAATAGTACTGATGCCCACATGGGTAGGGTCTCATCTATGAGTTTTCAATTGCAACCAGAGAGTAATCACCTATTTGTTCCCATTTTGATGAAATCTCGTTGCTTCCAAATTAATCAGTTTATATGCTTCAGGTAGGAGGAAGAAACTGGTCAGGGCAGATGGGACTCGGGGCAGGGACGGTTGCAGGTGCAACCGTCCCTGAGGCTGCAACCGTCCCTGACAAATTTTCTCTTCATCAACAGCGCGTAACTTCTTTTGTTCACCGTGTAACTTTTTTTCCACAGGTTGTATTTTCACAACAGATAGTGGTGGGCCCCACACTTGACACGGAAATCGAATTACCACTTGTTATCTGAGCCGCACATTTTTCTGAGGTCCAATCTGGACCATGAACCGTGCAGGGACGGTCATACTGATGACCGTCCCTGCCCCAAATCCGGGCAGATGTGGTTAGGGTTCCGATGTTTGGAACTTTGTAGGAATAGAATTAGAATTTTAGGGGTATATGCTGGTCCATCTCTCCTTCCTATTCCACGATATTACTATACTTGGAATACAATTTTTTGTCCAATTGATGCCTACAGCTAACAAAAGAAGCACCATAAATAATGACAAATTATTTAAATTTTGATTTTCTGGAGCAATATTGACATTATATATAGATAGGTAGTCTTTGATCAGGGCTTTCGATTTATTATATCCACCTATCCTAATTTATTATATCCATCATCTTTTTTTTTTTTTTTTTGTTTTTTGCTCCTTTTGGAACTCAACATGCATAAATTTTTACTTTGGCATTAAAGATTGGTGTTTAAAAGACTGATAGGAACTCGCGGAAACCCAAATGTTTTTTTTTCTTCTTTAATTAGAAATCACAATTTATTTTCTTTTTAATTTTTTAGCTAGTTTATCTATTCGAAGTTTAAGAAAGGTAAATAAGCAACTCTATATTTTTATCCTCCAGTTTTCCAGGGCAAGTCAGAGACTCGAAGAAAGATGCACTGGAAGTACTAAATCGCTGCCGGAATATTATGCATACATCACTTTCATTTTGGACCTGGACCACCATTGATAAATGACTAAAATTTGTTCTACTCTGGCATTTAATTAAGTTTTTAGACACTACAAATCGATAATTTCCCCGAGTTGGCACGGTGAACAAGTCTAGGAATCTGTAAATCACATTGAAAGATGGAAATTTGTTGAAAAAATGATTCTTTTTGTTTTTTTCTGTGCCGGATATTTTTCGGTGTCGAACTTGATTAATGACGCTTAGCATCTGTAACACAACCAAGATTGCTATATAACAAAACCATAAGTGATATTCTAAATATTTTTGATGAAACTAAGCCAAAAAGAAAATGCAATTTCAACAGTAAATATGAGTTTCTACTAGTAAGAAATTCGAAAAATTAGAAGAAAAAAAAAATTCGTAAAATTTTTTCTTGGTTCTGGCAAAACAAACGCATTATCTTATCTTACTTCTTCAAGTTTTGAACAATCGCATGCAAAGATGGACCACAAAGGGTTCCTGAGTACGAGTCAGTTGGGACCATTTAGTGATAGAATAAATAGGGTTTTAGTTTGGAGGAGGGGCTGGATCCAAGCACGGCGGAGAGAGGCTTGTACTTGGTGGTGCAAGCTTCATTTTGGGGGATCAAATTTCAACTTCTACACGGTGGCTTGGGGCGGTGGCCGTCTCAAAAAGAATACAATGGTCGGGTATGGTGAGACATGCACATGTTCCATGGAGGCCAAATATTTTGGATTGTTCTTGTTTTATTCGCCAAATACCATGTTATGTTTGTGCATGGATTTCTTGGTTGTTGGGGTTTTGGTGATCAAACCATTATGGTCTGCTCGGATCAAAGGTTTACAAAATGATAGAATCTAAAGAAAGCAACTTAGCTTAGCTCAAGATTTTGGTGGCACGGGAACATGCACCATTACCAATTTTTTGACATAAAACACAAATGCAATAGTGTTTGGTCGTGCATTTGTTTACATTTTTACTGTTGGATATATTTGATAATACATTAGCACGTGATTTATGTATGAGATGCATTTGTGCAACAATTAATCGCTTTTTACTTATGCTAATAACCCTTTTAGACACCTTTGTTTATTGGGTTTGCTGGAGTACTGATTAATTAGGGTCTTCAATGTTAGTTTTTTGAAAAGTTAAAGTTAAATTGAGGAAGTATATAATTGCAAAAAGAGGCAATTAAATATGAGTTTATGCATCAAAGGTGCAAAAATATGAATGACACTTCCTTATTTTCTTTTTTTTTTAATACATTCTTTAACATCCAAATTTAGAAGATATTATAGTACATGTTGCCCTAGTTTTCCATGTGTACATACAAATATTTATTTAACAAAGAAAATGAAGAGTAAAAAGTGAGATTATTGCATTTTTTTCATAGCTTTAGTCACTCCAACAATTAGGCTATAGTAACCTAGAACATTATCAGTCCACTTAGTCCATAATCAGGAACCCTTTCTTAGACCTCTAGAGAGCTACAATTTGGGCTTGTAGTCAATACCTAAACCTTGTATTTGCACTCAAATCAATACTTAAACCTTGTATCTGTACTATTTATCAGCCTATTGATCATTTTAAGGCAAAAATAAAGCGAAAAAGAAAGATAGACAACTTTTTCATTCCTTCTCCTATTATTCTTTAGTTTTTCTTTCTTTTTTTTCTTTTTAGAGAAGACCGGAACGAGAAGAGATGGAAGATAAAATTTTATGAACGGTTTGTCGCATTCTTTATTTTACATACACAAAATTGAGCATTAAAATTGAAAAAAATTACTTCTAACAATTATCTACTTTTCTTTTCTAGACATTACAACATGAAATTACCTTGAAATTGGAAAAATGCACAACTAGGTTAGCTTTTTTTTTTTTTCAATTGATTGGTCCACCATTTTCCTTTTTCTATCCATTGACAATTCTTGTTGCCCATTCATTCTTGTAATGATGCCCACCTTTTCGCCTTCGTCTTCTTTGCTGATACCCTTTTCTTTGTTCTTTCTACTTCCAGTGGAATTCAGCCAAAGAAGAAAAGTGAAATAAAAAGAACAATGGGCCAATAGTCCAAAGTTCAAAATGCCAAGTGGCAGAACCTCAATCCCCCCAGGACTCTCCATCTCACTTCAATTTTTCCTATCCGTCGGATTACAAAGATCGGACGGTTATCAAACATCAACATCATCTGATGGTGAAAAGAGAACAAGCATAGGCCCAAATTTTGCATGGTCCAGATTTCAGATATCATAAGCAGACAAAAAGTTGAATAGTATCACATCATCATTCATGCACCCTTTCAGCATACGATAATGATTGAAGCGTTACCAATCTTGTATTTATTATTCTTCTATAATTATATGTTATTATGATTAATTCGGGAAAAAAGATTAAAAGGCACAAATAGAGAGAGACTCTAAAGTCTGCATATTTAATCTTGTCAGTTTTGACTCATTTTAAGATGAAGATCCCACCATATTATCAACAAAAAAAAAAAAAAAAAAAGATGAAGATCCCACCATTACTATTGACCATAAACAAAATGGATCCCACATTTTGGCCTTAAAAATACTAAAATTCTTTCTGGTTTTGGTCCTCTAAAGAAGAAACTCTCTTCCAAATTGTCCCTGCAAACATGAACGTTCTGATTTGTTATTCTCAAAGCCACTTTTGTTTCTTATTTGACATGTAAATGAAAGCTTGTCCTTGACAGAAGCCTTATGGTAAAGTAAAATTAATTTATCAAAAAAGAATAATATATATATATACACACATATACATACACGTGTTCAATCATTGATATTTATCATAAAAATTTTACATGATTAAAAGAAAAAAAAAGAGAGTACGACATGGAATGATGCAGGTCGACAATCTTCTTCTTTTAATGTTACTTATACTAGAAAAAGAGGAGGTAAGTTACCAACCTTTTCTGATTGGTCTTCCTACATCATTTGGACATCAAATAGTAGCAATATGGATCATGTATTCATGTTGAGTTGTAAGGGCTCAATTGAAATGTTTGATTCGTTTCGAGGGCTAAATGAAGAATACCCAAGTATCCTAATTAAACACGAGTACAAATAATTAAGTTGATTTAATTACTATAAATAAAAACCAAAAAAAATGAAAAACAAACAATACGGTAATAGTACACGCAGGCAGGGGACACTAAACCTCTCTTACTTCCACTCATTTTAACAGCCACAACACTTTGGCTCTTCAGCTTCATCAGTTCATCTTCATTTTCACTGCAAGAAAACTGAACAAAGCCTCTCTTTCACGGTCGCTCACTCCCACTTCCTGAAGTCTCATCTTTAAAGCAAAGAACCAATTCTTGTACAAATTTTTTCACTCCTTGATTCATTCCAAAGAAACCCATTTAAGCATTCTCCCCGTACTTCTCTCCCTTCCTTCTCTTCAAGGTCCTGTCTTACTTCAAAGTGATGATTCATTTCTAAAGCTTATGATAATTGCTGATATAATGAGGTTCTTTTTACAGATTTTGTGACCCTTTGTGATGTTCTTTTGTGGGTTTTGTTGATAATTTACAGATGAATTAGGATATGATTACAAGACAAATAATCAAAAATATGGCTGGGGATATTCAAGAACCATTTAGGCTTAGTTTTCAGGTAAAATGTACTCTTGTTTAGTTTCTTAGTTTGATCTGATTTGTGGTCCCCTTTTTATGTTTCTTCTTCGAACCGGCCTTTTGATTTTGTTGTTTAATATTTCTTTTCTGTGCAAGGGGTTAATGGGGTCGGAGTTAGATTTAATTATTTGCAGTAACTGTGTTTTTTTTTTTTTGGATATTTCTGCTTTAATGGGATTGATTGAGTTTCTTTTCTGGATCATCATGATGATGAATCACTTTTCTTTTTTGGCTACTTGTTAGCAACTTGCAGCAGTTACTAGATTTGAGTTTTCTTTTCTCTTATGTAAAGCGTTGGCTTTAAACAAACTGACGGTGATTTGCTTGTGAAAGTCTTTGCTTAGTTGTTCTAGTGTTATAGTGTTGGACGCATCTTCTGTTCAATGCTTCAATTGGATCTCTTAGATTATAGTTTTTTATTAACTCGAATTTGTGGATCTCATAGTTGTGTACCGGAATCTTAGTCTGACCAGTATGCCCTTTTATATGATAGTCAATGACTACTGTACTCTATCTCAGTAATAGATGAGACATTTCTCAGCAAATTTAAGTCCCGCATTATGAATTTGTTATGATCAATGCCTGTGATGCATGAATTCAGTATTGAGTATATGAATTTCTGATGTAGTGCCACATATTTAGCTCTCTGGATGCATTGCCTAGCAATTTAGGTCACTTGTACATCCACAAGTGTATGTTTGTCAGTAGAATCTCAATTTTAAATATTTCAGTGTCGAGCGCATGGTAATGCTTTACAAAAGTTTTTTTCTTTTCAGGATCACCTTCGTGAGTGTGTATCTGTTTTATTAAGAAGAAAGAGAAAATGGAACCTAACACTAATTGATTGAATTGGACAGGCGGATTCTTTACACTCTGGCTCCATTTCATTTGGAAGATTTGAAACAGAAGCTTTATGTTGGGAGCGGAGGTCATCCTTCTCGCATAATCGTTATCTTGAAGAGGTTGAGAAATGCTCAAAACCTGGTTCGGTTACTGAGAAGAAGGCATATTTTGAGGCCTACTTTAGGAGGAAGGCACTTTTGAGCCAGAACCTATCAGAATGTCAGAGCGGGATTGACTGTCAAAATAGTGAAAGTGCAAAATTGCACAACATGGGTTGTGAAGAGGACATTGAGAATCTTAATGAGCATAGCACTGTGACAAGCTATGATGACAGTCATGATCATTCATTCGACAGTCAAGGTCATTCATTCGATGAAAGAGAGCTTGAACTGAGAAAATATGAATTAGATTATTCTACATCTTCATACTCTAAGCCTGAGAGTGAACATGATAATAATGCCAATTTTGAGGAACTTCATGCTCTTAGTCATGGTCACTCAGTACTTGAAAGTGATGTTGAAGCAGCAGAACATGAATTGGATCATTCTGGAACTTCACATTCTAAGCCTGAAGCTGGTCACACCTCTGATAATTCCAATGTTGAGGACGTTGTTTGTGAACATGTCAAAATAGAAGAAACATGTCAGTCTGGAGGCAGAAATTCACCTCTGACAACTTGTGAACCAGAAACTCATGTAAAACAGAACCACAGTGGTGATAGTGAAGCAACAAGTTCAGATATGTCATCTAAAACTGGAACTTGGTTGCCCGGGAGTCCCACGGCTGAGCAAGAAGTTTGTTCAAGACACGAAGTAGGTTGTCGTTCCAAGGTTTGTCCTTTATTGCTTCTTATTTAGTACTTATACAGTGGGTAAAGTTGTGGGGAGGTTAAGAGGTATTTGAGAAATGCTGTGTTGTTTCAGGGTGTTACTTGAACTTGGGTTCAACTTCAATATTTATGTTTTCCATCCCACTCTATAAGGGGAAAAAAAAGCACTTTGTGACCCCATAATTGATCAATTTTGTAAATGTAGGCAAAGCTTGGGTCATCACAAACTAAACTTGCAAAGTCCAAATTGACAACGTCTCAGCTCAGTGTTGTTCAGGCCAAGAAAAGCATGTCAAGTGAAGCTTCTAAGTGCTTTACAAAGAGGCCTTCTAAGAGTGATACTAATGCTTCAGTAAGATCCAGAAAGGAAAAGCAATTATGTGATTCTGCAGCTTCAGCAATGTATTCTGCTCCCAAAGCATCAACCTGTGAGGTAATTTTCTCTTGTTGATTGGATTACTACGAAGGTACTCTATAAAACAACCGAAATGTTCAAAAAAGTGCCGACTGTCTGCTACGTTCAAAACTCTATATGAGGTTTGTCTTAAATGCTCTTTTTATTTGTATAGGTTTCTCAGAGTTTTAAGACAAAACTACCTGAAAACAAAAGGTATTTGTTTATTTGATGTTATTTTTAATTCAGAACTTATGCTTTTGACTGTTGAGTATAAGAGAGATGCTTTTCTTTCAGCCAAAGCAATGCAAAAGAATCAACAACAAAAAAGGCTGTCAGTTCTCGGCCTTCTACAGCAGACAAGCTTGCCCCTAGATTAAGTTCTCGGCCTTCTACAGCAGACAAGATTGCCCCTATAATAAGTTCTCGGCCTTCTACAGCAGACAAGGCTGCCCCTAGAACACACCACAATGCAAGCAATCAGCAAAAATCCATTCTTTGCAACATTCTAGCTATTCTGGTTTTATATCTGTTTCTTATTCTTGTCTAGGCCAATGCGATCTGTTAATTCATCCAAGCAATTTATCAAATCATGTGCTTCTGCTTTCAGCTTCAAAAGTGATGAACGTGCTGACAAGAGGAAAGAGGCAAGGAAGATACTGTTTTGTCTATTCTAACTTAATTTAAAATAGCGTGCTGGCATCATTTATACTTGTAAATTTTTCATGATTGCAAATTTTATTTCAGTTTAATAACAAGTTGGAGGAGAAAATGCATGCTAAGGAGACTGAAATGCTGGAAGTTAGAGCTAAAAAGCAGGTAATATGCCTGGGCAGGTCATTTATGTACTTTCTGAAACACTTAGATAGATTCCTCAACATTCCTTTGATAGATTGCTCAACATCCCCAAAGAAAATGACTTTGCTGCAATCAATAAAAGTGATCTTTAACCAATAAGTTTGCATTACTTTTTTTTTTGGTCTTATTTAGAAGAAAGAATATTTATGTAGTGTATGCTGTTTGACCACCCTTATGTTTGTTTCTCATTTAATATGTTAAAATATTGCGTTTCAGTTGTCTAATATATCTTTCCTAGATGCTTTATTTGGTTAGTTTATGTTATTCCAGGAAAAGACTGAAGCAGACATTAAGCAGTTGCGCAGAAGCCTAAACTTTAAAGCAACACCAATGCCTTCATTTTATACTGAAGCTGGACGATGGTCGGATAAAAACAAGGTAAGTGGAGGAGTCAGCTGTACTTGGTTTTTCAGTTGCTTTTCTGAATATATTATGATATTTGTTGGCAGCAAATTGTATACTGAGAGATGCAAGTTGGTCACAAGTCTTATATTTGTAGTCATCCTAACTGACATGCCACAACAAGCATCTGTTTGCATGCTTTTTTTTTTTTGTTTTAAACTTGAATGAACATCCATGTAGAGAACCCAACCTTTGCTTTTCATGACTTGAAATTGTTGTTGAAGTGCTTTTATTGTTTACTTCAGACATCCACCCATGCACTCCTAGTACTCAACTTTCAAGGAGAAACAAATATCAAAATGCCCTTTTGCATATGAGTTAAGCTCCTTTTTGCTTAACGGTTCGTTTTGGCACATGCAGAAAAGAAAATCTCGCGACATTGAATCGCCTATTGATTTCTGCTTTCAGGATATATTGATAGGTTATGAGATTTGACTGCTTTTGAATGATATTTTTGCCACTCTTCATATTAACATTTTCTCGTGACTAGTATGCTTCTCATATGCTGTAGAAGACTTCAAGTTTATGGCAGCATAAGGATGATTTATGAGACTTTGTAACTGATTATCTACTTCAGGTTTTAGCTAATAATGGAAAATCAAGTAAAGTCCAAAATAGGCCTTCAAGCACTGCAATTGGAGCTACTGCAGCGTCACGATCATGTTCAAATCGGGGAAGCGGCCAAGCATGTTTTACTACTGAATCTGCAAAAGCAGTGAACTCACCACCACTATCTGGAGCTGCCCGTTATCATTCAGCAGTCCGTTCTGAGAGAAGTATACGTTTCTCAGATCTTGCAGCTAGTAATTGCCATCCTACTGCATCTGCAATAGGGCTTGCAGGGAAGGAAGACCAGGAAAAGGTCAAGCATAGAAGTTTACAGAAAGAAAGAGCATCAGAAGCTAACAAGCTGAATAAAGGCCAGAAAGTCGAGGGGAAACATAAGGTGGGAGTTGAGAGAAGGACGAAGGGTGTGATAAAAAAGGGCATTAAAGCTGTTGACCTATGCAACAGCTCAAGAATAAATAACCTAGCTGTTGGCGTTGCTTCCTAAATCGCTGAGGTTCTTATTTCCATCCATTTCTGTAGCCATCTGGAGACTTTATACCTCTCTGTTCAATGTTTCCATGCCTTCCAATTCTGAGTACTGCAGTTGGCAAAATGAACTTTTCTTGGACAGAACAGTCGAACATAATCTGCTGAAGCAGATGCCATGGTTGTGACTGCAACACCAACAAGATGAACTCTGAAGCGTAAAATTTCCGCTTGGATACAATGAAGTCTAATGTAAATGCTAGTTGGATACACAATAGAATGCTTATAGTTCCTGCCGTTGGAGAATTTTCTACAATTTTAGACTTTGATCGTGTTACAACCAGAAATCCATGAAAATTTCCCAGTTAATTTGGTTGGTGTGGTTGCCAACGCATTTCTACTGAAAAAATAGTAGTGATAATAAAGTACTTGTGATCTAGAGCATGTTTGAGGCAGACAGGTTATCTAGAGCTCTAAGTTGATAAATACAAAGGAAGCAATCCGTAGTTGTTGACGTTTAGACGGTTCTTTGTATTTTAATAATCTCATAGTTGAAAGATTGCTAAACAGAAAGCTTTACTGCATCATGATGTAAGCAACTCTGAGCATTCAATATCACTTTTGATCCAAATCCTGCAAATGATGCAAGCAGAATTTGTCTTTTACAAGCATTCCTACTCTGAACTCAGGATTATTCATACTAAACTCATCATCTCATCTTTGTTTATATGTTTTTGACGGTGCAGATCAGCATTTTGCAGGCTAGTAGAGTTTCTTGCAGGATGTAGCTATCTTTGCTGCCGCTCACCGACTGTTTATTCATCATCTAATCTGCTACCTTGTGTCTATGTACTGCTCATCAAGATTCATTCAAGTACAAAAAAGCCCTTCACAAGTTCCACAACCTATCATCATAAGATGCCTCGTTTCTTGTAAACCATACTTAGAAAAGGAAAGCAATATACTCCTCTACATCCTCTCTTGTTGGACTCTTATTGGCAAACCCACATGTTCGGTTAAGCGATCATCATCCTCTTTAGATACTACTGTTTGTGATCAATCTCTTTGTTATTTTTCTTTTTCCAGTTTTTGTTACTAATTGCAAATATTTGGACACCGTAATTATCAATTACTGTCCTGCAAGTCGTTTAGAATCAATTGATAAGGAGAGCCTGTAAAAATCTGTCCTCCTTGCAACTTCATGTAGAAACATGATTTTCATATTGCACCTAAACTCTATTAAATTCTCTTTTCTTTTCCTTTCTTATCTATTTGAGAAATGCCCGTCTGATGAGGACAGTAAATTAGAAGATGCACAAAATTACGCCATTATCTGGCTAATTGTGTCCAAATCTAACTTTGTTATTATGTTGCCACAGAAGAGACTTACTACACAAACCAGACCATTGAACTGAAATATCAGCTACCCCTTTTGGATGAAATACTGCATGCTAAACCAAAATTTAGACCACATAAAGATAAAGGATCAGGAACCATGAAACTTCCTTGTACTTATAGCAAATAAGAAAAAGCTTTTCTTTAATCCAGATAGTGATTTTAATGGACACGTATAGCTTAAGATTTGCAATAATTTGTTTGCATCATTTTATAAGTACTTAGGTGATAATTAAATTGAATCAAAGCAGATACACATGGCATCTAATGCAAATAGAGATTCTTGGTGTGGTTAGAAAGTGTTTGTCATTGTACCATATTATAAGACAGGGGATAAATAAAAAGGGAAATAACAAAGAAGTATCCACGTTACCAAACTTGGACGACTTCAACACTTTGGACTGCAGGCCACCAGCATCTCTATCATGCGCCCTTGATGATCACCAAAACCTTTGCCTTTTCGAGCAAAGAAAACAGCAAATTCTTGGATACATGTCAACAGTGAAATTATCACTATGGTAATAACAAATTAACAATCCTAGCTGGTAGAATATTTTTCATAACATCTAAGACCTTAGTTAATTACATCAAATTTGATGAAAACTTAGAGAAAAGCAGGAAATAAAGTCAAAACAAGAAAAGGGATGGTCAGGGTCATGGTTCTTGATGATCCTTGCAAGGTTGTTGTTGAAGACTGATCACCATGAGGTGGTTTTCTATAGTAGTAAGGAAACCATGGCACGATAGGATCGGGAGGAGGCGGTGCTTGCCCCGTAACGTAGCCAGGTGGAGGGAAATACGGAATAACTCCTGTCGGTGGTGAGAAAGATCCTGGAGGAGAAAAAGATCCTCCTGCTGGTGGTGATGGTGGTGTTGGAGTCGCTGGTGGATTGTTTCCGGCACCCGTTGGCGGTGGATTACACGGATATGGGCACTCTTGGGCCACTGACCTTGCCGAAAAATGAAGAACTGTTGAGACGAAAAGTAGGGTTGACAGTAGTTTTTGGAGGGTTGAAGCCATGTTGTGGAAATGATTTGTTTGAAGAAAGGACTGGAAAATGGAAGAAAAGAAAAGGAGAGGAGTGAGGAGACTAGAAGGGGGATGAATTGAATTCTAAGAAAAGGAGTATACCAAAGGTGTTGAGTTGGCTTTGAAGGGTATCAAGTGTGGACCTAGGTTGGGAAAATCCTGAGGACTTTTTTTTTTTTTTTTTTTTTTTTGATAATAATCCTGAGGACTTTGTCACTACTAAAAGGAAAAAAGCCAAAGTTGCTGGGACTAAGAAGAGGATGGAATTCCTGAGGTTCTTGAAGCTTTAGGTCCCTTTTGGATGTCTTTATCTAGCCAAGTGGCTCATTTGTCCACCATTTGCAATATATTAATAGCTCTAGGCTTGTGCTTCAATCCAAATTGAGCGGCAGAGTTGTTAGGGCTGTTAGTGTCACCCAGACCAGTGAATATTGAGATGAAAAACTGTGGGAGTTTCCTTAGATATGATTATTTTGGGGACCAGAAGGGAAGAGGTGACTAGAAAAAGGAGTCCTACTAAAAGATGCTAGAAGCACATAAGGGGCAGTTTGAAGATTGGCTGAGGGCATTGTAGGTGTAACGATAAGAGTAATGTTTATTACGTTGGTTGAGCATTTTGAATTCAATGATCGGGGTTGAATTTGACAAGTATTTCCTAAGAACATATGAAAGGATGTTCTTGTTTTACGCTTTTGTTAGAACATATTTGTACACTAATATTCCACATGTTCACCATGCTCTATGTAATCGCTGTATTAATGCATATAAAGTACTCTAAAATTGCCAAATGCAACTCCCTTTGGCCTCAAACCAAGCAAAGGAATGTGGACAATCAATTCTTGTAATGGTTGCACTTTTGTTCTATTATCAAAGGAAAAAAAATGTATCTAGTCATTTTTCAATCACAAATTTGATCAGAACCAATTTAAAGGGTTTTTTTTTTTCTTTTTCTAGTTAAGGTGCAACTAGGTGAATTTTCTAATTGTGTTTTACAGTTTCTATGTTGTGAAGGAAGATCAACAAGATCCAAGACACATGGCAAATCTCAAACATCGCCATGATTTTTGACCTCAGCCTGGAGATTTGCAAATCAACATGTTTACTCACACCTGATCATAATTTCTTCCTTTCTTGTAACCTTTTTCATTACAGACAATGAACTGATGAACCTAAAAAACTACAAGAAAAAAATGGAGTTTCCTCCCTACAAAGTTACAAGCATTAACCACATGGGTCGACAATTAAAGCTCTTCTTGATTCTTTAAGTTTATCTATAGATCTTTTGGTATACTGATTTCTGGTTATGAAAAATTTCCGGAAGTTAAAAAAAAAAAAAGAATTAATTTTCTATACTCATACACTTTTATTATTTGATGCATGACACATAATTCGAATTTAAATTTGAAATCCAGTCGTGCATCCAACTGTCATAGTGTGCACACCATCAGTGCATATAAGATTTACTCAAAAAAAAGAAGAAACACAGGAGTTTGACAAGATTGCTGGTGGAGCGTGCATTTGTTGACTCTTAAGAGGTGTGATTCAATTCAATGATTAAATTTGATTCTACCATACGCAAAGAAAGATTAGTCCCACAGCTGGATGGTGAGATGCCTGATGATTAAAACATGTGGGCCAAAATGATATTAAAAAAAACAAACAAATTGTTAAGCATAAAGATTTCTTGAGAAGATCAGTTGGTTAAGTACTAATGACCAACCAATTAACTTAAAACACATATAATGAATTTTTTTTTTAAAAAAGAAGGATTAGTCTGTGATGCTAATGCGTTTTCTCTGATTAATTGGATGAGGAGAAGGTAGATTTGATGATTGCCTGTTGCCTACGTTTCATTATTGTTGTCAAAAAGACGATTGATTCTCTAATCCAATTTGTCTATTAGCTAAAACAGCTCCAAAGCTTATTATATATGCATTGATTCTTATATCCTTCTTGTCCAATTGTGATGTGGATAACCTAATGCTAATAGTTAAACAATTTTTTTTTTTTAAAAAAATAATTATTTAACCCTTAATCAAGATTTCCTTCGAAAAAAAAAACCCTTAATCAAGATTTAAAGCTTGACCATGGAAGTTGAGATTGTCTGTGCAATAATAAACTCCTTTCCTTACCAACACATGAAAAAAGGTAGAAAAAGCAGCCAGAAAGTAGTATGAAGCTTCCCTTCTCTTCTTTTTCTCTTTTCTCCTTGGAGAGAAAGGGCAAAATTTTGAAAGTTGTGTAGGGCTGAACGAAAAAGCAATGGACTTTTTCAAAGTCAGAGAATTTGAACAACTTTTATATTTGATCAGATCAACTAGAAAGTGAAAATAAGTAATCTTGATTACCTAACATAAAGTTTACTCTTCCTTGGAAGTTCCACTTCCAAGTTTTTGTTTCCCTTTGCCTTAACATCAATCTGAAAGTAAGGGTCCTTGAGCAGAAAACCTCTAAAAAGGTAAGGGTTATGCAGCTGTTAAAGTTACTTTTCTGAGACATCGAGCCTTGGTCCTTGCCAGCATTGGCGAATAACCATGGCCTCCGAAAGTAATATCTGATGTATTTTTTATTTTTTAAAGTAATGTGATGTATTCAGGCTTCTTTTGGATTAAGGAATTTGATAAAAAATCTGAAATCCTCCCAAATCGTTTTCGTTGTTTAAATTATTTGAAAGATATTTGAATTTATAATTCATCAATTATTAAAATACATTTTAAAAACTATAATAATTTATGATTTACGAATTCAAATACCTCCTAAATAATCTAAACAATTAAAGGAATTTGAGAGGATTTTAAATCCTTCGTCAAATCCCTCAATTAGAGGAATTTGAGAGGAATTGAGAGAAATCTCGATTAGAAGCTGGTTAATCAGGCAAATTGCAAAGCTACAGAGTAGTAAAAGATGAATACATATAAGAAGTGATTAACTAATACCATGCAAAAAGCAATAAATACAAAATCCCTAGTTTAATCCCATTTTGTCTTATTTTCTAATGAAATTTGTAAGGCTTAATCTTTTCTCAAACTCCCATCCGATTACTCTAATTGCTTGTTCGCTCTAATGAAAAGACACAGAAAATGTGGCCACATAATTAGCTTCTTCCTCTCAATGTTGGGACTTGGAAGGGCAACTTGGTAGAGGTTTTAAAGAAACTTTCCTTCCCGATCCCTGCATTGAGATCATTTTTCAACACCCCCCCCCCCAAACCCCCCAACCAAAAACCCCCCTTCTTTTCTTTCTCAAACCTCGAATTCCTAAGATCCTAAGATCAATGCGGAACTCAAAATGAAGCAGCAAGGCCCTGTTTGGATTACAATTTTCTGTCAAAAAATTACATTATTTTTCGTAATCACATTTTCCTAAAATTTTTGTTCCTTTACTCAATCTTGTAACTATATGCCTTTAATTGGGCTGTGATTTAAATGTTGACGCTGAAAAACTTGTGTGAATTTACCATTTCAATTGGGCATCTCCAATTTCCTTTGTGCCAACGTATCTTCTATGTTGGTTAGCACATAAGGACTCAAATATTTGTCTAGTGCGCAAACCATTTCTTCATTAATGCAAGGAGGGGGGGGGGGGAATGGCAAATTGAAAGCTTCTTCTGTTAATATGCACTTGAGGCTGATAAGTAAGTAATTAGATCAATAAAACTTCACCACGATGGAGGATGAAATGAAGTTACTTGAGTAGATAATCAAGTTGGGCTTGAGTGCTTAAGTATAGCTTAATCAAATTTTGTTTATAATTCAGTGTGGGGACGACATGAAAGTTTGGCTTGGGCTGGACAAAATTGTATAAATATACATTTTAGGAGGGCAACTTCAGACTTTTCATTAGATTTGGGAGAATGAAATATAATCTTTGGAGATACAACTGAAAATTTTTAATTTGTTGAAGAATTAAAAAAAAAAGGAATAGTTTCCAAAATTTTGAGGGTCAGCCCCCTCTATTTCCACAAAGGATTTTAATTTCTTTAAATATTTATGGTTTAATTCCAATAAAGTCTCTTAAAAATGCCTCATTTTCACATTGCCCCTCTAAATGTTTAATTGAACAAATCCAACCCGTTATGCTATTACAATTTTGTCAATCATGTATAATTGTGTTGGCCAACCCAATTTGGGGCTGAATTTGTTATGTACAGCGCATATGGTTTCGTGAACTAACTAAATTACCCTTCACATATTTTATAAAATTTCATAAGAAAGTTTTGAACAAACTTTTGAGTTAATAAAATAAGTTAAAATAAAATTGGATAATTACACTTAATTTATGTAAAAACGTCTGAACTAATAAAATAAAAAAAAACACAATATACATTTTGTTTTTGTTTTTAAATCTTTTAATAAGGGAAAAGTGGAATTTGAGAAGTGGAAAGAGAGAAGAGGAAAAGTACAATATACTTAACAATCACACTTTTTCAATGCATTTTGTAGTTGTAAAATAGCCATAAACTTAAACTACGATAATAAACCAAAAACTATAAAAAAAATTGGAATTTTTAATAATATGGTAACAATTAGATTGTTTTAGACAAATTTTTATCGAGAGTAAGTAATAAAAAATTTTGGTAAGTAAGAGCTGGTCGATAAATTCGATTGTTTTATAAAATCATGTGTGTTGCATGTGACCCATTTAACTAGAAATTGAGATTTTCCACCCAATTATAACTAATTGAAAATTTGTAATAGCAGATAGAGTGATTTGGTTCAATTATATATACAAGGGAGCAATGTGAGGAAAATATATTTTTTGTGAGGTTTATAAGCTTTTTTATTTTACCATATGGTGCACATGTGGCCTATCTGATCTCTAAAGGGTTCCTAAACTGTTCACGCTTTCGAGTTAAATCAACGTTAGATCGCTGTGCTGTAGAACGCTTTTATAATAAGAAAAAGAAAAGTATTTAAAAAAAATGAAACTGAAAATGAAAAAAGAGGGAAAAGAAAATACAGATCCCTCGAGGGTTTATTCAATTGTAGGGTTTAAGCTCTCTTGTGCTTTTCCTCATTCTTATCTTTACTCTACCTTCAAATTTCTGTTTCTCTGATGCTTAAATCAAAGAGTTTGGATGCTGTAATTTCTCGGCGGCTGCCCATTTGCAGTCAATTTCTTGTTTCAGGTAAGAATTCGAAAACTCCCTGTTCTACTCTCTCTTTACTGGAATTTTAGCTGTAGAAATCATCCAAATTTTCTCTCAAGATGGAATGAATTGGAAAGACTGCCCCTTTTCATGAATTGGGATTTTCTGTAATGCATCGACGGTTTAAATTGTTTAGTCATAGGGTGCTCACAAGAACCTCAATTTTGCGCCCCAGAACAAGCACTATATTACTCACTGAATTGGGAAATTGGGACCGAAGAAATAATGGGTTTGGATTATTTAGAGCATTTATGTACACATTTACGCAAAATAGGCGAGTTCAGGACCCGAATGACCCGGCCTCCTTGATGAAGGAGGATGGGGTTTCGGTCTGTAGTCAAATGTGGATTGAGAATTTTCGAGAACCTGAAAAAACGGTAACTAATTTGAGTGATTATTTGAGGAGATTTGAGTTGTGGGTGTTGGCTTATCAAAAGGTTGCTGCTGATGAAACAGGGGCATATGTGCCTCGTAGCTCAATAACAAGAGCTACCCTTGAAGATTTGTTGGCGTTGAGGAATGCGGTTCTGGACAATAGGTTTAAGTGGGGCGCTAGGTTAGAGTTTTTCATCAAGTCGCCTAGGGATAAGACTGATTACGAGTCATTGTCGAAGAGGAAAATCAGGGCTATTATGACCACCACGCAGCCAGCTCCATTTCAGGATAGGATTGTTCAGGAGGTGTTGTTTTTAATTTTGGAGCCAGTTTATGAGGCTAGGTTTTCACAGAAGTCGTTTGCATTTAGACCAGGGAGGATGGCACATACGGTGATTAGGGTAATAAGGAGAAGCTTTGCTGGTTATTTGTGGTATATAAAGGGGGATTTGAGTACAGTGTTGGATGGCATGAAGGTTGGATTGGTTATAAGTGCTCTGATGAGGGATATTAGAGATAAGAAAGTGATTGATCTAATAAAGGCTGCTTTGACTACACCTGTGATCACTAGTAAGGTTGAGGAGCCAAAGAAAAAGAAGAGGAGGAAGTATCAGAAGAAGAGAGTGCTGGCTGAAGATGAGCCAAAGCCTGATCCATATTGGTTGGAGTCCTTTTTCGGGTTTGCACCTGAAGAGGCTGAGAAAGTTCCTTCATGGGGGCATTGTGGTATCCTTAGTCCATTGTTGGCTAATGTTTGTCTTGATGAATTGGATAGATGGATGGAAGGTAAGATTAAGGAGTTCTATCGGCCTTCAAAAAGTGATGTGATTTGGAATAGTCCAGAGGGAGAAGTTGAACAAGGAAATACATCCTGGCCAGAGTTTGTTCCCACGAGTGGTCCAGATAAGACCCGAAAGATTGATTACATCCGTTATGGTGGTCACATTCTCATCGGAGTTAGGGGCCCTAGGGCAGATGCAGCAACGCTGCGAAAGCAATTGATTGAGTTTTGTGATCAGAAGTATATGCTGAAGCTGGACAATGAGGATCTTCCCATCGAGCACATTACTAAAGGTATTATGTTTCTTGACCATGTATTATGCCGTCGGGTTGTGTATCCAACTCTTCGATACACTGCAACTGGGGGGAAGATCATTAGTGAGAAGGGTGTTGGGACGTTGTTGTCTGTTACGGCTAGCCTGAAACAATCTATTAAACAGTTTCGAAAGTTAGGCTTTCTCAAGGGGGATAGAGATCCAGATCCTCAGCCTTGCTTTAGAATGTTCCATGCCACTCAAGCTCACACGAATGCTCAAATGAATAAGTTATTGTCCACAATGGTTGAGTGGTACAGATATGCTGACAATAGGAAGAAAATTGTTAACTTTTGCTCTTATATTATAAGGGGTTCACTTGCTAAGCTTTATGCTGCAAAATACAAGCTTCGATCACGAGCAAAGGTCTACAAGATTGGTTCTAGAAATTTGAGTCGTCCTTTGAAAGAAAAGAAAGGACAATCTCCAGAGTACCATAATTTGCTTAGAATGGGCCTTGTAGAGTCTATTGATGGGCTGCAGTATACCAGAATGTCCCTTGTGCCAGAGACTGACTATTCACCTTTTCCAGTTGGATGGCGGCCTGACCATGAGAAGGCATTGCTTGAATATATATGGCTCGATGATCCAAGAACCTTGGAGGAACAGCGTAGGTGCCTTGGAGAGCATGGACTAATTTCACCTCAAGATTATATCTCAATGCTTGTCTGGAACTACAAGAGAAATGCTATTCCCATGGATCAGCTTTCAATCATCACCCCAAGGGACAATAGACTGTTGTGCAGCTCAAATGAGGATAGTAATGATGAAAGAAACTCAGCCGAATTAGACAATGAAGAAAGCATACCTGCTGCTCAAATGTAAAGAAATGTCAGAGTTCTGTGATCTTGAAGGTTATTGTTCTTTCTCTTGTAGCAGAAAATTTCTGTTAAAGATGATAACTGGATTTCTCTTATGAAGTACAATGATTACCTCGGCTTCAATACAGAAGGCATAGAATAGCTTGTATTTTTTTGTTACATATAATCTAACACACAAATTCACAAAAATTTAATTGCTAAGACTTTCTCTGATTTATTTTCCCTTTTGGTTTTCTTCAAGCCTAGACATGTATATGATGCCTGTGTATATTGTGAACTCAGTCAGCTGGGCATCTACAAGAAGCAACTTCTGGCTGCCCTCTTCCCGCCCCCTCTCCACCCCACCCCCACCCCAACCGAAACCCATATACTCCAAAAAGCTCAATGCTTGGTTCTCGTTCTCGAATCATTTCTTGGTTGTGTGTTCTTTTGGGCTGTGAAACATATGTAGATGCTGCCTTTTGTCAGCCTTTGGTTTGGGATTCTTTTATTCCACTTTCCGTGCAATTGTTTCCATAGGGAATTAGATTATTATTTTCTTTTCATTTCTGAGTTTGTTTTGACACTTTTGTTTTGAAGCAATCAAGTGGTAAAATTATTGAATGCCATGCCATGGTTTGCTCTTTATGCTGGAATCTTGAGTGTTTTGCCACCATTTAACTATTATATCTCTCGTGTATCTTTCTGTTTCTTTTGTGGACGAAGGAGACTGTCGTGGTGTGTGTACATGATGCTAGGTGACTTTGGAGTGGTCCTCTCATTAAGCTTGTGATATCCTGTTGCATCCCTGGCCTGATGTATAGGACACTCCCTTGATGACAAGGACCGTGCAAGTTTATATTAGGGAGAAGTAGAAGATAACAATGAAGACGCTGAAGCGCACACTTGTTACTTTTGAGTTTCATATGAAAATAAAGGCTCCATATGCTTTTTTTTTTTTTTTCGGGTAATTTTATATACACTGTCAGGTATATATATATCATCATGATTAGATGAATGACACATATATAAAATTTAGATTTGAAATTCAAATTCAACATATGTGATATTCATCCAAACATAATAGTGAATACACTGTCTGTCAGTGTACATAAAATTAATCCCTTTTTTTTTTTTGAATTGTTAATTTTTAGGTTACAGCTTTGTATATGAAATCCGTATTTTGGGTCTTCTAAGGGTAGTTGCTGGATTCGTGCTTTTATTTTCTGGAGATCGTCAAAATTTGGATCTAATCGGCTCAACGTGTCTTCGTATGGGAAGTACACGAGGAGAACGGTGCCAACAAGGAAGGCGCAAAACGTTCTGGTTCAACGCACGTAGTTGGCAAGCCAAATCCTTGTTTTCTTTATCTTACAAAACTCTTCACGCAACCACCAAATTGCTAGTAAAATACAAAAGAAATGATCCAAGATTGGACAATTTAGCAACCTTTAAAGGGCAAAGAAGTTTCAATTCTGGTCACTTCAAAGCATGGTTATTAAACTTGGACCAGTTTGACGGTTCATCTGGTCGACCTTTGAACCAGTCCGATTACATTGACCGACAAACAAGTCACTTAATCGGATTGAGTTGATAATTAGATCGGATAAGAGAGAAATCGTTTGAAAAGTCAATCATCCGTTGGTTCAACTGTAAAAAATGAAAACCATGCCAATTCAACCACCAATTTGATTAAAAACTCAAATATATCATTGGTTTGATCTGCGGTTGAACCACTATGATCCACAGTATAATTATCGAGGCGGTCTCCTTGCGAGGTTGATGACCGGCCTGGTTTAATAACTATAATCCACAGTATATCATTAGACAAATCAAACATGGGTTCGTACATAGTCATGTTCTTCTTCTCATGTGCAATTGCATTATGACGGGTCTATACCCTTGAGATTCTTGCATTTGCTGCTGTGATGTTTTCCCTCATTTACAATGTCTATATCTATACTAGGATGAGCATTTCAAGTGCTTACACAAAGCCTGTTTAAGACGAGATTACTGATTTTTAGTAGGTTTGTTTGGTTAGTGAATTATTAGCAAAAAAATTTATCTGCTTGCCTCAACAACACATTTTTTTAATATCTCATATACATCACATAAAAAAAAAAAAAAGTGGTACTTTCAAAAAATTATTCTAAATAATCTACCATCCAAACAATTTAGTCAGAAATCACTGGGTGGACAGCCCCTCTGCCCTTGAGAATCAATCCATCCATCCTGGATGCATTCAAAGATTTCAAAATGGAGTGTAAATTAGTAGTTGTAAAGTTGCTTTACATCACTTACACGTTAACCAAAGAAGCGATGCTATATACATATATATATATATATAGATGTGCCAATTGTGCTTGTAGAAGGGAAAATTAAAAGAGCACGCAATAGAGTATTATTGTCTGGCAGAAAATTTCATCCTGTTGTATGATGGGAGCTTCTTTCTTTCTTAGCCTGCTTCCTTTTTGGTGTGTTTTACTCTACCCAAGAACAAAATGATTGTAGGTAGGTTATCTTCAGCTAGAAATAGCAAAACATCAAAAATGTCCTCTCTATCAATCGAGAGAGAGAGAGTAACTACACTGACTACTAACTAAAACCATTTGAACATAAAAACACCTTTTGCCTGTTCTTTACTCCTTTCAATTGGGCTTCCTCCACATGGCAGAAAAAGTTGGAATCATCATTCTTTGCCTTTTTCCTGTGAGATAAATTTAACAATTAGGGTCCCGCATGTAAGAAAGAAACTGTAACATAATTACAAGTAACAACTACCGATTCGTTTAAGATCAAATCAACTCGAAGATTAGTTGTTGTTAATTAGCTACATCAACCCCATATCGATTTGCTTCCAAGACAAGAAGTTTGGATAATAATCAACGAAATCATGAGGTGCCAAACCATACAAGGTTGAAATAAATTGGTAGGCTTAGAAAACTACCAGCGCGATGCTGACGGATCAACGGATGAGTAATAACCCAACAAACAAATGGTGGTTTGACACATGAAGGAGAAGCAATGGTGGAGTCCCATCTTGGTGTCAAATTTGGGTCCCAGGTTCTCGTTTCCAATGTTGATATCGCTACTGCTTTCTACGCACTGACAAACTCTGACAGAAAAATCAGATGGTAAAGAGGTTTTCTTTTGGAACCTTCTTACATTTCCCCACAGGATAAATTTGGGAATGCCCAGTCGCCTTGGTTTTTTTTCATGGGACCATTAATATTCTCCTCAAGAAAGAGCGAGCAAATTCTCTGTCACAAGGAAAGGAACCTTGTGGACGGTGACATGAAACTTTGGCATAAAATTGCTAAGCTTTAAGTATGGGTATGGGGACCTTTTTTTCTTTTTTTTGTACATCAAAGGGATTGTAGCTTTGCTTCCTTTTTAGAAAGGCTGCAAATATGAATATTCCCATCATATTTATCTTACCAACGAGTCAGTTACAAGAGCCTGTTGTTGCTGTATTCTTTTGTATGCAAGGTCTCTTTGTTACATCAGAGGAATGATCATGTGAAATTTTCCCCAGTCTAGAACAAGTCCAATGTAACGTTATCTTTATTTTTTCAAATCATTTTCTTTATTTTATTCTCTGCTACATTTTTTGATTAATCTGAAACAATCCGTTACCATATTCTAGTCAAATCATAGTCACAAGAATTATTATTCAGCCCAAACAGCTGTCACCTCTATATATAGAGAAGGTTGTCAAATTATTGTAGGTCACTGTGATGAAGAAAATTCCACAATATGAGCGTCTCTCAATCTGACTTTTCCATTTGAATCTGGTATCGCTATTGACCAATTCTTCATTGCTCTCCAACCGTCCAAAATCTCCACTGTTTTCAAGCAGCCTAGATTACGTGTTCAATTAGTTTCAAAAAAGCTTCAAGGTTATCTCATTTCTTTGAACTTTGAAGAAGAAGTTGGTGAGTTGATAATAGTAGTATAAGACAAATTTTTGTATTTAATACTAGATCTCCGTACTGGGAAGTTCTATAATACCTTTTGTACGTCTCATCGTTACGTATTAATTCACTGTTGGATATCTATAAAAAGAGGTATTGAAATTGTTATTGAATGATGTGACGAGAGTTTATTGAATTACAATCATGAATATGATATCCAAAAGGAACGATAGAATTTCCCATCAATGCAAGGAAACGAACACGAGAAACAAGAAATGTAATAAATCGAACTTAAACTAAAGGTTATCAACTAATTGATATAGCATAGGAGGACCCTAAGTAATTGAATAATAGTGGACCCAAAAGCGAAAGGAGCTTAACTTTTCTATTGAGACGCCAGTGGAAATGCAAGCTGGTGGATAATATGTTGCTTTCATTATTAAGTCTTGAGTGCTCAACTAAAACTTGGCTCTTACATGTAATGATAACGATCTATCATCAATAAATTTGAGACTTGACGGCAATTATGCACTCTGTTATTTCCCTTTGTATTGGTCTGTTTCTATACCAAAAACGTATTGGATGTTGGTTACCTTCATTTTCTGGTAGCAAACATTGCACTTACGCTACGCATCTTATGCATAACGTAGCCTATAAATTGGGTATATACCTAATGCTATTGATGGAAAAGAAACAAAAATAAATAATCAGAACATGACTAGCATTTCCTCAAGTCAATATAAATGTATTGACTGATCTCATCCCTCCCACAAAAAAAAAAAAAAAAAAAAAAGAAGAAGAAGAAGAAGAAAAGAAAAGATTAACTTGCAATGGAACAAAATTAAGGAAAATAATGTCCAAGAAAACAAAGAAAAATGAGGGGATAACATAATAAACTTTGATCAGATTATCAGCCCATATGAAATCAATCATAAAGAACAGGGTTATTCGTGACATTTCAATAATTTCTCACCATCGCAAAAGAAAAGGGCAAGGATTATTACACATTTGAAGATAGCTAAGGTAAAGCTAGCAATGGTCTAAAGGATCACAAACATTTCTCATCCATAAAAGTCTTCGTCATTAGAATCCGAATCTCTGCCTCATGAACTGCATCTGCTTAGAATCTTCACCTGGAAATTCTGAATCCTACAACAATTTGATCATATATCTTCACCACAAAGCTAGCTGAAGTATGCTTCCAGCCAGCAATATAAATGGCAATCCAACAGTGAAGCTCCGGGCAGCCCTCGAAAAATTAGCATCAACAGGATATAAATTCCCTGGTGGACCTGTTACATATATGTACTGAGAAGGTGGAGTGGGCACAACGGGCCAGCCTGATGAACCAGGGGGAGGAGGGCAGGCTGGAGTAGGCGGCTTCTTGGGAGGCGGTGGTGGCGGAGGCAGCGCCGGAGGGGGTGGAGGCAGTGTCGGCGGCGGCGGTGGCGGTGAAGGCACGGGACATGGATTGTTGCAAGGACAGCCTCCACACTTGTTTCCTTCATCAGGGCTCCCTGGAGCCTGTCCATTAATTGGAACTGCTAGAGCAAAAATGACCAAAATTACTGCCAACCGCAACATTTTGATCCTGGCTAGCTAGCCACTGGAAATTAAACTGACCTTGATGGGGCTTGATAATGTTTTTTAGCTGATTGGTTTTGATGACTAAAATTGATGGTCGGTGTAGTGATTGGTGACTATTCTTGGTGTAGAAAGAAGAAGAAGGTAGAAAGAAAGAAAGAAAATGAATGATGATGAAGTCTTGAAGAGCGGATTGCTTACGCTTCTAGGTGCATGAAAGTCACCAAAGACAGAAAAATAAAGGTCATATGTTTAGTAATTGGGGTTAGACATTAAGCAAATAGGAGTGTGACATGGACTGTCTCATCTAGATATGTATATTTGGTATTGGCTTAATCTACAAGACAAATATCACATTGCATGTGGAGGGTCCAATTTAGGGCCCCATGGTTTAGGTATTTAGAAGCCTCATCTTGTAGCTTTATGGTACTAATATCATATAATTGCATGCTCAAACTCTCAATAATTGTTAGCTTTTTATAAACTACATAATAATACTACATGTATATATGTTACTCTAAAAAGAATGGTTGTCTCCTCTAATGTATAAGATGCTCTTGTTCTTTTATTTCTTCCAAAAAAGGGGTTGGTAAAATGATCAAAGAATACACACGAGATTCTCAATAAAAAATGACACAACTTTGATGGAAAAATGGTTTCTACCATGGTTTAGACCGGCTCTTCATTGAACTCAACACGTCCTAAACAATCCCATAAATATTATGATTAATCTTTTCTACACTGACAGTGTATACACTATCAGCGTTGGATGATTGACAACTATGCAAAATTTGAATTTAAAATTCAACTTTTACACGTGTATCATAAATTCAACGATGATAGTGTATACACCGTCAATGTAGGAAAGATTTACTCTAAAAAATAAGCATTTATTTCATCGTAAAATTCCCTGCTTTTTATTTTCAAGATGTTAGAAGTCAAGGTGTTGGTTCTATACTTCTATGCTGCATGTGGGATGACCTTTCCTCGACTTCTTTTCCAACCATATTATATATACTATGAGATCGAAGCATGTAATAATATGTGGACAGGCAATATTACTTGTAAAATGATAAAAGCTACTTCCTAAAGGAACCTTATTCCTTACAAAGACGATAAAGTCACCGTTATGTACAAAGATAGATGGAACATAAGAATATTGGACAGCCTATCATTTGCATAAAAATATTCAATATCAACTTTACACTGCATAATATTTCTGCATTAATTGTTGACATGATCCTCTCATTTTTCTGTGGTCTGCCCATGTGTTGTGAGGAGCCAGCCACTTTGTTCATTCAATTTTGAGCAAATTTCAGCTCAAGGTTTACAAATTAAGATTGAGAGACATGGGAATTTTCATGTGACGATGGAAGCATGTTCCTAGAAACAGATTTCAAAGCAAAATTTTGAAATTGAGTGCCGTGCCCTAGAGGAACTTGCTAAAACTAGACATTGTTAAATATGTTTGTAGAACAAAGGCATTATAAAGAACTTGGCTGATAACACAATGCTACAAAAATCTCATTGACAGTAGAATTCTTTTTGGTTGGTTGTGACTTGATTTTTTTCAACAAAAAAAAAAAAAAAAAAAACTCTAGGCTACAAGGATGTGGAAAAAATATATAAAAAGGACAAGGGTGAATTTTTGTCAAATGTTTTACGTACCACTAAAGCATACTGCCATCGAAATAAGACATGGACCTAAGGAATTTGCACTGGCAGGTTACTTCTAGCTCGCATCATTTTTTTTTTTTTTTTGGAGTCATATGTTACCTACCCAGTATTCACCTTAGTCTTCAAACCCCCAAGAAACTTCTTCCAAAAAAAAAAAAAAAAATCGCCTAGAAACCTTAGAAGGAAAATTTTCAATTTCTCGTTCCCCATACAAGACTTTGAAATTGCTATCAGCAGTTCTTTTTTAAAGTCGTTTCTCAACAAATCTCGAAAGAAAAAAGAGGGACATTTTAGATTGACATAAAGACTTTAGATTTATATTTGGATGATAATAAAAAAAATTAGATTTACAGATGACTAAATTTGAAGTGTATAATAGACAAAAATGGATGTTATAATTATACTATACCCAAATACATCAATATTGTTGATGGACATTAAAACAAGACCAGTAGATTCTTCAAAAAAAAAAAAAGAAAGGATCCAAATGTCCAAATCAATTTATGTAAAATTTTGGGCTACTGTTTCCTGCATTATGGCCATAGCTAATTGGTCCTGAATTCATGCGGCTGCATAAGGCTTACATGTCCCATTTACACGTAGATCCAATTTGATAAGAACGTAATGATCCAAATGTCTGATTTGATGAACAGACTCCAGCCCAAAAGGACATTGGCCTGATCCAAATGTCTGTCTCAAAGTTCAGTAAAGAGGAGTGTTTTTGGGGCAGAGCCATTTGCACACCCAAAAGACTTCATGCCTTGGATTGCTATTTCTTTAATTTTTCATAGAAAAATGTGAAGCAACCTGTTTGGATTGCTTTTTTTTTTAGAGCTTTATATAAAAATATAATGTAAAGATTTAATGCATGTAAACTATAAAGGTGATTGAAAAATATATTTATGAAAAACGTAAAAATTTTTATTAGACAATTACAATCCAACTATAGGTCTGCCTTGAAAAGATTGGCGAATCACTAAAAGGAAATGTTAGATTAGGTGTGAAATTCTCTACGATAAGTGATATTAGCCCTTTAAGAGCAGCTTTTGGCACTCTAGTATAATGTTTTATTACATGAAGAATATTAAGTGGCAAGGATTGTTTTGAAGTGCAAATGTCATTTGCCTTTTTAGGAAAATTCGTTTTCATCTCATGAATTTGTAGATGTGTCCCCAATTGACTCAAAAGAAATTTTTTTATAGGTATTGGATATTATAAAAAAAATGTTGTTTTTACTCACACTAATTCCTAGAAGTTCATACACGTGTTAATAAGCAATTTGATTACAATTGTTAACAAAACAAACAAGGACATATAATCCGTCGATTTAACAATGACCACAAATAAAAAAGCATTTTATAGATTTTTTTTCCTTTTGGTAAGCTCCGATATTGTTATTCCAAGATAAAGAACATCACTATACTGATGAAACAAGCCTACATGAGCAATTTATACATCAAAATTCAGAAACAACAAAATGTTAGACAAAAATGACGAGATCAAACTGCTTCTGCAATTTCCAGTTGTAGTTCACTCTCTAGTGCATAACAAAAATTTCATACTTTAATGAATTGTAAGACATCAATAGTTTTTTTTTTTTTTTTGTTTAATGTCCTCATGTGTTACTAATCCTTATACTATATAAGATTGAGTTTTGATCAAAGAGTGGGTTGAATTTCAACCGCATGGGTAGGGGCTTTTTAGGAATGTGAAATGTTGTGTATTATTTTAAAAGCTTTAGGTACAAGTGAAGGAAGCATTTCTTTAGGTATGTTTACCAAAATGACGTCATTTTTATACATTTAATTTTCTGATTGATGAGACATCTGGGTATTTAGGAAATGTGTAATTAGTGTGGAACCGTTTATGCATTTTGTACAGCACATATATGCTTGTGTGTTAGTATAATTACTAGAATGTCCCTTAGTTAACAACAATGTGACTTTTGAGATACAGATAACCATTTGAGAATGTTGCTTTGTCTGAAACGTGTGAATGGTCGTTGAAGCCACTGGCCAATTGGTCCAGTAGTCATCACCATAATGGTGATGCTGGAGGTCAGGGGATCAACCCCTGCCTCCCAAAATTTGGCCACAATATATGGCTGGTCTTAGTTGACCATCCCTCTGCCCCTTTCCTTAGACTAGGCTAGAGTAGGTTATACAACATCCATCGTTGCCGAAAAAAAAAAAAGTGAATGGTCACTGAACTCTCATCAATGTTAAAGCTTTGGTTGGAACCTATTTCTCTGTCATTTATATATGAATTTAACAGCCACTAACATGGTTCAGTTTATCCCCTTTCAGTTTCAGGGATTAAATTTTCCCTTTTTGCTTTTGTCTAAAATGATCTGCCTCATTGTTTCCCCTTTCATCCGAGCTCAGCTCTGAAATTACCCAATTTTTTGTCATTTATTACGCCTCAATTAAATAGCCAAAATGTTGGTATGTTAATGCCTAAACGGCTGAGTATTAGTTTCTCCCTTTTCACATTCTAGGATTGGGATATTTATTCCTGGCTTTATGCTAAGCATCTTAGAATGTTCCTTAATCGTAGCTACTCTTGGTGGTTTAGCTTGAGGTTAGATTCCCTCCCCCCCTTAAATTTTTTCAGTTCCTCCCTTAATTTTGTCGGTGCATGCTTAGTTCCTACAATTAGAGACTCTTATCATGTACTTTAGCTGCAAGAAAGAGATTTTTGTACAAATTCGATTGCCCTCTGTAATTTGACTGGTTTGCTTATAATGTTATAGGTTTTGAACAACAGCAAAAGAGAGCTCTCGGTGAGGATTATGGAATAAGGTTAGCTTTCTGTGGTGCTCTGTCTTTCTGCATTATGTACGAATGACTGTCACTGAGTTTGATTGTAAAGCTTTGTGAATTGTTTGATTATATCGTTTATTGCTGATTTGAGTGTGAAGTGTTCACTTCAATCACTGCTAAATGAGTGCTTTATTTTATATTGTATAAGAACAAATTTTTATGTTGAATTACAATTTCGAAATTGCTATAAAGGTTCACGATAACTAAACTGCTATCAAGTATCAGAACCTCTGCTGCACTTGCTAATATCTTGTTGAATTTAATCTATAATGAAAAAAAAACAATATTGGACTTACATGCACTAATCTGTCAAATGCAAGCTGATCAAGGCTACTACTAATACCTTTGGCTTACTACCCTGATACACATCTTGTTGACACCCAATCATTTGCAGCCACTGTTAAGTGTCTTGGCTGCCATTGCTCTGTCCTTATATCTTGGCCTCAAGATTCCCTTTTCTTGGCCTCTGCTTCAGTAGTATTATCCTTGTTACCAGGTTTATAGAATCCAGTCAAAAAATGAATCACAAATATAACCGATATAAAGTTAATAAAATTACTTGCAATCTTTTAAATGCATGATGATTAAAGATAACACTGAGATATAAAACACAAAGAAGACATCACAAGATGCTAAAGTTCTCAACGATTGAATTGCCATCGAGTATCAGATCTCCATCTTCACTAATATTATTCTCTTTACCTGATATATACAATTCAGTTTACCTTGAGAGCATAACTATTCCTCCATTTCTAAATTATTTCTTCACCTTTAGACTGATTATTTACTTGAGCTAAAAGGAGATCACATGGCATCTGATAAATGTCAAGTTTATAAGATAGAGAATTGACAAGTTTAAACTTTGGTTTTTTAACCCAAGTTTAAATTAAATTACGAGTTTGTTTCTGTTGAAAATGAAAACATTTTTTGGAAGTGGGAGGATATTGTATTTTGTGATGTCACAGATTCTTTATTAACTGATTCTTTAAGATGCGAGATAGGTTATATGATACACTTTGCTTGTTTTTTCTTTTGACATGCATAATTTCAAACTTGAATTGTCATTTTCATGACTATTTCTTCTCAAATTACTTCTGTAAACACCGGCATCAAACACCCGAGTGATGCGCAGGCACTTCCCCCTAGTTATTTAAATACATAATACATATGTCGGTAAATTTTTATTTTTTGTTCCTTGCCTCCACCCTCCTTGAAGTGCATAGACTGTTAGTGGATAATTACATATATTCGTACGAAGTATGAACTACAGCTTTAGGGATGACTACAATAATAGAGGCATCAATTGATTGATTTGCTGAGGTATAATTCCATATAATTGTACAAATTATGGGCTACAGCTTTAAGGACGACTGCAATAATAGGGCCACCCGTTTGAAAAATCCTTATAAATTTTATTCACTAAGGATAAAAGTAAAATAGGGTAAATTTTACTTACAAGATAAATTTCAGGAGATGAGTGGATAAGTTAGTCGTACCCATTATCCCTTGACTAACTAAGTTTTACCTAAATTAAGTATAGATGGTGAGTTAGTGTGTGAGTGTGGGTAGGATAGTTACTAAAATTGAACTTCTTAAAAGTGGTATATTATCAAGACCTTAAATAATGACTTACATTTTCCGTTCTGGTTAATACTCTTTCTATCACAAACTAAGAGTTTGTTTAATAACATAAAAAAGTGCTAAAACTAAACATTTTTAGACATTCAGAAGTTTTAGATGTTTGATAAATAAAAATTCATCTGTTAAACTTGTTAAGGGTGATTAACTTGTGTATATTTTTTTGAGCATAAGAATCATAACTGAATGCTTAATTCTGATTAGAATCAATAGATTTTCTTCAACTATCTTATCTTATCTGTCAAATCTACCCTTGTTTGTTAACAATGTTCAAAATCCTTATCTAATTAAATAATCTAATATTTTCTATCTAATGGTTTTATACTTCTTTTTTTTCCTTAATGGATGACTTTCATAGTTATGTCATACTCCTCACATCTTTTTACTCTGTCATAATTTTATCGTTTTCCATTTTTCTACTCTTTCATGATTTTCATTTTTTTCCTTTCACTTTTTTTATCTGCTCCTCCCGTATTCACCAAACTCAAATTTGTTTTTTCCATAATATATTTCATCATTTATTTTAATTTTGATTTAAAAATAATTATTGTCATTTTCATATCTAACAATTTTAAGCTAATTATTTCATAGGATCTATTTTTATGGATGAAAAGATAGAAGGGCAAAACCATGCAATTTAGCTTATTAAGCATTCAATTATATATGTTTATCAAATAGTATAAATAGGTTTAGCATTAAAATTCAGACATTCATATATTTCTTTTCAGTACTTAAAATTCAGCAAATTAATTGTTTCAGTATTCAGATTTCAGAATTCATTCAGGATTCAAATTCAGTTCTAATCAAACGAAACCTAAAAATATAGTAAGGAGAAGAGAGATTTAGACTATCCAATTCACTTAAGCATCAGCAACTTATGTGCATGCACATATTAATCACCTTTGGAGGATAAGATAAGAGCTACATGTTAAAATTGGGGTTTGTGATTAACTTAAAGAATATCATTAAAAATAGGGTAAATAATCGACATACTTCTTCGTAGGCATCCCTTCACTTCCAACTACCTTTGCAACGGTTGAAAAAGCCCTATAAGTTATCCTTCTGCACAATTAACCAAATGAAAACTTTTTAGATATATTACAGGAAAATCAAAAAAAAAAAAGAAAGAAGAAAAAGATGACGGGAAGAAAGGGGAACCTACCCCAGCTGCTTTATTGCCATCATGGGTCTGACTTCTTCTCAAATCTTTCTTCTTATTTTCTGTTCGGATGCTATTAATATTAACGTAAGCTTTGATCTATTCCGGATTAGTGTTTTGTTGGCTCAAAAGCCTAATGTTCTGAAGCATTTTATATCTGTTAAGGGGGAAGGGCCCAACTTTTGTTGCCCAATTATGTGGACGGTGAATTGCTCGTGTTTGCTTGATGAGTCCTTAAATTAATATTAGAATATAATAGTCTTCTATTCAACTTTTAAAATTTTTCTTTCTTCTCATCCCTTGTAGAAAGTCTCTTGAATTAATAGCCGAAAAAGGTTTTAAAATCTTTTGTGTATAAAAAAAGTTCCAAAGTCATTTGGAGTGTTTTGTTTGTCATAATGCTAAAATTTATATAGTAGAATATTACACAAGAAATTTTATCTCAATCCAAATGACTACTTGATATTAGTTGGTCTTGAACCCAATGACATGACATAGCTTGCAAGCAAGCCATTTGGATAGACAAAGGCCATCCTTACCAAATCAAATTCTATTTTATATATCCAAATGAAACTCTTTCTAGATCAACTAATATAGGCTAGTTGTAAGTCGAATATGAGCTATAAAAATGTGAGTCCAGTTGAGCTAAATTTGAATTTACATTTAAACCTTAAGCTAGTAGTAAGCTATTAGTTAAACAGAAACAGCAACCCAATTTTGCAATTAAACCATAGCACCAAAAGATTGTCATTTGATCCCATTTATTTCTTAAGTGACTTCCTGTAGAGAGATAATTTAGCAAGGTTAGTAATTCGCGGGCGACCAAGCAGACTTTTTTGGAAGGGAGAGTGGGGAGGAGAAAGAAAAAATTTTTTAAAGTCGGGAAAGTAAGGGAACAAGAGAGCTAACTCATACTTGTAGGCAAAAACAAATGAAAATCAAAGTGAGAGAACATGATTAGACCAAAAGAAGAGTTAAACCTAATCCAAAAATAAAAATAAAAAAGATATTGCTCCATAGAGATACCATTCACCCCAAATAATAACTTCCAGCAACTATGTATGCAGACATAGAGGTCATCCAATATTCATTTGCATCAAAGAAATGAACCATGAAAAGGAGACAAAATCAAAAGAAAAAAAAATTTTGAAATTACATACCTGGTGACATGCTCTTCACGTTGGCCCAAAAGCCCATTTGATCTCCACTCATCCTACAGAACAAAAAAGGAAAATTGCAAGGACTAAAATTTAGTAGATAGACAATAGATTTAAGGTCTGTGCACATAGGGGAGAAAAAGACCATATAGCTTATTTAATCCGAATGTCTTATCATTCATTCAAAGGCCACCAAGATAAGTTAGCTTCCCAAAAAATAATAACTGATAACATTATCTTCAAGCAGAGCATCAGTCCACTAAAATCCCTAGCACTTCTGCAAGCTCAATCCTGAAAAAACACAAGTTGAAGTTAACCTACAAACACCCAAGAAAGTAAGCAGCACATAGGATGCAACCCAACTAAGCTGTGCCTTCGACCACCTTAGTTTCAGATTCTTCTATTTTAAGATGAAGAATGAGAATGCCAACTATTTTGCACTAGAAAGTGAAGGGGCTAAAAAGCATATTTAATTTGTAAGTCATAGCAGAGAAGAACTAAGAAGATGGATTATCTATCATTTAGTTACCAAAAGATTTCGAGCCTTCTAGGACCCTAAAACACAGATAAAATTTAGTCTTCAACAAAATAGTATGTGGTACAGTTGAATTAAAAATGTGTGTTATGAAAGAAGAGAAATAAATACCCAGTAAAAAATTAACAGGTGGTATTAGGAACCATAGCTTTTCCTCTCCTAGAAAAGGAAGCCCTGAAAATAGTTGATGCAAGCCTAGCATTGGTGTAATCGACAAAAATACATAAGAACACAAGATTTGAATAAAATAAAAAGTTAAAAAAAAAGAAAGCATACATACAAGAGCTTTTCTCCATTCCTATCAAGATTTCACACGTCAATTATGCATTTGCTATTTAAAATCCTCATATTAGGCCAACTTGTGGAATGTTGCTTCACCAAATTAGCACATTAATCGTGAGATTAATCATATTCCATATGGTTAGCAAATAAGTTTTTGTGATAAATAATCTGGCTTAGCAAATTTTACTTATGTGAAAGCACGTGAATGGCAAAATAAGAGGCAAGTCAAAATTGCTATTTATCAAGGGAAAAGTAAAAAGATCATCATAAAATTGAAACAAGCAGCAATGGAAATTGAGCAATAGATTAGATGTTCAAGAAGTGAAGGATGTGTCACACTAAGAAATGACCCATCCAAAACATTGCATTTGTGTCAAACTATGCATAGATTTCCCATGACAGCTGCAAAGCTGCTGAACCAAACCTAATAAGCAACCACAATCAGATAACTAGACAGTAATTCTCCCATCAACGAAAATAATAGCCATCTATCCATCCCTATCCAACCAGCACAGACCATGGATCATTGCCTCTCTATAAATGTCAAATCCAATTTCAGATTCTTTCGACGATCTTTGGTTAACAGAAACAGATAGATTAGGGCTCAAGGAGAAATCTTTAGTTTATTTAATTGTGAAACCACCAATTCCTACAACTCCATTCCAACCCCCTCCCAAAAACTGCGGAAAAATAAGTATTAAAATCAAATAGACTGAGAATCTTAAATTACAAGTGAATCATCATTGAAGTTGAAGAATTATTGGACCAACATGGCAAAAAGGTAGAAGAAACCCAACAATATAGTCTAAGATACATGCAAAAGAGCCACGCAAGTACTGTTCAGCTTCACTTCTATCATTCAGCTTCCTACAAGAGGAAACTAGAACATTGCACAGACCACCTACCCCTCCCTCCCTTCCTCTCTCTTTTGGTGAAGTTTTTGAATTAGATCGCGCTACTTTGGAATTCAATGGTGTTTTTTGTAGCAGTCCAAGGGGTTGGTTTACTTCTTGACATGCTTCATTTGCTTTGCTCTTCATTTGCTTTGCAGGGTTGAAAACATACAAAATCAATAGTTTGAGGGTTGGTTGGGTGATTTTTTTTTATCTGTTCCCCCAGGTTTATTTTTTATGAAAGGACAAAATTATCCCTTGTGCCGTGAGCTCAAATGGATTTTTTGGATGGAAGAGCCAAATTCATACATACCGACTTGTTTAGGAGTTTTATTAGATAAAATAGATGATGGGCCAAAAACGTGCAAAAGCAATAGTTTGAGGGCCAGTTGGACAATTTACTCAATTTACAACCCACCGAAATCAGTATAAATGTCATATCTTCCTCAATGGCTTTACCCAAGATAGTATGGATGGATAGAGCTTCCAATATTGCTGCATCGCCATTACATCTACATGGTATGGACTAAGTTGTGATAATGTTGCCATTACATTCTTTTGCAACAATTCCTATCCCAGCTTTGGTGCTGTTCTGGTTCATAGTTGCATCCATATACATTACAGTGGCATGTTGCTCTTGTAATCCAGCTAGTACCCTGTCTATCTTCCATAAAATTGTGGTCTTCTGCAACATTGTTTGCAAGCCTCCCTGCCTCTTTGAATTAATCCAGTTATCCACATCAGTACAAAAGCATTTTTGCAAAATTTGGTGTTTGTCTTTTTGCTCATGTTTGAAAGAGCATTCGTTTGTTGCTTTCCGCAACTGCCAAAGAAGGTAGGGAGCTCAATGTGATCTTTTCCATCGACTCTTGATCTTGCTTCTTGCAATGATTCCTACCATAACCAAAAGTTCCATCTATACTCAATAATGCCAACCCCATAAGGTGGGACACGTAATCCAAGCAAACTCTCTAACTTTACACCAGAGGAAGGTAAGTTCTAGTGTTTCAGATGCTTCACCACAACTTTTACACACCGGGTCTCCTTCGTCGGTGCCCCTAAAAATCTCCTCTTTAGTGGGAAAGATAAAGTGAAGACACTTCCACAACAGGTGTTTTACTGTGTTGCTTAGTATTGAGGCCCCATAGTTGGCTCCAGACTCCGGATTTCTCTTTGTTTCTTCTGGAGTTCATTTATGCCTTGCTAGGTCCACACTTTACCTCCTCTTTCTTTGGCTCACGCATTCCAAACTTAGTTAAGTAACAACCATTTGCTGTGTACTGCCGTCTGTATTTGTCCTTCCTATCAAAAATGCTCAATGGGATCTGCATGATCTTTAACCTTTTTCTTGGAGACGTAGTACTTACTGCTTACTACTTACATTGCCCAACAATGGTTTCTTCCCAAATATATTAATACAAAATCGTATGTAAAGCAATATAATTGTATCTACTTTTCCCAGCAGCTTCAATATAATTGTCAAGCAAATGATTTAAAAGAGAGCTGTTATGAATTTGGTGCCAAGGAAGGGCTCCACAAAACTCCCAAGAGAATTACTTGGAGAGTTGGTACATTTTTGCTCCCGCATTACGCAACCAAAATAACCCTATTTTTTTTGGGTTCAACTTAGTCCCCTAAAATCCTAAGTCTAAACTCTAAAATCGTGGTGTCGTAGCTCTACACAATAAATACCAAAAAGAAAAGGTATATTTAATGCATCAAGCAATGAGCAGTTGTATCGTATCATTTACCAATTGATGACGGAGTTCAAAATGTGACATACCCCTTATTATTAGGGTTAAATGCACTAAACGCCGCTGAACTTTATTCTTAGCTGTGTTTTGTCCTCCTAAACTCATTAAAGAAACACTTTGCTCCCCTATTTGATATTTTAAGACAAAAGTATTCCTATTATTTTTTTTTGTTGATTCATTCCCTTTTTTTTTGTTACTTTCTTTTATTTTTTTTATTTTTTTATGATTTCATCTTTTTTTTTTTAACTTCTCTTATGTCCTTTTTTAATCTTTCCCCCTAATCCCTCTCTACCCCACATTTCTTATGTTATTATTTTGTTTCACTTTCCTATTAGCATTACTAATTTATATGCTTATTATAATATTGTAATTATTTTTTACTTATACTTCATTCTTGTTTTATTTAGTTATACTATCAAAAAATTCAAGAAAAAATGTATAGCATAAAAAATTGGTAATTTGAATATTTAAAAGATATTAGCAAACTAGAAATTTAAATTAGATAATATTTACTTCTTTTATATTTAGTTGATAACCACTATGTTATAATGATTTAAATTTGTTATTGTTGTTATTAAAATTTAATTTGTTTTAAGCTCTAAATGTATTAATTTGAGTAATATAAGACACAGTCTATGTAAATAAATAACATATACTTTGTTATAGCATAGACTTTATGATAATCATTGCTTCTAATAACAAAAAGTAAAATAGATAGAAATAAATAAAGAATACGTTTAATAAGATTAAAATTAATATTGCCCTTGGACTAAATTTTCCTTACCAACCTTATTTTTTCAACTAAACTCTATATAAATACATAATCTTATCAGCTGGATTTTAAGAATGAGGGTTTCAAACTCAGTCCAAAGAAAAATCTTCTATATTAAATTGAGCTTGACTCATTTAAAACTCTTAAATGAGTTTGATTTTATTCAATTCAATCTTAACTTAGCCAAAACTCAGCCCATTATTTAATTAAATTTCAAATTTAGATTCAAAAACAATGTTAAAACCTATTTTTAAGGGCTCGAATGGGCTGAGTTTCAATGAATGCAAATTTTTATATATCAAACCATTGATTTACTTTACAATTCTAAAGTTTCAAATTACTTAATTTTAATAAAAGTTATAAATTATTAAATTATTTTATTAAAACGATCCTACAAATTAAGGGGTATTTTGGCCATTAAAATAGTAATACTATCTCATCTAATCTCCAACCAAATACATGATATAAGATTATTTTCTACTATATCCTAATCCTATCCAACCTAAACCAACCAAACACTAGATAATTTGGATTATTAATCCTAGGATAACTCAATCTAGGATTAATAATTCGAGGATGAGTCATCCCATCTCATCTGGCCATCCAATTTTCAACCAAACACTTGATAGAATTGTTTCCTAATATATCCTATCCAACATAAACCAACCAAACACTAGATAATTTGGATAATTAATCCCAGGATGACTTAACTAAGGATTAATAATTCGAGAATGAGTCATCCCATCTCATCCAATGCATGAACCAAATGAATCCTAGCAGCATATACACTGTTGACTTAGAATGGATGTAACAGGTGTAAAATGTAGAGTTCAATTTCAAATTTAAATTATGTGACATGCATCCAATATTAGAAAATTTTAATCATTTAATTAATTTAATTTTTAAAGGAGGTCCCTGGAGAATTCTTTGGAACAAAATTATGAACGGCATATATATAATTGATAATATAATCATGCCACCCTGGAAATGTTCACTCGGGATTGAGGGACGAGTGATACTCTTCCCTGACATCCTGATGTGGCAGCATGAGTTTTAACTGGAGCTCCGTCTAGAAGTAAAAGCACAATATTATCATCAGTTCGTCCCCCAGCAAGAGCGTTCTTGAAAATACTGGTTAGGAAATCACTTCGACCAATTTTTATTTCTTAATAAAAAAGATTTGCATTTCGGGGACAAGATAAGGCATGAACTGAAAGGATTTTTATTTTTAATTTTTTTAAACTAATCACCAGTCAAATGAAATCTATTTCAAATTGCCAAAATTTCAGTTAATTGTAGTGGGTTTTAAAAAACTCAATATCTTTTTTTTTCCAACAAATGATAACAGAAAAAAAAAAAAAACTCAATATCAAAGTTAGTAAATTGTGGAAAATTAAAGCTGAGGTTGCAAAGTGCAATTGACCCTACGGTTTATCCAATAAAACTCATCAGAGGTTGATATATATTGTCATCTTTCGCCTTTTAAAATTTAGAGCTTAGCATTTCAGTGCTTGATAAGATTTTCTCTGGAAAGGGTGCGTGTCACCCTGAAATTCCAACTCATGGACCCGTTCCCACCCGAGAAATATCTTCTGTCCCATGCACTCGGAATCCTTGAACGATTCTACAGTACACCATAATTTTTTCCCAGTTCGCAAGCTTCTGTAGTTGTGCGACCGCAACTATCTTTACCTATGGCCTGTAGTTAATGGTCATATTTTCTATGTTCTTTTCATACTGGTAACTACTTCTTGATCTGGTAAGATCGTAAGGTTTGGCCTCCTCACACATACCACTTGTGGAAAATGGAATTAAATTTACACAATTTTGTCAGAAATGTGCATATTGTATAATTATATGTAATATTTTATCAGCAGTAAACGAAGTGTGTGAACATAAATATGCAAATTTAGTCCCCCTACCAAATTAAATTAGATGTAAAGGAAAGATCAAGAATATATACATACATGCGTAAAATTAGAAGTGTCGATTGGGTTTTTTGAACTGGGCTTTAGCAAGTCCAAACTCAACTCACAAGTTATGTGAATTTTTGGGTTTCGGACTTTTGAATTTCAAGCTAATATTAAGTCTCAAATTCGACTCACGCTATAATATGAGATTCGGATTCAAATCAGGATTAGTCCAAACTCATAATTAAATACATAATTATATATAACATGTATTTTATAATTATGAATTAATACAAATTTATATATAAATTAAATAGCATTTTATGTTGTAATATGTATAATTATAAATTATAAATATTATTATATATGTTTTTACATATATAATTATACTCATATATGGGCCGAATTTTAATCATATCTGAACCTAATATGGCTCAAGCTCGATTCGCATTTAGTTTGGGCCTAATATTCAAGTTTTAATTCTACCTGGCTTAATTAAAGTTTAGACTTAGTGAACTTTTTTTTAATCAAACGGGCCGATCTCGAGTTAGACAGCCTCTATTGACAGTGCTACGTAAAATAAATGTTAAAGCATGATGATCACTTTTCAAGTTTCATTTTGTACTCTCAAGTAGTTAATTGGTCCCTATTTCCTTACAAGGAAAGGAAAAAAAAAACTAAAATTGTATACTAATTTCTCCACAACTCTACACTAACTATAGTACCACTCATTTCAGAAATTACGTTATCTAAATCTAATCATTCATCATTGAACTTTTATCATTCTTACACAATTGCATATATGCTCCCAAAAAAAAAAACCCATCCGTTCATACGCGTGTATTTTATTAGGCGATCCATTTATTACAAAAACATGCAAATTATTCTTGTAATTGTACAAATATATAATATTTACCAATGGGACTTTGATTTTGTGGTTAAAATTAAGAGTAAATCTTATATATAATATACACTATCACAGTTGGATACACAACACATATGCAAAATTTTGAATTTTAAATTCAAATTCAAATTATATGTCATGCATTGAATAGCGAAAGTATACATACACTGTCAGACTATAAAATATTAATCCTAAAATTAATCCTCCATAAATTAAAAATTTTGGGTTTAAACCCGCCATTTCCTCTGTACCTCTTAAATCCTACTCCTTTCCTATTAGAATAAAATGAAAAACGAAAAATGATATATTTCATCTCTCACATTTCGTAAAATATTCTTTTCATCTCTCATTTTTAAAACGAAACAAATTCGTCCCTAACGCTTAAAAATTGAAATTATTACATCCCTAAACCTAACGTTCAATCTGAATCAAACCATCCAGTAGCCCAGTAATAAATTTTGAAGATAGAATTAATAGATCACTCAATCAATTCCAACACATTTACATAACATTTATTGAACCAAAAAAAATAAAACATTATAACATAAAAAGGCCGTTCTTTGTTTTAGAAAGTAGGGTTTCTTTTATGGATAAATCTTTTTATGCACCCTAGTACATAAACTTGCAAGTCTAGGTGTCTATCATACATACAAAGTTTAGTGTTTAAACTTAAATTGAAATGATATGCCATGTATCTAGACTCGTTAATGTATACAATGATAATGTAGGAAAGATTAATCGTTCTTTTTTATGTTATAATTTTTTTATTTTTGGATTCATTAAATTTCACATGAATATCAAGTTTAGTTAATCAAGTGTTCTACCAATTATTTCCCCAAAATTTGTAATCGGGTTGTTAAAGTTGATTTCAGGAATGTAATAGTTTCAAGTTTTAAATTTTAAAAATGAATTTGTTTCTTTACAAAAGTGAGGAATACAAAGAATATTTTTGTGAAATGTGAAAATTGATCTGATCATTTGTCCAAATAAAAAAATAAATAGTCAAAAGTTACTAGGTTGAGACCATAAAAGGGGCCAATTGAATAAAATAAAATAAAGGGTTAATATCAGAAACCTCCCCTGAGGTTTCTTCTAATCACATCTAGTACCCCCCATGTTTTTGAAATCACACTTAGCACCCCTGGCAGTAGGATGTGACAGGTTGTCCTAATCAAAAGGTGAGAAATTACCCAAAAATCACCAACATCAGGCAAATTTTTAAGCGGGGAAATGCTGGAAAAAAATAATGAATAAGAAAAATTATTGGAAACCAGAAAATAACAAAAATGACATTGTTTTGGCGCACAATTTGAGCGCCATTTTCTGCATATATAACCATGATAACCATAAAAACGGGTTTTCACAAAAACACTATTGCCACCACTACGTAGGAAGGCACTAGGAAGACCAAAGAAAAACAGAAAAAGAGGACCTGATGAAGAACATGCATCAGTTCATACACAAAGGTCAACCACATTAAAATGCTCTAAGTATAGTTTATTTGGCCACAACAAAAGAACATGCAAAAGAGAACCAGGAACCTCTACAAGGACCAATACTAGTTCTACTCACGGGGTAATGCTTTTAGAAACTGAAGTTTCTACTTTTAATCATCACAACAATATGCATAGTGCAATGATATGCATACATTTGGAATGATTATTGGTACTTTGACCCACTTGTGCATCTCCTTGCAAGCTGCAATGGGTATGTAATTTTATCTATATGACTAATACTAATTTGCCTATAAACACCTTACACGAGGTGATTTATGAGGTACAATCAGTTTACAAATATGTACACTATGTTAGATCTTAATTACTTGATTATGTATATCTATAAAAGGTAGTGTAATGGTACGCATAATTTGGAATGGTTATTTAGCCCTTTAATCAATTTATGTTAGATCTTGTCATATGCACTACCTTTTATAGTAGATGTGTAATTTTGCTTGTATGAGTAGTCCTTACTTGTTTATGAGTACTTTACAAGGGGTGATGTATGAGGTACAATCAGTTTACAAAAATGTACATTATGTTAGATGTTAGTTACTTGACTGTGTATATCTATAAAAGGTAGTGCATGTATACGCATAAATTTCGAATGGTTATTTAGCCCTTTGATCAATTTGTGCATCTTCCTATAATAGATGTGTAATTTTACTTGTATGAGTAGTTCTTGCTTATCTGTGAGTACTTTACACGGGGTGATTTATGAGGTACAATCAGTTTAAAAAAATATATATCACGTTAGGTGTTAGTTACTTGACTATGTATACATGTAAAAGGGATCAAATTTGTCCTGATAATCATAAAATATTAGCTAACTTGTGGGAGCTAGTTAATTATATGCTTAATTTTGAAGTTGTTACATTGCAGGGTGCTCTAAGTAGAGGAAAGCCTGGTAGAGGCATAGCTAACACGGGATTTGGAGAAGGGGCAGGGACGGTTATTGCTGTTAAAGGTAGTATAATTACTCGTTGTTGTTCTAGTGTTACAACGTGTACAAATGATGTTACACCGTGTGCAAAATGCACACAAGCTTCCGGAGTGCAACCGTTCCGGCCCCAGGTCCATAATTAGTTATGCATCTCTATATCGCCAAAATCTCTGATAATTAGTTATAACATTCTTTTTATTACACTTTTACACCCTCAGCTTCTAAATTAATTTCATATGCCTATTTATTTCTATTTTTATCTTCTAAAATTCACTAATTATTTTGGGCTTTGGGTAAAAGTGGAACAAAAATAAAGTCTCTCTCCTACAATTCTTTTTTTACTACCATTTTCAAATAGAGGGGCTGACAAGATACCAAAGTTGTCATTTCAGGGGTGCTAAGTGTGATTTCAAAAATATGGGGGTGCTAGATGTGATTAGAAGAAACCTCAAGGGAGGTTTCTGATATTAACCCTAAAATAAAATAGTCAAGCGTTACTAGGTTGAGACTAGGACTGGTGACGACTCAAGCTGCTCGCGAGCTGCTCGAGTCAAAGCTCGGCTCGAGCAGTTCGTTAAGATAAACGAGGCGAACTCGAGCCTTCGTTTCTTAGGCTCGATAGCTCGACGAGCCGCTCGTTGGGATCGAGTAAATGTGAAATTACAAAAATACCCTTGATTCAATTAAAATTTACATGTTCTCTGCGCACTAAGCTATAATCGATGTTCAGCCACTGTTGGTAAACTTTCCTCCTTCCTTCACTTAGGTTAACTTGTATGCTCTGCTGACTCCTTCGATTGATCTTCTTCCTCCGCCACCGACTGTCCCAAACTCCCAATTTTCACTTCCGTCACTGCCATTGCTGCTACCGCTAGCTGCATCTCGAGTTTCTTCACTTCCTCCCACTTCAACCACAGTCATCGGTGCTACTGCTAGCTGCATCTCCACCGCTTCCGCCATCTCCACTTCAGCAACCTCCAAGATCTTGTAGTGCTAAGGGCAGGTTGGGAAGAAAGGCAAGTTCCAAGGAAAGGCAGAGGAGCAAAGCTGCGAAAAAACAGAGCAAGGAAGGTTCATCTGAAGAGCTGCCGGAACCGCCGCCGCTCATAGCCGCCACCACCATCCCGTCGGAATCCACCACTGTCATCCATGAACCTTCACCGCGAGAGACCACTGTAAGTTAATCTTCTCCATTATATTTCAGTTTTCATTCGAACATAAGCTTTGAAAGATTTCAGAGCATGTTTGCTGATGAACGTGCCATGTCCGCCGTTAGCATGTTGTTTCAAATTTTACGTCGATTGTTCGTGGCCTTTTCTGTGTGTTGATTAGACTGTATTCTTTTGGTTTTGCTGTAAATTGTGGGGGCTGAATATAGATTTAATTGAGTAGAAGATTAGTGAAATTTGTGATGCCCCTAACCTGTTCGACGAAATGCCTGGCTGAAAATTCTTATTGAAAGAAGATTCGTTTGCATTTTTTCTTTCATGTTAAAGAACCGGCTAAGTCCGCAGGTTCATTTCCTCGCACCTGAGAAATTTTGATGTATTGCAGTCTTGCATTTTTTTGTTGTTGCTTTATGCCTCCCATCGTATGAATTTGAATTGAAATGGCATGGGAAGGATCTTGTGATTTTCATTTTGATTGGAAATGATCAGACTTGAGCTTTTTGATGTTCTGTCCGCAGAGGAGAAAAGACGACCCCATTCCTAGGATCATGATTTTGGTCCTTCATTTTACTTTATTATTATTATTTTTATTTATTTATCCCCCAAAGTTTTAAGATTTTACAATTCCCCCAAAGTTTTAAGATTTTACAATTTTATAATTTTTTGGATTCTGATAATAAAAATGCTTAAAATGAAATGGAGACAGTGCTAAGAGGCTTGATATTGCTCCAGATCTTGTAGTAACTATGGGATAGTGGCATTTAAGGAGACATCTGTTTAATTACTTATTTTTTTGGGGGTGAAAACTGTGTTGACACTTGACAGTACAAGCTACTTATTATCATTCCATGGTCATGTATGTTCTTGTCATTATGAGCCTTGCTGTCCTCTTGTTTCTTGAAAATAATTACTACTCCTAACTTGTTTACTAGTAATAGTAATCTGTTTTGGGACTAAAGAATGCTGCTCATGTTCCTTTTTTTCTTTTGGCATAGTTAAAAAATATTGAGAATATAAGATGCATACGTCCAACCAAGAGCAGTCTTCACCAATTAATAGATCAGTTGGTGATTCCGCTAGTCCGGTGAATATTTTTGACAAGGCTATTGCTATTAACATTGATGAAGAGCTGGAATTATCTCTTGGTGATGAAGAATTAGGGAGTGAAGATGAAGCATTAGAAGGTAATACACATACAACCACTCAAACAGTTGTGGAAGAAGCTGATGCGGATGATGGCTTGGATGTTTTTCGAAAAAAAAAGAGGATAAAAAAATCAGTAGCATGGGATGACTTCAAAGATGTTGAAGTTGGCCATCAAAAAATTCTTATGTCGGAGTGTATTCATTGCCATGCAAAGTTCAAGAAGACGAAAACTAGTACAACTTCAAGTTTGCTGAGGCATAGGAAGTCATGTGCTATCCGATTGCAAAAACTCAAAAAAGCAACACAACAAACAAAGATCAATTTCCCATCTGCTGATTCTGCCGAAGCTTCTCAAACCTACCTTCACTCCGGGAGGTTTGATATGGCAGTCATGAGAGAGGCTACTGCTGAATGGGTGCTTATGCATGAGCATCCATTTTCAATTGTGGAGGAAGAAGGCTTCAATTTGATGCAAAAAAGAGGGATGCCGGAATGGTAAAGAATCAGTCGGACTATGAACAAAAACGACTGCACATCAGTTTATGAAAGAGAGAAGACAAAATTGAAGAACCAATTAAAGAAAGTCAAGAAAATTAGCTTGACTACAGATCTTTGGAAGTCCAAGAACCAAAAAAATGAGTATATGGTCATAACCGGACATTGGATTGATAGCAATTGGAGATTGCAGAAACGGGTTCTCAACTTTGTGCACGTCCCTCCTCCACGTCGGGGCATCCAAATTGCGGATGCTATTTTCAAGTGTTTAACGGATTGGGGAATTGAGAGCAAGATTTATACAGTCTCAGTCGATAATGCCTCGAATAATGACAGTGCACTGAGATGTTTAAAGGACACTTTCTCCCGAAACAAGTGTCTATTAGCAAAAGGAAAGTTGTTTCATGTGAGATGTTGTGCGCATATACTGAATTTAATGGTTCAAGATGGACTCAGTCAAATCAAGGAAATAGTTGGAACAATCAGGGACAGTGTGGAGTTTATCAATAAGACAGATGAAAGACGCCTTCAATTTGCTGAAATTGTACGCCAGCTGCAGTTGCCAGAAAAAATACTAATTTATGACTGCAAAACAAGGTTGAATTCTACTTATGAGATGCTAACTTGTGCACTGGAGTTTCAAGATGTTTTTCCCAGGTACAGAGATAGAGAGCCAAATTATGATTTCTGTCCAACTTTGGAAGATTGGGAAAAGATTACAAAAGTGTGCAATATTTTAAAAGCTTTTTGGACAGCAACTCATGTGATATCTGGTAGTGATTATCCGACTGCAAATTTATATCTAAATGAAGTTTGTCGGATTAAAGTACTACTAGATAGTAAGGTTGATGTTGAAGATGATTTTGTCCGGTCAATGGTGCAAAAGATGAAGTTGAAATTTGATAAGTACTGGGGAGAGTGTAACTTGTTAATGTCTATAGCAGCTGTTTTGGATCCCAGATGCAAGATGAGAGTTATAAACTATTGTTTTCCATTGCTTTATCCTTCACATGAAGTGCAAAGCAACATAGGCAAGGTTCGACAAGCCTTGTATGACCTATATGATGAATATGTGGAGATACATGTTTCAGGCCAAAGTGGATCATCTTCTCAACTACTAGTCGGCAATGATCATCCAACCAAGAGCAGCAGTAGTGCATCTTCATCAGTGTCCCATGTTTCGGGTATGAGTGAATTTCTGACCCACATTGCTACCGTTGAGAGTGTTCAACCCATCAAGAATGAGTTGGATATCTACTTTGAAGATGGTCTCCTCACAGCTGCAGATGATTCAACGGTAGATATCGTGAATTTGGATGCCTTGAAGTGGTGGAAAGACAGAACAAAATACAAGATTCTTCCCAAGATGGCTGCTGACATTTTAGCCATTCCAATAAGCACTGTAGCTTCGGAAGCTACATTTAGTGCTGGAACCAGAGTAATCGACTCTTACCGTGCTTCCTTGGCTCCAAAAACTGTAGAAATGTTGATGTGTGCTGGAGATTGGTGTCGTAAGGTACACGGGGTGAAGAAAAGGGAAAAGGTAACAAAAAAAAATAAAATTATTACACATAATATTTAAATTCGGTCTTACAATTTCTTAATTTTTTTATTTTATTTTTTTGTTTTTTCAGAAATTGAAGGATAAACAAGAGATTGTGTTGCCTATTTCTTGACTTTGGAGATGTTTGAGGTAATTTACCTTTAATTTCCTATTTAGACTTTGGTTTTCTTTGATTGGAATTGTCATAAAGATGTGCTGAAAAGGAGGGTTTTGGTTGAAGATGCAAATGGTTGCTGTTTCCGTTTCTTATGAGGTCTGCTTCAGTTGGTATGTTTCATTCTGTATGAAAGGTTGTGCAATGGATTTATTGGAAAGATTTGATCTTTTTCAGTTTGTTTGGGTGGTCTGTTTTGAGCTTCAAAGATTGTTTTCAAGCATGTTTAAGTAAAGCAGTCTTAAGTTCTTTTGTTGTATGGTTGCTATGCAAACTTTGTTTTTCTCAGTATATGGTTTCAATCATAGGATAATCTGCTTTTTGTCTTGGATGTTATTGATGTATTGGATTGATTATGTAGTGATTTTCTTGAAACTGCCATTGGCTTGTTTTCTTTAGGCTCTGAAGTTTCGGTTGTACAGCTTTGCTTATTAGTTAGGCGCTATTTTATAACATCCGAATACACATGATGCTTTTACACTAGTGTGTGGTTATATTTGTTGAGTTATTGTGATTGATCCTTCTCAGTATTTACAGTTTCAATAGAAAGTCGTGAAATTTGTTGAGTTGTTTGAAGTTATCTGATTTTCTTTTTTCGGGCAGGTTCTTCTGCAAAGATAATTAATTTTTGCCGAAGTTTTTTTTTGCTTTCTCTGTAAAATGGGTAGAGGGAGACTAAAACAGCTTAACGAAATTGGGGCTGGACTTTCGTGCCTATATATCTTTTCAATTGGATGTATCAAGCTGTCTACAACAAATATTTTGTGTTGTAAATTTGTGATAGCTTGTAATATTTTGAGCTTTGGCTGAAAAATTGGACTAAAAGACCTGTATTTCCTCATATAATTTCATTTTAATGAGTATATTTCTATCTTTTGAAGTTCTTGATGGATTGAAGGAGCTCTTGCATGTTGCCTGCAGGTTGGTTCGTAGATCCATTGCTGGCATTAGGGAAGATTACAAAGGTAACCTACTGAGACTGAAGGGATGTGTCTTTTCAAATATGTGCTGAGAGCCTGAGACAATGCTAAATATATTCCTGATCAGTGAAGTTATCATAATTTGTATTAATGAATTTTTGTGGACATTTGGATAATTTGTATTAGTGGATAATTTTTGGATAATTTGTATTAGTGGACATTTGGACATTTATGATTGTATTAGTGCATAATTTGTAGGCCTCAAAATCAAGAATATGTGAAAAATTGTAGTTATTTCATGCGCAAATTTTGTCAAAAAATGCTGTATTCTTGCTTAAAGTTTCAGAAAATTTCGAGCTATTTTCGAGTTCAAACTCGAGCTCCAAACGAGCTAGAATTCGAGCTGCTTTCGAGCTTCATGCGAGCTAGAAAATCGAGCGAAACTCGAGCTATTCGCGAGCCAGATTTCGAGCTAAGCTCGCGAGTCATAAACGAGTCGATCTCGAGTTTTCCCTTTCTTACGTCGAGCCAAGCTCGAGCTCTATTTTTCGAGCTCGACGAGCTCGAGCTCAAACTCGAGCTCTCGTATAAATATGCCTGACTCGATTCAATAAGCTCAAAACTCGACTCGATTCGACTCATTTGCACCCCTAGTTGAGACCATAGAAAGAGGCCAATTGAAGAGCAATCGAGCACGAGAGTTTTCCATGGAAAATATCTACCCCAAAAGACTTTCGGCCATCAAATAATAAAAAAATAGTCAAAAGTTACTAGGTTGAGACCATGAAAGGGGCCAATTGAATAAAATAAAATAAAATAAAATAGTCTAGAGTTACTAGGTTGAGACCGTAGAAAGAGGCCAATTGAAGAGCAATCGAGCACGAGACTTTTCCATGGAAAATATCTTCCCCAAAAGACTTTCGTGCCATCAACGAGGAATCTTGGAGTCCTTACCAATAAAACGTGGGCCAAGATAGCGTTCCGGAACTTTCCCGATCACTTTTCGAGTCTTCCAGAAACCAATAGAAGCTCGATGGATAAATCGATAGATTCACGCAAATGTTGTCTTTTTCCGATGACTGAGAAACTCAGACTTTTTCGTTACTAAAGTTGACCTGCGAGAAACCTTCAAAAGCCGGAACTTTTGAAGGCTCCCGCAGACCTTAATAAACCCAAACCCCAAACCCCCCCGAACCGATGTGGGATAGAAACCCCACAGGGGTGCGCAAATGTTGTCCGCTTAGATATTTTCTCTCAACACTTGTCCACGTAGCTTTGGAATTTCCACTGGGACCCTCTAAACGAACCGACTTATTCCCTGCTCAGTCAACAACAGAGATTATTACTGACGAGTATAAAAGACTTGGCTTCCTTCGATGGCCAATTGATCACCTGACCTCTGTTAAAACTCTTGCGAATGCGATCAAACTGAAGCTTGAAAGAGGGAACCAATTGCTGAGCCCAGTAAAATTTCATCTGGGGTGGTGCTGAATTGGTGTTTTTCTGTGTTAAAATTGCGATGGAGGGGGAATATTTTAGGGGGTCATCTTCTTATTACGGCATTCTTGGTGTGCCTACAAATGCTTCTGATGAAGAGATCAGACGTGCTTATAGGAAGCTTGCTATGGTGAGTTCAGAAACGGTCTCAGTTTCTTGATTTTTCCTTTTATGCCAATTTTTTTCCTTTTCTTTTGGTTAGCTAAAACCGGGGAAATAAAGCGTATAGTTTCTTGAATATGAATTGGTTAATACGAATTATTGGTTGATTTGCCTGTGGGATGTTAATTATGGTTGCAGCAATGGCATCCTGATAAATGGACCAGAACGCCTTCACTGTTGGGTGAAGCAAAGAGAAAATTCCAACAGATTCAGGAGGCCTATTCAGGTAATGCACCATCAATCCCCTGAAGAATCCCAGTTCTCTGGTACTTGCAACTTTGTTCAGTAGTATTCTGTTCAGCTTTTAGTTTCTTCTATGAGATGGTATTCTGATTTGTTCTTTATGAAACAGTGCTGTCGGATCAAAAAAGGAGGATAATGTATGATACTGGCCTTTATGATCCTGCAGAAGAAGAAGAGGATGAGGCAAGTGTTGCGTTATCCTTCCTTTAATTTTTTATTTTTTTCCCTTCTTGAGGTTGCAAATTTCTTTCATCGAGCAAGGTGTATGCTGATTATCATTTTTTTTCCAGGGATTTGCTGATTTTCTACAAGAAATGGCGTCTCTTGTAGACAATGTGAGAAAAGAGGTAAGAAAATGATCTTCTTGTTTTTTGAAAGATTATCTGTGTTGTTCTTTCTGCTTATTTCACAGTCCGTCATCATGTGAGTTAGAGATCACTCAAGTTGATAAGCAGGCATAGGTTAGGGGCTTATGGCTAAAAAGCATCAAAATGAAACAAAAGAGGAACATTTCCAAGTCGATTGTTTCATCCAGGCTTCTGATATAGGCACGATACAAGAGATCGAACCATATGGCCCAGAAGCCTTGTGTCCCTTTTGCACTTTAAATCCTAGGCCCTATGGTGCTGATTAGCCTTCTATAATGAATGCTTCCATCGGTATATAACTAATCATAGTTGGATCCTATATTCAGCATGGCATACATTTTGGAGTCATAAGACAAAGAATTAATCAGACTTGAGTATATAAGTACTTAATTCAGGGAGTTCTAACTCTGATTAATTATTTTGACCTCAGTTTCAAGGTAGAAGAGTATTTGAGATTGTGTGAAGGTTCAGTAGCTTGTTTATAGTGTAACCAGAAAATGATCATAGGACATATACACACCCAAATGAACAGGTTATTGGAAGAGAAGAAAATCAAGATGTAGGTGAGTCAAAGGGTAGTAAGTCATTCAACTAATAATGGTACACTTGACCCTACGTTGGCCTTCTATACGGGTTAGATGTGATATCACTCTTCCTTCGCTGTTGGGCAGGGTATTTGTTATTAGATTTAGTTTGCTATCTAGAGCTGAAAGTGCTTTGTGAAATATTTTGATGATGTGCATCAGTTTTTCTCTCATGAGACTACCAGATCTTAATCTGAGCTAAAAAAGCGAGCTTTTTAGGCTAACATTTGTTATGCATTGTAATTTGTACCTGAATAAGCTGGCTGCTTCACTGAAGCCTGGATGTAGGTAGTGACTGGCTTTTTCGCAATTGGAAGACCGTGACATGAGCTGACTGCTATAATAGTAGTTTAATGTTTTTGCAATCATGTGTATTATTACAGTGAAACATCTGTATTTTTTGGAATTGAGCCGAGACTGACAGAATCTGCAAGCTTGACCAGAGAGGCCTTGATTTAACTTAGGTTTTAGCGAAAGGTTATAGCGGTTAGTTTAAAGTCTGAGAGGAAATGGGATTGTTAATTAAGCTATTTATGTTGGCTGGTCGTCATTTTGCTAAACGATAGTAACTAATTTCATGGACTCTCTTAACATTTTTCACCTGCACTTTGATTAAATTTCAACGTCTGTGAATAGGAAAGAAGTCCCAAGAACAGGCACATGGTATGGAAGTAAATGAGAATTTCTTTTGTATCACATGTCCAAATTAGTTTCGTCAAGATATTTGTTTCTCAGTCACCTGTAAAAAAAATACATGGCATGGAATTAATTATTAGTTCCTCTTGTATCACTTGTTAATGCAGGATAAGGTGCACAGCTTGGAGGAGCTGCAAAGAGCGTTTTGGGAGATGGCTCAAAGCTTTGAGACTCCTGAATGGTCCTTTAATCCTTTGCAATACATGTATGAATCTCCTGCCTGGTTTGATGAACCTTCCACGTCAAATAGTTTAGGGAATTCAACCGGTGTATCCTGGTCAAGTGAACAGAAGTCTTTCGAAACCTTTGCGAGAGAATGCTGGTCCACGGGAGTGGAATCAAAAAGCGTTTCTTCTATGCTTGGAGATCCATGGGGCAAGCCCTTTTATGCATTTTAGAGATGGTGGAAAGTCCTGTTGTAGGAATGTCGACAGACGGTGGAGAAATTCAAGTGATAACGGGTACTTGAGCACAAAAATCAGTTTTGGATGGATGAAGTACAAGAAAGTCACCTGCAAAATTGAAGGGTTCAAGAACATGAAAGTTTGGTTGCTTGCACATTGCCCTCCCTCGTGTGGACGCTCTGGGATTTGTAGGACAGTATTGAGGTTAGCGTTTAACACAGCTGCTGTAGAGCTGCCATGCTTGAAATCTCAACTTGATTTGTAGAGATTGCAATTGATCATCTCCACGTTTTGTTAAGAACAAAGTGTTCTCTCTTCTTTTCCTTGTACGGTCTTCTTGGTCATCTTATTTAGTGAGTAAAGCAGTTTATGTAATTTGCTGCCTTTTGACACTTGAAAAAAAAAAAGGGCTGAATTGCTGAGAGGTTGAACTGAATGCAAGTGATCTTGACAAGGGCATATTCAGTTGTGTTTACGGGCTTCTTTCAAGTTTTCAAATCTTTTATGGAAGTAAAAGTAACAAAAGGGTTATTTAATGGACGTCGACTTTGCTAAAATGATACTCAATTGTGTATAATGGATTTGTTTGGATAGGAGTTTATTTGGATGATTTATTTGAGATAATTATTGTAATACTTTTTGTGATGTGATGTATGTAGGGATGCAAACAAGTCGAGTTGAATCGAATCGAGATTTGGCTTTATCAATTCGAGCCTTCAGTTAATTTTATGAAACTCAAATTCGAGTTCGAGTTCGACGAGTTCAAAATATCAAGCTCGAGTTCGAGTTTAAAAAATAAAAAATTATTATTATTATTTTATTTTTAAAAAATAAAAATATTTTTTTTATTTTTAAAAATGAATAAATTATTATTTTTTAATAAATAATAAAATATTAAAAATATATATATATATATATATATAATTTTACTATTAAAATAAAAAATAAAATATATAATTGAACTCGCGAGCCATCGAATTGAGTTCGAATTCGAGCTCGCGAGCGGCTTGATTCGTGAATAATTCTAGATGTATGTGAGATAAAAAAGTGATTGAAATTTGTGAAACAAATTATTTTATTTCAAAACATTTCAATCCGAACAAACCCAATTTGATTCAGTGGGAAAAAAAAAAAAAGCGCGACTCACAAGTCTGGACATTTGGTGCTGCTAGGTGTAGCACGGCTAAACCAAACCATATAAGAAGCCATACCACTTATCAATCGGTTGGAAGGAGAGAAGAAAAAGGGCTTAATTCCTTATTGCTCCCCTAAATCTATAGGGGTGAGTGGCGATTTCCCCCTATATTTATGAAAATACACAACATTTCCCTTGGTGGCTAATGTAATTAGACCTATTACGGTCGGCCGCGGTACATTGGGCTAGGGACTTCTTGCTAAAAGGAGGGATTAGGAGCGGGCAGAAGGTTGAAAAAAAGAAAAATATTGTTGTTAACATTTATGTGTCTCTCGTTCTTGTTTCCTCCTCTTTTGCCCCTTTTTTTTTTCTTTATTCTTTAATTCCACGAATGCCAATTATTTTCTTTTTATAGGTAAAAAAAATTCAAATTAAACTTTCAATTGCGACTGTGATATATCATTTTAATTTTTTTATGATACAATTAATGTATTATAAGCTTCTTTTTTTTTTTTTGTATGGAATGTAATTGCTAATTTCTTGGTGATGCATTAATTGTTAGTACATATGAATTACTTTTTTTTTCATAAAGTATTCTTACAAACTATATACCTTTTAACTAACTATGTTAATTTATTTTGATTAAGTATTTTCTATAGAAGTATTACTATATGTATATAAGCATGAAAAGAACCTGTAAATAGGGATAATGAAGAAAAAAACCAATGAAAACAATATATATTTAATAGTATTGAATTTCAATTAATCTTTTCAAATGTTCAATTTCTATTGTATTAGCAGTTAATTTAGAATAAGGAGCTGTTTTAAAATATTCATGCTACATTATATAATTTTAATACATATATTCATGCTTTTAAAATTAAAGAAATAATGAACGTATTTGGTAGCACAAGGGTAAAATTGGGAAAAGATTAAATATTTGAGAACATGATTATCTTTCTGCAACTCTTATACAAGAAAAGTTAACTAACAATTTTAATGTTAGTCATCCAGGGATGATTTGGGCATGCACTTGGTGAATAAAGGAGGTAAACTGAAACTACCCCCCCCCCCCCCCCCCCCACACACACACACACAAAAAACACCAAAGAAAATATAGGGGCAACATGTCCTTAAGCCAAAAAGAATAGTATGGAGTTGTTTGGTTCAAGAATTAGAATTGGAATGGATCCACAAATTCAGCTATCTATAGCCTTTTACAAGCTTACAAATGTCATCAATTTTCGGCTTAGCATGGGAATCGGTATTGCTGTATGCATATTAGTTTAAAACACTTAAGTTACAAGCAGATGTTGATCTCATTGTCTCCATCCAATGTATTATGTTTATTCCTGAAAATTATTTTACCAATTATAAAATATTGATTTGAGTGGGATCGATCCTTCAGGTTGGGAAAAAAAAAAAAAAAGCAATGCAACCTTGTAGGTTTTACCAATTGTCAATAGCAACTGTATCGAACAGTGTAGACATTCATTTAACAAATGTAGAAGATAAAAAATAACAAATGTACATATTAAAATAAAATAATTGTTTTCACTTGTTAAAAATTCGATCCAACAGTGTAGACATTAATTTAACAATTGTAGACAATAAAATTAAAAAAAAATGTAGACATTAAAACAAAAATATGTAAAAATAAAATAAATTTTTTTCGCTTGTTCCCCTTGAATTGTTCTAAGCAATTAGGATTGTGATTGCAGAGGACCTGGATTGGTGTGAGGGGACCAATATTCCACTCCCAAAGGGTACCGGGATCTGGTATATATCTATCCAACAAAATTTGGCAGATCTGAAATTGTAGACTAGTTCAGCAAATTAGGTGAAATGAATTGTACCATGCGTGGCAGGTGAAAAGGCTTAAAGTTACAGTATTGAAGATCACTTGTACTCCAATTTACTTAAGAATTCAATTTAGATGGTTGTTTATACTGTTGACAAGGAGAATTTTTATTTCCTTTCTCGTTTATAGCAATTCATGCAGATATAGTAAATAATATTTGGTACTTAGTGCTGTCTCTCTTACTCTGTTCTTGATATATTATACATGATGATATATTATAATTTACCATTGAGGCAGCAAAATTAAACCCCTTAAAGAAAATGTACGTATAATCCATGTTCAACTTTAATTGGTAAGGTCTCCAAAGTTCTATATGTGCAAGCAATATATAAAGTTGGTAAATAAGAAGAATTTGCTATCAATTACATGAAAAAGATAATTCAATACATCTTTCAAGAAATATGAAGCCCAAAAAGGAAAAGAAAGAATATATGGAAAATCCATGACAAAAACATCTTTCAAGAACTCAATACAATCCCAACATGCACATTATACAACAATAACACCATCACTTTCATCTGATTTGTACGAGGTAGATAATTTACCGACAATGCTCTTTGAAAATCTCAAGACTTATCACGTACGTACCAGCAGTAGACATACAAGAGAATAGCCTGCTAAATCTTTCATCTTAATGCATCAAGAGTATAATACGAATTGCTTAGTGATTGAAGTCGTGTCTTGCCCAAGTAAAGCTCATTGTTAAGATGCACTAAGATGTATATGGCATATATGCATGATACATGCTTATTATTTCTAAATATTGTAGGTAATTATTCACAATGCCTTTACACATAAACCCACCTAATTTCACACACAATTACGCAGCACAAACAATAGAAAGAAAGTACCAAATAGAAAGGTTGAGCGAGTGAAAGGTCATTTCTGATTGCAAATATACTACCTCCATCCCTTGATTCTCCCGTCGCAGATCTCTTCAACATGAAACTTCACAAATATAAGGTGTTGATTTCCATGCAAAGCCATGGCAAGTAAGCAGTCCTTGCAGGTCATAACCTCACATTCGCTGTCGGGTCGACCTTAAATCTTGCTCAAAGGATTTAGGCTATGCTGTACTTGTCCATAAATTAAAAAACTGTTATTTATTACTTAATGAATAGTTACAATATTTGAGGGATTTACAAATTCTGCCCCAAGGAAATGTTAGGTTCAATGGAGAGCTGCATATGTAGTAGCTAGAAGGAAAGGGCGAGCAATGGCCACGTACAACTAAAATTCAGTGAACTGTCTTTTGTTCCCGTATTTATCCCTGCCACTCAAAAGAACCGTACTCTAGAGTGAGTTCAAGGACAAATGTCCAATGGTTACGGACTTCAACTACTCCACAATTTAGCCTTTGAACTGTTCATATTCATCTACATTTAACTCTCAAAACAGCTCCTGCATTAGGGTAGCGACACCTAACTTTTTTTTTTTGACGGTTCAAAATTACTGCTAGCTGCATGGTTACTTTTCCTAGCAAGCAAGCTGACAAAAGAAAAAGTCTACAAGCTACAGAGGTACTCAATATTAAAAGAGAGTGCCAGACTTCCAAGGCGTTAGGACCTTCTCTAGGGATTCAAAAGCGGCTAAACTTGCAACACTTTTAGGTAGATTCAAAGTTACAGTCCATCATTTATCTCATACATCAAAATGCCAATTTCTTGTAACTTGTTTCATGTACATGTCATACTTGATAAACTTTAGCAGATATTACCATAGCCCTTTATCCAATTAATCTACACCGTAAATCATGTGACTGTATAGTACCCTCTTGGTACTGAGCTTAAGTGTTTAGTTAAGCCTCTTCATTATACTTCAACAGACTTCTTTTGCTTCTGTGTGCGTATGTGTGCCTTTTGTAAACTCTCAGGCTTCAGGTTTTAGTATATGTCAACAAACAAAATATAATCAAGAAATCGCATCTTACTCCCATCTTTGCCTGGGGGCAAAAAGTACAAAGTTCTTAAATTATTTATCTGCAGTTAGCTAGGTCATTCTCCTCCTAGGCAACCCGTATGTTATTGGCCCATTGGGGAAGAAGAGAGAGTGGACTAGTGGAGGTGGCGGCTTTATGTTCAAATGCAATTCTCTCTTGTCCTAGAGATTGGTACTTCTATGTCTTTACAGAAAAAAAGATTGAAGTAATATAGCGAGTCGTTGGATGATTAGTACTTAAGCAGTTTCATGTACCAATGTCTTCTACAAAGTTGCTCAACAAGGTTATCGTATACTGGAGGCTAAAATTGGCACGATTTATGAAAGAAAAACTAGGTTGAGAACATAAAGAAGTTGTAGCTGCCCTTCAAATTCTAGCCCAGTATTAACGTTATCATATCCATGTTATAACACACTTCATAAATCAAAATCCTCGTAAAGGTCTCCACGTAGTACTTGTAAGGATGTGATATTTTCCTAGCTACTAAAGAAGATTTGATAGTTCATCCTATAACTTTAGCACCTTTGTTTGGGTGAAATATTGGATATTACTCTAGGCGTGACCATCTATGAAGATCATATTCAGAAGCTTACTCACTAAACCGCCTCAATTCACCTTTGAAGCTATAGCACTCTGCTAGCATAGTAAAACTCCCAAATATGGAGGACTATGCAGGCAAGTACCATTTTGAGAAGTCACTAAGAAGATCTAATTACACACATGCACAAAAATTTGATTCATGAGTGAGATCTACAATTTGGAACGATCTTCAAATTAAGATCTAAACATCCAAAAGGCAGTCTGTACATGTAGGGTTGGTTCAACTACTTGGGCTCCGTGAAGGATTAAGTAGACTAATCTTTTGATTATTCCTATGTGCTGATGGTAGAAAAGGGTGAAAAGCTTGAGCCAAGAAAAGATTACCCTATTACAAGTTCAAAACAAGTTTTATGTTGCATGGTTTTTAAGGGAAATCATGCATGATATACTAGGGTTTTTATCCCATGAAAACCACAAGTTCGGGTCGAACAGACAACGAGAGAGAGGTCAAACCGCGAAAGACTGCTCGCTTGACAAGCATGGCAAGGAAACTACTCACCTTCCAGTATAATCAGATGGTTTAACAAGATTCGGGGACGATATACGTTTCTGTCCCATCTCAAGTTAATTACCTGCATCGAAAAGGGATAAATATTTTATGAGTAAAAAATCAAGAAAAGTTCAATACAAGGTAAACCAGTTATCTTTAAGATTGAACTCTGGAAGGCGAACATACCATGTTATAAGAATCAAGGGATTGATATTTCTCAGTTCATGATTCCAATCTATGAGGCCTATACTTGTCCTGAGCTGATTTTATAGAGGATACCTGGAGAAAAGTCATCGGGAAGCTAAAGCGTGTGAGTTGGTGACAGTTGACACGTATGGAGCGCTTTGACTCACAGGTAATACAAGCAAAAATTGGAATGCATGTGCATCGTCAAAACTAACCACCAATATCCAACTCACAAAACGCAAACACACACTGATCAAGAATTTTCGAGGATTTTCAAGATGTATAAAGTTCATGTATCACAAAAATTGGGGGTGCAAACACGGTTGAGGAGACAAGGGATTGAAAGTGAGAATGTTCGTAGCTTCGGGAAGTACAAAATAAATACAAGCAGAGTTAGCTGCACGCGTGGCTTGTTAACTGCCGGAAAGGGTGAAACAGAATGAGTTGGTGGTATCTAACCCAATGGACCGATTTGGAAAGTGACCAATCGGGACTAGACAAGAAAAGGTCAAATCTTTACGTGGTTAAAATCATTAGTGATTAGTAGATGACTTACATGTATACAACAAAAATAGAGTTACATCTTCATACAAACAATGGATGAAACAAGATTTGTACTATACATAAATTTTATAAGCCTCTTAGGGTGGCTCTGTTTACGTCTTGATGGAATTAATGGGTTTATTTGGATTTTTTTTATTTGCAAAATGTTACTATTTGATTATATCATAGACACATTTTTAAAATTTTTTTATCCTCTTAATTATCTTCGAAAAATGTTATTTGCACTCCCCTTTTTATTATTTACACTTCCACTATCATTTTTATTATATAGTTTTCATTTATTAGATTACATGATGTAACAAGTAGTGGGAGTGCAAAAAATGAAATATGGAGTGTAAGTAACACTTTTCTTATCTTTTTATCCAATATATAGCAGATCACAAAAACGTGACATAGTACTTTTTTTAAAAAAAATTTATTCTATATAATCTCCTATCCAAATGCATTCAATATGTGGAATAGGATTTGAACTACATTCGAATTTTATATGCACATCGAGATGACTGTATTCGATCATGGTTGTATTTATGTCTTGATGAAAATAATATGTATAACAAGATTTGAATTATTTACAAAAATTATGCGTCTCAAGATCATTGTGTTCTATCATGAATTGTTAATAAAAATTACTAGACCTCAAAACTCATACACAGAAGTAAGTATGGGCTTGTTTGGATACAAAATTTGTTTGTAAAAAAAATTCTTGCGTCACAAACATATTTTTTTAACCACTTTTTTTTATATTTATAAATAGATTTTCATCTCACATACATCACATCACAAAAAATATTATAATATTATTTCAAATAATTGTATATCTAAACCGACTCTATATTATATATCCTATAGTAAATTGTTTGGGATGATTGAAATAGGGGATATTCTAGCATTGACTGCCACAAAATCATTTTGTTTCGTGAGATCATGCATTTGGAATAAGTTTTGTTAGTTGGCACCTATTAAGAGAAATTTGTTAATTTATTGTAAAATAAACTAAAGTTAATTCAAAAAATTGCCTAAATGTAGAGAGTAATAAATGTGGATATATGCATTTACATGAAAAAAAAAATTAGGTGCCCTTACAAATGCTCACTGGAAATCTATTGGAGAAATATTTTAAAACAGTAGGTGAGCATCCAAAAGAATTAAGATATAACAACTCAATTTAACTGGTTGAAATACTTGGAAAATATGGGTATTTTTACTGTAAACTGCGTTGAAGATGAAAAATACTTGGACCTTCCATTTTGAGGATCCCGATCCCTAACCTAACAACTTCTCCACTCATGAAACTTTTCTTCTTCTCTTTCTTATTTGGTAATAAACTTCCTTCTTAATCGAGTCCCCCAAGGATAAAGTTCGATAATCATTTTCACCCATTATTCGTGGTTTAACTTTATGGTTCAAACAAAGACAACCTTTTCAATACTTCTACTCATGTTCATGGTTTCAATAATCAAAAATTTCATGAGTCTAAATTATTATGTAGCTTTATAGGCTTTCCGCATTTAAGGCTGGACATTCGAAACTAAATGGCTCGGAGTAAATCATTAGTAAGAAATTACCAACTCGTGAAAAATTGATTAACACCAAGTTTTGAAATGGTCAAGCCTACCATAAGTTTACAGTTATATAAAAATGAAGGTAGCGATCTAATGTTTCAGCCAATTTATGGCTACTTATCTTACAACTATGTCATATTTCAAAATTTCTCATTTTTTGGTCCGCAGTTGAAAATTGTGTTAATTTTCGAAATGCTTATACCGATGTTCGAGCTAATTGCACTTTATTTAACTTTGTTCCAAATCAATGTACTACCATACTTTAATTTTTTCAGGGACGAGTTAAAACGTTGTCAAACAGTCAAGAGAAAGAAATTGTGATGGGTTATTCATAAAATCGTAAATGAGGAAAACTAGGTACTTTCTTTTGTCTGAAAAGTTGTTGAGAAATGGTGAGTAGAATGCTAGTGCTTGTATCGTTGTTGACATCTACAATTTTGTCATGATTGCCATCTTCAAAAAGAAAAATTAAATAGAAGAAAGCAGAAGTATAGAAGGGCTGCAATGCAACTTGGCATACCACGATGTGCTACATATCTGTATTAAGTACAGTACTAGACGTATTTGATCCTTAACTAATGAAATACATATTCCCCTTTTGGATTATTCACTTTTTTTTGTTTTTTTTCTTTTTATGCCACACCATCCATATTAGGTGGCAAACCACCAAAGCAATGGATATGCACCTAATTCAACGCCGGCCATCCCATTTTGTGCGACCAGCCACTTTACTGACTCTGACTGTGAATAAGGGTTGTAATTGAATCGAGCTGTTTGGGAGTTGCTAGCGAGCGGCTCGATCAAAAACTTGACTCATATTCGCGTTGACTGAATTTAAGTCGAATTCGAGTAGCTTGATAAGGCCAAAGAAGTCCAGTTTGAATATTCAGTAGCAAGATCCAAAGACTCGTCGAGTCGTATCGAGTTTTTAAATTTTAATTTTTAATATATTGTTATTATGAAATTACCCTTGTGCCCACAAGATTGGTTAAATTTATGAAATATTTTAGATTGTATGAAATTTTTTGAAGGACAATAATATCTTTTTGCTTAAAATTTGTTAAGAAAAATGAAATCTCCAAATATTCCTTACTCGAGTTTGATAAGGCTCACTTTGATTCGAGCCCATGCGAGTCGAGCTCAAGTTTTACGAGCAATGCATCAAGCTCAACCTCCAGTGATGCTACTCGCTCAAGCTCAAGTATCCTTTCTATAAGTCGAGTTGAGTTCAAATATGGTAATACTTGAGTTTGACTTGACTCGATTATATCCCTACTGTGAATCCCAAGGCATTTACTGTCTTTTGGTACTTATGTTTTTGCAAGGTGGCTTGATCCCTTCTATAAAATATCTAGACAGATGTTCTTTCAATTTTTTTTTCAGTGTAAGTAATAAGTCCCAAGTTTGGAACTTCTCACTTACAGTTTTTCCTCCCATACCACCTAAGGCATCCTTTCTCCAAAACAAAAAAACACAAAGCAATGTTATTGTACTCGGACCAGATAGCGATTCGGCTAAACTATTGAGTCAGAGGTCAGTCGGTCGGATTTGTCGGACCGTTCTAAAAAATTCACTGACGTCAGTATGATGTTATAATTATCTTATATTTTTATAAGTTTCAAAAATATTGAAATTAAATTCTTGGTTACATTTGGCCAATCATGAAAAATGTTCCAAAAATATTATACTTGCAATCAAATATACATCTAATAATTATATATAAAAATGTAAATTCATAGTTAAAATATGTCCATTCTCCAAAACTACTTAAAAAACTAAATTAAAACAAATTAATGCAAGTTGGAATCATTAATGTTAAATTAATGAAATCATAGGAATGAAAACATCTTGATTTAGAGATCATTTAGAAAAAGCGAGTGATTTTGATATTTACACTAAATGGGTGACATTTTCTTATTCTTATTAATAAGTGAAAGTGTTACAATTAAGGCAACTCAAATTATGTTTGGAGAAAAGAAGAAAGAAAAGTTCGAGAACTAGGTTAACTAGTTGTATTGGCTCATTGGTTTAGTCGATTTTTGATAGTTTTGACTAGTTTTTAACCAAAGCCATTTTATACTACAAACTAGTTCAGAAAGAAGGCAGATTCACGATTGGACTGAACCAGTCGGTCCGATTCGGATCTAACAACACTGGCACAAAGTAGCAATAGTATCTTTGATTTCAAACTTGTAACAAAGTTAAATTTGGTATTCCTTTAAGGGGTAAATTCAGAACCTTCCTTTGAGGTTTCTGACATAATCACACATCACTCTTAAAGTTTTGAAAATATTACTTACTTTCCTTCACAGTCATTTCGGATTCAATGCATACGCCACAGGTGACAATATGATCATTCTACCCTTACTCCTTAGGATTAATACAAAAGTACTTTGATAGGGAAAAAAAACCTAACGTCTTTATTAACAAAAGTAGCAATTGTTTGAACTCTCGTTAGTGAAGGAAACTGAATACGTGATTGAACAAATTCAAACCCCTAAGCTGTTACAATTTTTCGAATCAGGTCCAGTTGAAGTGGGAAGCCCAGTTTGTAGCTGAATTGGTACTATACAGTGCACATGGTTCTGTCAAATGACCAATTTACACCACTAGCTTTTAATTATCAAAATTTTTATTTATTTACTCTTGATGAAAATTTTCGAAATTACGTCCAATTAGTTCCTATACCATTAAATATCCTAATTTTGTGCAACTTTTATTTTATTATCATAATTCAACTTTGCTTTAATATATATGAACTTATTGTTACTGTTTTTCACATATTTGTTACAAATGAATATGTGTTGAAAAAAGTTATTAAGTAGTACATTGTACTTTCTGTTTTATTAGTTCAAAATTTTTTATAATAAGTGTAATTATGTAGGACTTATATTGACTCATTTTATTTGTTGAAAACTTTCTTGTGAAATTTTATATATGAGAATAGGAATTTGATCAGTTCACAAAACCCATGCAGTGCAGTTCACACGCCAAGTTCAGCCCGAAATTGGGCTACCCAATCCAATTGTACATGATTGGAAATACTATAATAGCACAAGAGATATACTGATTTATATTAAACATCCAAAGGGCAATGTGAGAGAGAGACATTTTTTTTTGAGGAGTTTTATTAGGATTAATCCTAACAAAAAAAAAAAAAATTGGCACCAATATAGGCGCCTTTTATGATTGAAAAAGAAAAAGAAGTCAGACTTGTCGAGAGTATATTATTAGTGCTCGGGAGAAAATGTTAGTAGCTGAAGGAAAGCCGAGGGGAAAGAAGGCAATAGATGGAGGAAAGTGGAATGAATATCATTCATAGGGGCTAGCTATTAATTTCACGCGCACATTACAACCAAAAGGAGCAAATATTTATACGATCTTGCACTTTCAAGTGAAGTGAGACGAAATACTTTTCTTTCTTGGATTGCATGTTAAGAAAATCAGTACATGAATTTGATTTGTTTGATAAACTCTGCTTTCTTTCATATCAGTAGTCTAGGCTTTTAAGAATTTAAATCAGCCAATGTTTTGAGAAATACGTTTGTCTTTCAAAAACTAGACTTCAATCATTCAACCTGATCAAACATTCTCCATGCCCGGTGGAACTAGTCCAAAATTCAAGCTGGTAAGGACGTTAGTCGACATATACTTTTACGGTTCGACCTTCGAACCTTCCTCTGTCGTCTTTATCTCGTTATAAAAAAATAAAAATAAAAACCCTTTGTAATTGTTCTTCCTTCATCTAATAATCATCTTGTTTTCTGAGTTTTCAGCTTTCCTCTTGCCGGCCACTAGGAACTCTGAAAGAAAATGAATTTCAAACGGGAGTGTCTGTACTGTACAGATTTACGATAAAAGTGTTGAAAATTGGCCGCACATCTGGTTGCTAATTAAGTTTGACCTTTCAAACTCGATGCCAAATTTACAGAATGACCCTTTAATTTCTTATCTTTCATATATATATATATACACACAATTAAAGCTCTTTGTGATTTGTGAAATGGTTTCTTACTTGTAATTGTAGGTAATTATTGGCAATGGCTTCAGACACACATACACACACAATGACACAAACAAGAGAATGTTAGTGTATTTTAATAAAATTTCAAATTTTCTTGACCAAATCTTTACAATGAGTTATAATGTAATTTATTTTTTAGAGTAATGGGAATTATAATGTTGGGAGTTATATTTGAGTTATTATAAAATAAAAGTTATGAATCATTTGGATAGAAGTTATTATAAATATGAAACAATTTAAATATGAAACATATTGTGTCATCAAGTTTTTATAGGTTACAAATTCTACAAATTTATGTATTATAAGTGCTATATTTACTACAATTTATATGAAAAAAAGAAAATCGACGTACATTGTACTTGGACATGCAATCTACTTTTTGAAAGGGTTTGTGTAGCATGTAAATTGTGAAATTCTTTGAAAAATTTTCACAATTCTTTCTAAACATTATTCTTCCTACACTCATTTCTTCTTCTTCCATTTTTCTATTTTTTTTTGGGCAAAGTAAGATATTGAAAAGGTTCTGCTTCTTTTGGTTGTACAGATCAAAATGAAGTAATAACCTTAATGTTCGGTTGTTGTATGCTGGAAGCGGCACACTTAGATCTCCTGCATGAATTCTAAAAAATACCAACATAGGAGCGCATATCATCTTAAAAAGAGTACTCGACACACCTCAGCCCTACTGGACTTCTCAATTGGAGCTAAGTTCGTGCTTGTCATCCTTGAACACGCCAAGTTATGTACATGGTAAATATTACATTTAGACATTGAGGTAAGTATATTGTTCAATTTGGATTATTGAACTAAATTTGAGATATATTTGTCAAACTTACTTGATTATGTAGATCGGAGGAAGAACAGAGAAAAAGGTCACCAATTAGCAGATTGACATGGTACCTCCACCTGTTGATTTTCTTGTGGCAGGTTTCTTCACCATGAAACCTGGGAAAATAAGGTGTTGATTTCCATGCAAAGCCTTGGCAAGTTAGCAGTCCTTGCTGGTCCATACCTCACATTCGTTGTCGGATCGACCTTAAATTTTCACTCCAAGGTTTCATGGCATGCTATAATTATTTGTAACTATAAAAATGCTAAAAACACTGCTTGTCATCTAATTGTAACTTACGATAATTGAGGGACTTAAAATTCCACCCCAAAGAAATATTTGGTTCAACTGGGAACAGCACATGTAGTAGCTAGAAGAAAAGGACCAACCATTGCCACGTACAACTAAAATTCAGTGAACTATCTTTTGCCCCCATTTGGTAAAACAAAAAAAAAATCTAAAAAAAAAAAGAGAATATCTTTTGTCCCCATGATTTATCCTAGCCACTCAAAAGAAACATGTACATAAAGACTCCCTTAATGGACAAATGTCCAATGGCCATGGACTTCAAGTACTCCATAATTTAGCTTTCAAGCTGTTCATTATTTCCTTACTCAAGTCTGCTACTGCATTATTCTAACTTTTCTGACAATTCAAAAATATGGGTTACATGGTTAGTTTTTCCTATCAGGCGAGCCAAGAAAAGAAAAATATTACAGAGGAATTCATCAATTACAATAGGAAAAGGGAGTGCTAGGCTTCTATGGTGTTAGGACCTTCTCTACGGATTCAACGCCCAGTAAATTTGGTAACACTCATTGATAGATTCAACTTTCCAAGATTCATTCATCTCATGAACCGAAATTCCACTTGCACATGAATTGGTTAGATTTGGTACTAAGGTTTAGCAAGCCTCTTCATTACCCTTCAAAAGACTTCTTGTGTGAGTGTTTCTGTGTGAGAGTATGTGTGTCCGCCATGTTTATGCTCAAGGTCTCAAACCTCAGATTTTGGTATGTATCACACGTCAAAGTCTGATGAAGAAATCGCCCCTTAGGTCCATCTTTGATAGGGGCAGAAAGTAGGAAGTTCTTTAATTATTTGTTTGGAATTAAGAGACTCTCGACCAAGGCAGAAAGGGGGTGGACAGGTGGAGGTGGGGGCCTTATGTAGCAATAATTCTCTCTGGTTCTAGGCGCCCTTAGTTCTATCCTTTGGCACAAAGAAATTTGGAGTAACAGAGTGGGTTGTTGGATTATCCTATTTAAGCAAATTTCATTTACTAATGCTTTGTGTGAAGTTGCTCAACACGGCTTTCGTATTGGTCGGCCATAATCGGCATGATTTATGAAGGAACTAGTTGAGAAAATAAATAAGTGGTAGATGCCCTTCAAATTCTAGCTTGCACCTCAAATATTGCATGCTATCAACCTATCAAAATCCTCCTCTTCCTCTATCCTCTTAATAATCCCCTCGTACTACTTATAAGGATTTGATATTTCCAACCTACAAAGGGTCGAGTTCATTCTCCCCAAAAGTTCAGTATGTATATTCATTTTGTTTTGGTGAAAATTTGGATGTTACCATCTATGAAGGTCATAGTTTGAGGGTTTGTTCTGTTTGAACTCGGATGAGGGAAGAAAGTAAAGAATTGAAGTGAATTACAAACTCATAGTTGCTAAGTAATCCAAACTACCTGGATGATTTTGAAAAGATTTCAAATCTTTTGTCAAATCTCTTAATTTAAATCCAATTTTATAACACTATTTCCAATATGACGAACTACTAGGCAGGCTAATATAATGTTTGAAAGTCATGTATTCGTATGATCTAATAACAGATGCACGTACAAAAATTTGATTGATTTATGTACTAATATCTAAAATTTGGATAGATCTTCAAAGACGTAAACATCTAAAAGCCAGCCTATGTATGCCTAGTTTCGATCTAAACCACCTGGGTTTCCAAATGAACTCAGCCTCAGTAAGGTATTAAGAGGCCTAATTAACTGATTATTCCTATATGCCGATGGTAGAGAAAGGTGAAAAGCTCGAGCCAGAATCGATAACCCTATGCCAAGTTCAAACTAAGCTTTAGTTTGCATGGCTTATAAGGCAAAGTCAACTATGACAATATCAAACCCTTGAATACGGAACCAGGACGAACCTAGGATAGCTAAGATCATGCTCTGTAAACGGAGTTACTAGGGTTTATGTCCCATGAAAACCACAAGAACTTCAAGGTCGAACAGACAACGAGAGAAAGGTCAGACCGCGAAGACTGCTGGCTTGACAAGCATAGCAAGGAAACCACTCACCTTCAAGCATGATCAGATCATTTACAAAATCCGAAGATGATACAGATATGTCTTGGATCTCATGTGACCTGCATCGAAAAGGGATAAATATTTTATGAGTATCAAAAAAAATAATAATAAAGAAAACCTCAATATAAGGCAAACCAACATCTTAAAATTGAACTCTGGGGGAAACAAAGCAGGAGACACCTATAATCAAACGTACCATGTTCCAGGAATCATGGGATTGATATTTCATAGTTCATGATTCCAATCCATGAGGGCTATGCTCTGCTATGCTACGAGTGCCTTGAGCTGATTTTATAGAGGATATCTGAATAAAGTCATGAAGAGGAGAGGCTCAAGCGTGTGAGATGGTGCTTTTTACACGTGTGGAGGGATTTGACTCACGGATAAACTAAGCAAAGTTTGAATGCATGTGCATCGGCCAAACTAACCACCACTGACATCACCCACAAAAACACAGTAAAGTAAGGGCAAGACTACAGGATCGAAAATTTTCGAGGATATTAAAGAAATGTAAGACTGATGTATCAGACAAACAAGAGGGCAAAATTCGAGGTGACTGATCAGATGAGGGATAGAAAGTGAGAATGAGAAGTAGCTTTGGGTAGTACACAATAAATACAAACAGGATAAGCTGCTTGCCCGTGGGTTAGTCAGGTGCCGGATAAAGAGAAAATGAAATTTATTTTTTTGGGTGCGAAAATGAATGAATTTTTTTTTTTTTTTTTGTCAAAAAAAAGGACCTGACCCCACTTCAGACCCCAACCCTTATTCGGGTTGTTGAGTTACCCCATTTTTGTTACTGGGACTCGAACCGGTGACCTACAGGATACTACCGCATGTGGTCACCGGCTGAGCTACCCAGGAAGGGCGAAAATGAATGAATAGATGGTGTAAAGAACCAATTCACACGGCTCAATGCTATCTACAGATTTGGAAGGATACCAATTGGACGTAGGCTGTCTAGTGAACCAATTCACACGCCCCAATGTCCTATCTTCGATTTGGAAAGTTTTTTTTTTTTTTTTTAAATTCTTTTTAAAAGGACAAGGATAAGATTTAAGAGACGGAGAGGGAAATTAGGAACTTAAACTCAAAATATTTAGATTTTGAAATTTTAACCTTAATCACTGAATCAAAACTTTGTCAACTTTCAATATGGATAGTTACCGATTGGATATAGATTTAAAAAAAAGGGTCAATTTTACGTGGTTGAAATCTTTACTAAATGTATACCATGAAAATTGATTTACCACTTGATACAAATAATGGATGTAACAAGATTTGAACTATTTACGAATTATATGCATTTCGAGATGATTGTATTCTATCATGTTTTGGAAGATAATTGTTGAGCTTCAAAACTCGAATACAGAAGTAACTAACTGTATATCCTATAGAAAATTGTTTGAAATGATTGGCATGGGCGATATTCTATGATTGATGGCTGCAAAATCATTTTGAATTAATTGTGAGATCAATTATGCATTTAAAATAGGTTTTGTAGTGGGCCTCAGTTAAGAGAAAGTATTTCTTTTGTAAAAGTACTGAAACTAGTTTGAAAATGTGTTTAAATGCTAGGAGTAATAAATGTGGATGTATATATTTACATGGAAAAAATATATATATATATACTAGCGAGTGCTCATTAAAAATCTGCAGCCCAATTTATGCAGTTGAAATAGTTTGGACAAAAACGTGGATATTTTCTACATTAATAATTGAAGATGAAATACTTGGACTTTCCTTCCATTTCGAGGATCCAAATCCAAAACCTAACAACTTCTCCACTTATGAAGCTTTTCTTCTTCCCTTTCTTATTTTCTAGTAAAATTTCTGGTTAATCGAGTTTCCTAAGGATGAAGTTCAATAATTGTATGGTTCTAACAAAGGCACCTTTTTTTGTTGTACCCTAGTGGATATGGCACCATCGAAGTACGACATCACTTTGACAATGCATGCAGGCACGTAGGAGTGTTGTACAAAACTGAAACTAAACAACAAAAAAAAAGGTGTACCTCATTTACTAGCAGCAATTTGAGGACAATGGAACCAAACGATGCCCACTTGTTTTGAAGGTATACGCTATCTCTATGCAATGAGGAGATCTTCAGCTAACAAAAATGAAAAATATCTTCCTCAGCAATCAACATAGCGTTCTGATCGTCCCAACAAAAGTATATCAATTATACAATGGAACTTTTTAATTTGTACTTCACCATTGATATGTTAGGTTTCCCGAACTTCTGGCAATCTCAACAAGAAAATATGTAAGGATCAAAGGTACACTAGACTGCAAGCATGCTTAAAACTTCTACTTACTACTAATTATCAAAAAGATCACGAGTCTAAGTTACTATATGGCTTTTTTCTTAAGACTGGACACTGGAGACGAAATGGCTCGGAATAAATCCATATTAAGAGTTTTACCAACTCATGAAATCTTAATGCACACCAAATCTTGAAATTAAATGGTCCAGCCAACTATAATGTTTAATTAAAATGACATAAAATGAGGGTAGTGATCTAGTGTTTCAGCCATTTTATGGAAACTTCTTTAATTGCTATATCATCTTGTATATTTCTCATATTTTCCTCTTGAAGTGAAAATTGCGTTTTGGAAATATTTATAACCAAATTTAAGTTAATTTCACTCTATTTAACTTTGTCCCAAATCAATTTAATACCATTTCAGTTGGGGTTTGGAGCCATGCTATTTATAACCTAAAAACTTAAACATGTTTTAATTTTTCGGGGACAAATTAAAAGGTGATCAAAGTATCATGAGAAAGAAATACTAATGGGTTGCCAAATTAAAAGGTGGTCAAACTATCAGGAGTATTACGGTTACTTCGTTTTGTTGTTAAGGTTGAGATTATAGGATTTAGAGTTTTGAATTCAGATCTTTCATTTCTCTCTCAGCTTCTTGAATCTCACACCTCTATTGCAAGATTTTTTTTCTTCTCCAAAATAGGTACTTCCTTTTGTCTAAAATGCTGTTGAGAAATATTGAGTAGATGTGATAGTGCTTTCTCATTCTCATAATTGCCAACTTGAAATTGACAAAGTAAGGGCAAGTAGGAGAAAACAGAAGAATAGGCAAATTTCAATGCTAGACGTATATGACCCTAAATTATTAAAACGATATGTATCCCTGTCTCCATGTGTAATGATTCATGAATGATCGACGACTGACATGAAAGTTAAATTTTCCAGACTTGTATAAGTAGAAAATACATTCATGTTAGTCAAATTCCAGAAACAACAGTAAACTACTCAAGTGCTTTATGTAAAAGCATAAATCAGTTTCATAACTACCAGACTTTTAAAAATTGTTGAATCAGTCAATTTTTTTAGAAGGATTTATATATCTTTCAAAAACTTGATTTTCAATCATTTAATTTCATGAACCTTTCTCATTAAACCAAAGGAACTTTTCTTCATTCATCTAATGCATGACCACCTTACATTTTGAGATAAGTTTTCAACTTTATTTTTGAGCAGCGTGTCCATGAAAATTAGCAGCAAAGTTTGTTGGTAATTAAGTTTTAATTTTTTTAATAGACAATAATAAGTAACAACTTTGTCTAAGTACCCAAAAACTATTTTTCCATAAGAAAAAAAATTATTTTTTTCCCTGCGGCTCAATTATCTGAAAACGTGGAGAACAGCTCATTTTTATCTCCAAAAATAGAGTGGATTTTGGTGGTGTTGTGGTGGAGGGGGGGGGGTGGGGGTGGGGGTGCTTTGGGTGTTAGCTTAAAATGTTTGCATGAGCATGGGGTTTGGTAGAATACGAATGTTGCGGTTGGTGGGTTTTGCTTTAAGCAAGGTGGTTGTTGCACAGTACCAAGATTCACCATCTTCACCAACTAAAACAAGCAAAATGCCTAAAATAGCAAATTCTCAAGGAAAAAAAAAAGAAAGAAAAAACATACATCAAATACACTTTTTAAGTTATGAGAATAATCCCCGCCTGTATCAGCACAAAATCATTTATTGGGGGAGTGCGATTTTTCCTTTTGCAGCTGCCAAATGTTTTTCAACCATCCACTTACTGAGTCACGATATCAAAATGGAATGATAAAGAATCTAATCTTGATACAAGGATGGTAAGCACCAATGGACGTTCCAAATTGCTTTGCAACCACTGTTATGTTCTTCTTGTTGCAGATTTACACATGGTCGAAACCGCAGGTTAACCTCGCCCCTGAAACAGTTTCTATCTGAACTTGACCTAATAATTGAGTTCATGTATTTGGTTAGGGCACTGAAGAAGTGTTCATGTATTTGGTTCTAGCATCTGATCAAACTCACCCTACTCAACTAAGAAAGACTAAAACAGGACTTCGACTCACCTATTCCAGTCTTGTATTGCATTGAATTCTGCATCAAGCATTATATTACAAGTGTTCATGTCATGAGTCTCATGACATTTATCTTTGCCATTACTATTTAGTCAGACCCAACAATTGTGTCAAGAGAGAAAGAAGAGGAGAGGATAAATTTCTTCTGTAAAAGTATTTTAATTCAGGAGTAGATAATTATTTCTTAGTATTAATGGTTGATCCACTGTTCTTTTTTATTGTAACATAAAAGATGGTAAGACATTTAGTTTAGATGTGGTTCATATCTATACATATATATATATATATATATATATATATATATATATGCATGGGATGTCCAAAAAACTTTCTGGGCATAGTTTTACTGAAACTACTGAAGAAAAATATGTCTCCTTAATTTGTCAATAATCTCTAGATGTAGATTCTTCTCTAAATGATGGAGATGCATTGCTCATCTATCTCCTAACCTACTTAATTTATCTGTTAAATTTTAGAAATTCCCCAATGACAAATTTTGATCTTGGCAATTAATTTGTCCGCAGCTGCACGAACTAATACAGTATCAAAATAGTCTTGTCTATGCTCTATGCTCTGACAAGTGACAACTATAAGGAAATGGGACAGGGACGGTTGCTGCACGGTTAACGGCCCAGATTCCCCCTCAAAAATTTGTGCGGCTGAGATAACAAGTTGTAACTCGATTTCCGCGCTGTGTGTGGGTCTCACAAAAATTTGCTCTAAAGTTACGCGATGTGTAAAAAAAGTTACACGATGTACAAAGAAAGTTACGCGCAGTTGATAATGACCAAAACTGGCAGGGACGGTTGCACCTGCAACCGTCGGTGCCCCGAGTCCCAACTATACTATGGGTGAAGCAATGTTTGTCATTTACACCTTTGACATGAATAGAACAAAATATGCTATGAACCAAACAGAGTGTTGTCGGCATTAGGAAAAGATGAGCAGAGTGAAATTATAATGTCAGGCTGCAATTATTTGAATCATTATTGTTTCAAAGTTCATGTGAATATTTTCCCCCACATCAAATGCTTCCAAAAAAATATTGATTTTGTTTTTTGTCATCGTCGCTTTATTGATTGATTTGTTATTTTTTGTCCAAAAACTGTTGATTGATTTGTTTTTTTTCTTTTACTCGTCCTTTTTCCTGGCCATTGTAACATTGTTACAAGACCATCACTAAATGGCACTGTTTAGCCTTTTTCTTTTCTTGCATTTTCTGATTTCTAGATGCTTACTTCGTTTAAGGGATTAACCTTTGTAGTAATAAAAGACAACCTTGTTTTACGATCGAGGGCTGTAAAAAATTTCCTGCTTTCTTCAGATTTCAATAGGAAACTCGTACCAAAGACTAGAGGAGTAGTTATAAATATAGCCATAAGCTCATCAAATCTAATCAAGAGCTAATGATGACTTAACCATCCACTATGGTGAGATTTATTTATTTATTTTTTTGGAGGGAAAAAGACGGGTTGGGACTTAAGCAAGACCTGATTTTATTTTTCTGACTTGCAAGCCCATTGTATTTTGATTTTTTTTCAATTAACTCTACTTTTTTCAAAATTTTAGCACTCGAGATCGAGGTTCAAAACCTAAAAAGAAATATCTGATTAGGGATGGATATGAATACCAACCGAAAAAAAAAAATCTGAACTTTTTGGTCAAATTATCGCCAATTCGCTTTATCATCTCTAACATGAACCCTCTAACATATATCAACCATTTCTTTTTTCCTGTACCTCTGTTCTAGTTTCTTCTTGTGCACCGCAGATCGAGTTTGCCCTACGTGGCCTTGGATCTCATAAATGGTTCCAAAATGGTCCATCCATTACGAGTACTGTTGCCAATGGTGAAAATCTCAGTCCTTATAAGAGGGTCCATATTTCTTGTATCACTTGATTCATAATACAAAAGCATCATTCTCTTCCAAATACACCATCTGCTCCGTTTGGATTAGTTATTTTTTGTGGTGTTTTTGAAAAATTTTGTTGTAGCAGAGTTTTTAAATTATGTTTTGGGATATTTTCAGAAAATATTTTGGGATATTAAGAGTAGAAGAGTTTCTAGAATATATTTTGAGATATTTTTAAAATTTTAAACTAATTTTTAGATTACCTTTTAGAGTACTTTTTACAAATTTTATTCTATTTGAAAAACTAATTTTTGAAAAACACTCCTATCCTTCTTCAGACTGCAGCTGAACTAAGACTTCGATTAAATACCACCTACCACCCAAAAAAAGTAAAGACAGATTTCTTTTTTTGGGGGGGGGGGGGGTAGCATTTGAGATCTTGAACCAAAAGGGAATAAAACAATTCAATTTTCTGCCACCTAATTAAAGGTTCATTTTGTTTTCGGCCATTAATGTCATAGAACTAGGACGACAGTTTGTTTCTATTTCTACCAAAGGAACAATAACCCCAAAATACCATTAATCATACATTGAAACAAAGATAGTAGATTATTTGGAATAATATTTTAAAAAATAAATATTGTTACACTTTTTTGATGTAATGTGTGTGAAATAAAAATATAATTAAAAAAATATATTGATAATGTAAATAAATAAAATTTTACAAATAATTCATTATCCAATCGAACTCACTAATATCATTCTCAACAATATATTCTCTACAGTGTCTTTGATGCCTTCTCAACATGCAAATTTGCTGTGCTCATTATTGTAATTAAATGTTTATTTTCAAGGATGGCTATCTACCTCTACCTTTGCATGCCTCTGGTAGTTTGTTGAATTGATTGGTGGATGATCCAGGGCCAAATGTTTCATGGATAGACAAGAGTTATTTAAGATCGTGTACTATAAAATATGAATAGTGAAATTGCTGGCTGCTGTTTTCTGAAGCTTTGACTAGTCCATGAAGGTATCTTCCCACATATCAAATGGGAAAAATTATTGATTGATTTACTGTGTCTTTCATTCAACTGTTACTGTTCATCAGTTGGGGTAGTTACACAGAATTATATTTTCTCACCAGCTCTGAAATTCTTTCTTTTGTTCAATTTTCTGAATTCGAGATGCTTACTTCATTGGAGCTGATTTAAAATTTTCTTTTTTTGAAGGACTAGAGGAGAAACTAGAATGCTTTCTATCTTAGTAATACAAAACAGATCAAGAGGGAACATTAATTAAAATGTCAAACTGATCAAACCCGCTTCAAATCTACTCAGGAGCTAATCTTTGTCTAATCTAACAGCAAATGAGGGTCCTCATGCACATAGTCACAAAATCAATTGCGACGACTCGCAGGGGAATGTCATATTATTTTTTACGATTTAAAATCATATTTGTTGTTATTACTATCACCAGTTTCATGTTATAAAATGAGAATTTGTATGACTTACAACAATCGGACAAAGTACCATAGGCTAGATTTCTTATGGCTTAGTTTAGGTTAGCAGAATATCTACGCCTCAGTAATGATTGTAACCACCATCTGGGTAGACCCTAAACTCATTCCCTCCACAGTTGTTGAGGAAGCCTTCGAAATGTGACCTAGTTCTAGGTGAACTCAACATTTTCTGCGAATTTGTTAGGTCGATCAAGAGCTCAGTAAAATCAATTCTGTTTATCAATTCTATCATTATCCTTCCCTTCTTTTCTTTTTCGTGTACTATTATTCTGATTTTCTCCTTTGCAGCTTAGATCAAAGTTAGAGGAGACTAAGAAACTAATTGTAATAAAGCCTAACGGACATCATGAGTGGATCCAAAATGGTCCATTACGAGTACTGTTTCCAATGGTGAAATCTCAGTCCTTATCAATCTCCGGGCAGGAGGGTCCATCTCAGTCCTTACGTCCTTTTTTTTTTTCCCCCTTATTTGTACTCGAGATCTTAAGCAAAAGACCTATATCTCTACTTCTAAGCTATATATTAAGGCAGAGCAATCAATACGATGTTGACTAATACGTAGCACTTTATGTATTCCTAAAAATACCCTTTATTTAAGTTTAGTGAGTTTAAAGCTAGAATGATATTGAAAATTTTTGATTTAAAAAAAATTATTATCTGATTTCATGCCTAATTTAAATACAACAACCATTAGTTCTGGTTAATTTTTAATTAATTTTCAACATTATTAACTAGTATGATTTTTCATTTTCTAAATTCAAATTTTTACCTGTGACTTTGCAAATTTTCTAATAAAAACTACCGTTTTATGCACACGCATCGAGTGTGCGGTAAATACTAGTATATATTAATTTTGTGCCACCTAACTTGAGGATCACTTCTGGACATTAAAGAACCAAATTTCGCCTTCTACTTTGTTCTTGGTACTTAATCTCACGGAATTAAGATGGTGGATACTTCGTTTCAATTTCTATCACAAGAATAACACTAACCAGAACACATCATAGTTTGATATTCATTAATTATACATCCAAACAGAACCAGCTTCCTTTCTCTATGGTGTCCGTGATGCCTTGTCATCATGAAAATTTGATGTACCCAGTATCATGATCGTTAAATTTTTGAAGATGCCTGCTGTCTACCGGTACTTTTTGGACCCATCTGGTCTTTTTGAAGTGATTGAAGGGCGATCCAGGGCCAAATGTTTCACCTACAATGTCTCTTTTAGGTTGTTGGTACAAGTCTCTTGGAATTTTATGCTCAAGCCATTAAAGTAATTGTGCCGTTCTTGCAGCAATCGCTAACTTTTAGAAAATTCAATACCTACCTCTTAGTTTCTGGTACATCAGCTTGGACCACTCAATTCTGCAACTCGGTCATTGGTTGGGTACAATTATAGAGAGGCAGATAGTCTATCAGTCTATGTTTCGCCCTATCAAAAAAGGGATAATTTCAGAAACCTACTTTGAGGTTTTTGACAATTTCACTCGGCTCCCTTCAAGTTTAAAAAATTATACTTACCTCCCTTGACATAGTAAAGTACCTATCATACAATTTTAAATTTAAGACAATAAATTTACAAAATTCAAAAAAATCTATTTTTCTGTCTTTTGTCTATTTTCCCCCCCTCTCTTTTCTAGTTAACATAACCTCTTTTTATCATTTTCAATTTTGTGGATATTAGCAAATTGAAATTATAAAATCAACAGAGACAGTAGATTATGTGTCAAACTAAAAGGAAGTGAAGAGACTCGTAGTGATAGAGAAATAAATAATGAAATTGATGATTGAAATAGGAAGAAGAACTAAAAATGTGGAATTTGTCATATTTTATTTGTTGATAAGAAAAACTTATATAAAAATATCAATAATTACATAAGAATTTCTTTCATTGGATTAGATATTTTTTATTATTATTTTATTGTGAAGGTAGAATTTATTCCCTACTTTTGAGATATTAATATTTTTAAGCCTATAGGAGGGTTGTAATGGTACTTCTAAGTCAAATTAACTTATATTGAAAAGGTATTTGAGCATTGACATTTAATTTTGGGGTATAAAATATTTGTCAATGGAGGTTGTGTGTGTTTTTTTCTTTTTTCTTTTTTTTTTGTATGGCAAGTATTGATATTGTATATGCAATTTGAAATTTTTTTGGATGGTTATTTGGTTTTAAAACTCACGCTTGGATAGTTGTTAGGAAATTGACTTGTTGATTTGTGCAAAGTGTGAAAGAAAATGATTGAATATACTATATTTTTCTTTCTTAGTTTTGTACAAAAGGGCAATTTAGGATTTTTGTAGGAAAATCTTTTTTGTTGGACCTATATTGTTACTAAACAGTAAAAGTATGAGAGGTACATATAATTTTAAAAACCTGAGTGGAGCTCTTTATAATTGTTAAAAACCTCAAGGGAGGTTTGTGAAATTATCCCATCAAAAAAATAAGGGATAAAACCTCTCTCCTCAAGTTTCTACAATTTTACTGTCCCCCCCTCCCCCTGAGGTTTTTAAAATATTATTAACCTCTCTTAAAACTAATATTCTTGTGACAAATTAACCCAATTCAAAAAACACAATAATAAAAAAATGATTTCAAGAGTTAGAAGAATATTTCAGACCAAAAGTACTCCTTAACTTATTACTAGTTGGTTGACTTAGAATCAAAAGGGAATATTAATTAAAAATAAAAAATTAAGCAACGTTTAGATAAATAAAATGGGGTATGATTTTAATGGAAAAGCAAATAAATCAAAGTAGAAAAAAATTTCTAACCATGTTGCTTGGATTATGTATACAAAGAAAAGAAAAGAAACACCAAATATTTTGGAAAAGAAAGGAAAGAATGGATTATGTGCAATTAAATTTTATCTGTAACTTAACAAAATTTAATTATAAACATGTTTTAATATTTACCTTCTTTTTTTGTGTATTTTCATATTCATCTTGCTATTCTTGTGAAAGATTTATGAAATAATAATATTTCAATAGGAATTTTAATCTTTTTTAGGAGAAAGAAATTACAAGAGCTACTAAAATACAGAAAAAGAATTTTAAAATGTAAACAATTATCATTATAAAATTTAATATTCAAGATTTTCAAATTTTCTATATTCTAAATCATGTTTAATTTATTACAAGTGAGTCAATTGTTTCTCTCCATATAAATACGTAATATTTCCTAAGTTATAAGGATAATAAAGTCATTTGACCCTCCATGAGATAAGTATTGGATCCCAAATGACTTATAGGGGAGGTAAATAGTATTTTCAAAACTTCGGGGGAAGGACAGTGAAATTGCAAAAAATGTCAAGAGAGGTTTTTGAAATTATCCCAAAAAATAAATAAATAAATAAACAAATAATTGACTTGTTCAAATCGTACACTTGTAAATAAACAAAGCAACAAATTTACATCTGTAATTCACTCAAGAAGCATTTGGAGGTGAACCACTGTTAATGCGAGGGACGCCAGTAAAATATTTTCAGGATTACCGATCAGCAACATTTTATTGGAACAAGTCGATGATGCATAAGCGTGCGGAACTCTGGGTGCATTCCACTCGAGTCAAATTCAAGTGTCACCGTACTCGTTCTCAAATTTGATGATTGGAGAGGATGCCCGAATTCGAACGAACTTGAGAATTGAAACTCGAGCTCAAACTTGAATCAAAAGGCTCTTGTATAGACTCAAACTCGATTCGAAAAAATTTGAAATAGTTTTCAACTCTAATCGAACTTGAGTACTCGAGCTCGAGCACGGTCAGTGATTTTAATTTTTTTTTTTTGTAAATTTCACAAATAACGTACTTAAAACAGTAATTTTGTAGTATTAATAATTTAATTAAGAAATGCAACTACTTGAATAAGTTCATCGAACCTTCGAATACTAGGATTCAAAATTTGAGTTCGACTCGTGAGTTCAAATGAGTAGCTCGAGCTGGACTTAAGTCTGATTGACATCAAATTCGAGTTGAATGGTTGAACAAACTACCTGCAAGTTTGAAGCGAGTAGCTCGAACTTTCTACACTCCTATGTAGAACCCCAGCTTGGCTAGGGCATCTGTTTTCTAGATCATATTAGTATCATAAATATACACTTCACCTCAATCTGGGCTACTAAATCAAGAATTTTTATTCGATAAAAAAAAATAGTACAGTTCACCTCAAACCCATGTTGGGGTTTCTATTATGTATCATTTCCGGTCGTTGAATTGGATTAGCTGTGTCCACCGTTGTAGCTATTTATATACTTGTAAAGGCACAATTTTTCTGTCATCTAAGTCGTATATTACTTGGTGTAGAATTTTTCATAAGTAAAATACTGAGAAAAATTTTTTCCTATGTGAATTTTCTTCTCTTTAGTTTTACATGTTGTCAGAGATGCAAGAGTTTATGTGTTCCTAATGTGATTTTTTTTTTTTTTTGAAGTGAGCAAGTAATTTAAACATCTATAAGCATTTGGGTTTTGATGTAAAGGCATTTTCTCCTTTTTCTATTTCTTTTAGTTTGTTTAAGTTTAATCATGGAATAGAGCTGCTTAAAAGAACAACCATTTAAAAAAAAAAAAATCAAAACCATGATTTTGCTCAAAAAGTTTCAGAAGCTAAAACCTATTTTCAAAGGCCTGATTTGGGAAAATCAGCTATTTTCCATTAAAATAAGTTAAAAATAAAGATTATTATATAAATTAAATGCCCAAAACAAACTTGAAGTTAGAAATTTATAATACGTTTGATTTATAGAACTGAGAACAAGCTCTAATTCCATTTTTATTTATTTTTGAGTCTTGTCTAAAGATGGAAAAAAATTCACCTGCCCAGCCATGCTTAATACGGAAACTCAAACTCGTAAAGGGCCCGAAAGACAACACATGCTGTAAAGTGCAGACCCTAAGCATTTATGGATGGGCCAGCCAAGACTAGTGGGTCAACTATGTCCCCTCTAAATTTGGAACTGATCCATTTGGAGAGAGACACGTTACGAATCGAATTGGGAAGCCCATATAAATTCTACAACCAACGCGCTTAAATGTTCGAGAGCCCAAGAGATTGGCCACGAAAACACGTGAGATCTATTTAATCCACCCTTCCACATGCAAAATTGAGTGAATGTATGAAAGAAAGGATTAATCTTTTTTATGCTGACTGTCAATATTAAATGAATGATAATTATGTAAAATTTGAATTTAAAATTTAATTTTTGTACATATATTATGAATTCAACCGTGATAGTGTAAGATTTACTCAAAATAAAAAGGAAAAATTTAATTACACTTCCACTATTCTTATTCTCAAATAAAGGGACCATAAAGATCTATCTTATTGTATTTATTCTCATTTAAAGGGACCATAAAGATCCTATCCTATTTTCTTGCTTATGCTCGTAAATTGACATCATCATATCTGCTCTTACATTCCAAAATCATACTTTATTACAACTGTGCACCTCATAGTACATACCTTCATCATCAAGCTTTAATTGTTCAATACAGGGATGAAATTTCTACATTATTTTTGGATTTAATCTAAGTCGATCATCGTGCTTAATTTCATCAATATCTTTTACTAGAGAGTTATTGATTTGGAAATCAATAGATTTTTCAGTTAAAAAAAGAAAATTCAGAGAATGTATTTGTGCTGAATATAAATTACTGGTTCTGTTTCTCAAATTTTGTGTTGGCGAATCAATCTGCAGCATGAGAAAAACATATGGTAGCTAGCGGTATTATAGTCTCTTGATTTAAAAAATAAAAAATAAAAGGTAATGGGATTACAAATAACAAAAACTGGAATGCCTTAACATTCTCCAAAAGAAAACTGCACATGCAAAAAGGAGTCGAAGGTTTTTCTTGTTTTGGTTGTTTTTTCCTCTTCAATTATTTCTTTCCTCTAAGGCTAAGAAATTACATGTTTGTTGGATGGTAACGCTCAGAGATGTACAAGTACGTTTACATTTAGTATCAGTAGACGCATGTATTTGTGTAAAAAAAAAAAAAAAAAAAAACCACAATAGGTGCATTTTATCAATGGGATAACATAAAGTCGGTAAGTGTAAGAAATTTGTAAATTAATGTTCCAGAAGTAATTAGTCGTTTATTTCTTGTAAGCTTTTTCGCAAGAAAGAATACATTGGGAAGCTCTAAGAAGCCATCGTCAATTGTTTAGGTGAAATGGTTGACAAAAAGAAAGAAAAATTGCTCAAGTAAAAGCAGGAAGAAAAATTAGCAAAGTGCAATGACTTTTATACACTGTGCTTTAATTGTTGTACCTTATCATTAGAACCTAGAAACCGCTCAGCATTACACACACACACACACACACATGCCTCAATGCATCTCATTAGATGCACATTTTCATCAAAACCATAAAATTCTGCACCCTGCATTGGTGCTACAACAATAGAAGGTACAAAAACAGAAGAAGAGTAGTTGGTTACAACCTAATTTCCTCACCTGGACTAATGAACAAAAAAAATTTTTAGGTCAAGTATGGTGAAGAAATAGGGCATGTATAGACAGACAAGCTCTAGACAACTGGACCATGAAGAAAAAAAGGACGAAGAAGGCAAAAAACAGTTAGGACATGCTACTAAATTGACGTAAATATATTAGTGTTAAAAGTCTGTATAAAGCTCAATAAACTCTATGGACAATTGACCAAATTATCGGAAGGGGGAGATGCAAACTTGCTATCCTTGTAAGGTTGCAGCTTGTGATGGCATAAAGATGGACCTGAAGGTGGCACTGGTCCTCTTGGCAGTTGGGCACCATATAAAGTTTGGAAATCCTTGTCAACATCCTTCACTGATCTTATGCTTTCTCCTGTTGGTACATTTGTTGCAGATACTATTAGAAGAATCAAAGCCAACCTCATCAAAATCATGCTGGTTCTTTGCACTGGATGACACCGCTACTTCTTCTTCTTCTTCTTTTTCTTCACTAACTCTGCTTGTAAGTATTTTTCTTTTGAGCAGAATTTAATGGTGTGTGTGTGTGTATATATATATATATATATATATATTTCTGAAGAGGGAGCCAATAATTATAACAGCAGAACTCCAATGCCGCTTGAGTTGGACTAGTGAGGGTTGGAACAATGAATTTCAACGCAAAAAAACTTTCTTTACTCGGCTGCAATATGTAAAAGTGTTTTTTGTTCTTTTGGTTCGTGGGAGACTTTGAATAATTTGCACACGTCTTGATGATCTGAATTATGAAATGGCAGCCATTTTAGAAGTGCAAGAAACATTATGGTTTGAACATGTGGTATTTTGTTATGCAACAACACCTTTTTTTCCTAGTATATGATTTTTATATTGTTTGCTGAAATTCTCTTTATTTATTTTAACCACAGACAGTCGTTTTCAGCATGCTACAGAGTGACACTTGTAGCTACAAAATCTTGAATTATATGGAATTGGTAAAAAGCAGGCTCGACGGCATTTTAAAGTAATTTTCAGCAGACCTTGCTAGAGCTATCATTTTATTTTTGTTTCTTATATCGGCCATTCTTGATCTCATCTGGAACAGAATTGGTGCCCCGCGTGCATATACATTCAATTCTACTTAGTACGAGTGACTGCTTACCATTTCAGGGGATTTTGTTTGTGGTTTATACGCGGGTTTGGACTTCTAGAGTAGTGCAATCCTTTACTTCGGTTGGCTATATATCCTGCAATTGGAGCTTTCGTCTTGATTTGTAGGCACAATTGATGGTCAATATTTGGTTACTTAAGTTTCGAATATTTTATATTCAATCGAGTTCACACTCATAGTGAAGGGGATAAAAAAAGGAAAAGGGCAAAACACAATTTATCCTCTTGTGATTTAGTGCTTTTTCATATAACTCTTAGTTATGGTTTGGATTAAAGTATCAAAATGACGAAATTTGCATTCCATAACGGAGTCAACTAAAATATCAAAAGTACCCCTATATAAAGTTGAAAATTGTTTATTAATCATGAGGGGTTATAGATATATTTTGAAAATCATAAAGGGGTTATATGGTAAAACACTAAATCATAAAGGGGTCATATTGTAAAACATAAAGTTATATGAAGTTAGAGTGTCATGCATATTATATTTATATAATTTGATCACTTCATCCATTTTAGTTTTTAAACAAGGGTAATTTTGATATTTTTATGAGTTCCGTTACAAATGATCATTTCCGTTACTTTAACACTTTAATCCAAACTATAAGGGGATTATAAATAATTTTTGAAACTATAGGAGAGTTATGTGAAAAATCGATAAATCACAGGGGATAAAAGTGTATTTTGCCCAGAAAAAAAAAAAAGAAAAGTGAAAAGTCATAGTTCAGAAAATGATCAGCTTTATTGAGTTTAAGGGTAGTATTAATTCTCTCTAATAAATCATTTTCCAAATGTCTGCTATCTAGGCCTTTGGTCTGGCGTTGGATAATCAATCTCATTTGAATTTGTTATAGAACCCCCCAGAGACAGAGAGAGAGCTATATATATATATATATATATATATATATATATATAGGGTATACTCTATAATGCTATTAGCAATGATGGAGCTAAGGGGGGGCAGAGGGGGGTCATGGCCCCCCCTAAGTTTTGAGAATTTTAATTCATAATATGTAAATATGTGTGTAAAATAAAATTGGCCCCCCCTAAATTTTTACAATTTTAGTTTATATTATGAGAGTTGATATATATATATATATATATGTATATATATATGAATTAGTCTTCTTTGAATGGAATAACTTGCAAGTTTTAATCTGTCATGAATGTCCATATGCCTATTACATTCATTGTTTGACTCATAGGTTTCAACTTGCTTTAGTTGCAGCTTCTAGAGAAATAGATTCTATTAATTAATTATTCTCCAATTTATTTTTTATTATCAACATTGTTACTGTATCTAGCAAACGTAATGATGAATTAAAGGAGGCTCAAGCAATTGAAGTTGCTACTAAGATTGCTAATGGTGAACTTGAAACTAGAAGGGGGCTTAATCAAATTGGCACTTTAAAACGAGCTGGAGATACTCGTTGGCGTTCTCATTTGAATTCTATTTATAGTTTATTGAAAATGTTCAATGCTACTTGTGTGGTTTTAAGTAACATTGCAGTAGATGGAGGTTCATACTCTCAACGTGGAGATGCAAATTTTGCTTTGAATCAGTTGTTATCTTTTAAGTTTTCTTTCACTTTACATCTTATGAAAGACATTGTGAAAATTACTCTTCATTCTTTGTATAGCATTGCAACGTAAATCTCAAGATATTTTAAATGCAATGCATCTTGTTTCAAGCACAACAAAGCTACTAAAGAATTTTTGAGATTCGAGATATAATGATTTCTTGATGAAAGTTAAATTATTTTTTGAGCAACATCAAATTGATATCTCATGTATAAATGCTCAATATACTGCAAGATGTGGTACATCTCGAAATCATCATGATGAGATTAGTGCGGAGCATTATTATCGAATGGATATATTTCTTGCACCAACTGATTATCAATTGCAAGAGTTACATAGTAGGTTTAATGATCATACCGTAGAATTGCTTTTTTTGAGCACTACTTTAGATCCTAGAAATGAAATTATACTATTCAAGATTGATGATATTTGTAAACTTGCAGAGAAGTGCTATTCGGATGATTTTATGGAGCAAGAACTGGTACGTTTAAGAATAAAACTTCAACATTTTGAGTTCGACATTCCAAATCATCCGAACTGCAAGAATTATCTGGTATTCATGAATTATATCAAGACTTGGTGACGACAAGAAAATCAGTGATATATTCTCTTATTGATAGATTGATTAGAGTTGTTCTTACTCTTCCTGTATCAACTGCAACTACAGAGCGGCCATTTTCAATTATGAAAATAATCAAGACAAAGCTCCAAAACAAGATGGAAGATAATTTCTTGAATAATTGTCTAACTATGTATATAGAAAAGGAAGTTACTGAAAAATTTAGCAGTGATTCAATTATATCTGAATTTAGTTCTATGACAGAGCGTAGAGCTCAATTTACTTCTAAGAAAAGATGTTGAAATTTCAAAGTATGTTAATATAATTTTATCTTTTTTCTATTGAAAATAGTTACATTTATATTACATGGTTATATATATATAAATATATATATATATATATATATATATATTGCATAGGTGACATGTTGGAGAGCATCTTCTCATAATGTGCAAATTGGATGATTTGTGATATTATAAAATATTTAATCAAATGTTATCTTTTTTGTTAATTTTTGTTATGACTGTACCGCATATTTATGAATAGACGTACCTTTATAATTAAATTTAATATTTGATATTTTTAGATGTCATATGTTTAAATAGAAGAAAATTATTTTGAACATAATATATTAAGATAATTTTATTAGGAAAAAAAATTGTTTGGCTCCCCCTAAAAAAAATTCCTGGCTTTGTCACTGGCTATTAGGATATATATAGTGTGACATTATTCATGCTTTAACATGTTTGTACGTAAACTTTGGCATTAATCCAAAAACTTGAGACAAAACTAAGATATCCCTCTAGAAGTGGCAACTATTTTAGAAATGATCACATAATAGGACGACACATAACCTAACTTTTAGTCCAAGAATAACTTATCCTCTGTCTGGTTCACTGTATGGGACAATCCACTAATAATGAAAGTGTGTTGAACAGCTGCAAGCTCATGATTACGGAAACAATCACAATTGCAAGTCAACTTGTTAGGCTAAATTTGTAGGAACCGGATTTGCTTGCATGCCCATAGAGCTTGTAGCATTGAAACGTTTATTTCTGGCCGGCCAAACCGAACTACTGATCAATTTCATCTGCCCTCTTCTGTGATCATTATGATTGGACTTGTGAATACATCTGCTAATTTGTGAACAAAAATTTATCATTATGTGGGATGAGATTTTTTCTGCCCCAATGGCGGCACTGATCATTGAAACTGAGCCCAGCAACATTTTAGTCATTATTCAAAATTTTTGGTGGGGGAAGGTATGATGGTTACGCAAAGTTAGCGGGCTAAATGCATATTCAAGACTAGATGTTTAAGAATCCTTGATAGGGAGGTTTTCTGAAAGATGTGAGAGATGCTTAATTCTTCAATCTAATAAAGCTGGATAAATTTAGGCTTAAAAACAAATCAAACTACTAGATAGACACGCAAGTTTAGCTCCGCCTTGGTAAGAGCTTTGTATCAAGTTGAGTCGACTTGGCAAGAGTTGGTTCAAATTCGATTTGTTAACTAATCAAGTTAAAATATCAACAATATTGTGTATTTGACTAAGTTTCAAAGTCAATTTGAATCGGGTTCGATTAGTATAAAATTTGAAATATGTATGTAAAAAATTCAAACGACTCAAATCAACTAGGCAAAAACTCATTTAAATTCAACTCGACAAATAAACAAAACAAATTTGAATACAATTTCAAATTCATTAAAAATAAACAAATATGTTTGAACACATGAGCGTTCAACTTGATTAATCTTATTTATAACTCTAAGCAAATCAATCTTACACTTGAAAGACTTTCATATTGATACATGTAAGGGTTAAATTTTAGTCAATAAAAATCTATGGATTAATGTTATACTGACAATAGTATTTTTGGATGCATACCACATGTACAAAAAATGAAGCTCAGATATAAATTGGAATTAAGTGATATACATCCAAAGGTACTGACGTATACAAAATTAATCCAAAGTTTAGTTTGAAGACAAGCTTATCTTAACCGAATACTTTTGCCCTCTTTTGGTAAATTGCATTACACATTCACAATAGAAACAAAGATATGCTACTATCGGACCATATTGACTTCGAGACTTCATATTTAGGAAGAACCCGTGGTATAGGATTTTCAAACAAAAATAGTTAGAATAAAAACTTACGGGTGTGCGCGGCAAACCCGGTTGATAACATTTTTTTGAACGTTTTGTAATTCTAAATAAACTATTTATACATCTTTACAATAAAAATGTGATATTCTACTACTGTTCATGCAGGTCAAATGCAGCATAATTATTACGTCTGTATTACGAGGTTCTACAAGCCATTCACGAGAAATTACATCCCGTTCAAAAAATATTACACCGTTCGTTCATCGTGGTTGTCACCGACAACCCTCCATATCCCTGATCCAAAACTCAGAGCCGGCTGGCGCATACCACAAACAGCTAATGAACCTGCACGTGTGGGCTATCTGTCACTTTGACACTAGAAAACTTCAATTATTGTCGAGTATATTGTCGGTCGAGTATCCGAAGCGACAATAAGGCCTTGTATTATCAAAATAAAAATACGAACAATAATCACCATTATAACTTCTTCACTTGTGGACTTCTTTTTTCTTGTTGTTCTTTTCCAAGGAATTTCAAATGTTCATTCGGGGCCATATCTTCACACCCTCACGAAAAAGTACAGACAAAAATTACATCCATGGAGAAAATAAAATACGACACTAGCTAAATTTTATATTTAAATTCTATTAACCTATGTGTTTCAAGCATCCAATAGAAACAAAACAATAGTTTATTAGCATTTTCTACTGCTCAAGTGCCATATGCGTGGGGCAGCTTAAGCTGACTGTGCCAGTTTTAATGGAGAGAACATTTTGGCTGTGGTCAAAGGAGCTGTAATTTGTATACAAAATCCCACGCCTTTAAACACCTCAACGAATCCTACAAGGCCAGAGCTAGCATCTCAACGAATGCCACGCCTTTAAACATCCCAACGTTGGAGGTATACACGCCTTGAAGCCCAAAAAACTCAACTTAAACCAAGTTATAAATTAAAACGTGCCGAACACCAATGCTATAAGTTTATCAGTTGACTAATCTTATAATTCTGGTGTCATCCAAAAATAAAATGACATAAAATAAAAAGAGAAATTTTGATATTCTTTTTCTGCAAAAAAAAAAATGAAAAAAAAAAACTTTTATCACCCTTCAGACTTAATTGGATGATGTTGAAGCTAGCCCTTGGTGATTTTACTAAACGGAAGGTAATATTTAATACCCCTATATTTTGAAGTAAATCATGGGAATTTTAGTGTCACACGGAAACTTTTGTTATCATGTAAATATCTGATAGCAATAAAAAAAAAAAAATTCACCATTCCACTTTAGCAGTTCTTTTCAGCAGCTGGTGAAATTTACATCTGTGAATCCAGAACCACTTCAATCCTGTTACGCATGTAAAGCGGAAGAGTTTTGTAGGGCGTCTTGGAACCACTCCTCCAAAGGATTGCAGAGATCATTCCTGAAGAAATCAGCCACCATTTCTTCACCATTCGTGCAGATGTCGTTACCAAATTCAACTGAATCTAACGCTGTTTGTTCAAAGGGTATCTGTATTTCAAATGTTTGCTTCGAATTTTCCCAAAGCGTCAGCTTCAGTGTGTTTTGGTCTGTATTTGTTAACAGGATCCAAATTGCTTTTCTTCCTATTATCATAAACTCTTCTTCACTTCCTCGACAAGCAATCACCTGTTCACTACAATCAATCTGACTTGTTCAATCTCAAACGATACCATATCAGGAATGGGGTATATAGTTTGATGTCTCTCCTACTTCTTCATGCTAATCAGAGGACTGTTCAGATTATTGGCACTTGGCATCTAATCCAAAACCATAACCATTCCAGGGTATCAAACTTGCGGATTGAGTACCCTCAAGCAACAAATTTGTGCATGTTGCTTGTTCACTCATACCAATCGCCTCACCTATGACTTGAGGGCTAATGACGCGTCCCTCATAGTAGCCAAACAATCGGGCAACTCAAGTGTCCCATCAGGGCTTACCCCTGAAAGGTCACCAGCATTCGTTATCTGTCTTCTAACATTCTTCCTTAGCTGTGAATATTCTAGTTGGAACTTGGCGTTCTCTTGCTCAAGACTTCAGGACATTTCCAGGATTCTTGAACTTCTTCTTCTTGATCAGCTGCTGCTGCCAAGCCCTTTTTTTGATTGTGGCAGGAGCTTTCATCTTGGTCCACTTTTCATCATCCTTTCTAATCCTACAACCCATCGATCCATCTCTATCCAATTCCAGCAAGTGAATACTCATGCATTATCCAATCACCCTTCACTGCCCCGGAACCAGAATTTAGAATTCATAGCTCAATATCTCAATTGAACTGATAACCTTCCCTCGGCAGTTACAAACATCTTCCCCGTTAGCGTCCTTCCATGTTCCGGAGCCAGCTGTTCTTGCAATTTTATTGCACTAGTCTCCGACAAATTGGTAAAGACGTAAACCATTCTTTTCGTACACTTCTTTCCGCTCTCGTCATAGTTTTCCCAATGATCATCGTCACTGAAAACTGTCCAGGGCTCTGCATATATATATACATATATATATATATATATATATATATATATATATATATATATAATTGTCCAGATTGTGTTTTTTCCACAACTAAGTTGTGGAGGTAGCTGCTGCCCCGTAACCTTTAGCCAGAGGAGATTAATTTCTTCCTCGGTTGGTATAAAGTGGAATCCAATCGATATACTAGTAGTTGTAGTCATCGAGCCAATAGTTCATTTAATCTGAAAATCAACTGTATTAGGACATAAAAGAGCTGAAACTATTTCTTGATTATGCACAGGGAGATAGATAGCTATATATATCATTATGGACATCTAGAGGAGCTAGCGGAATAAGATATAAGACAGGGTTAATGCTGATTTTATACTGGTTTTTGGTGGACTTAGAATAAGCTAGAAGAAAAAACGTATCCAATAGGATCAAGGATTAGGGTATATTTACAATGCCATCTTTCTCAGAAATTAAATTAAGGTAAATGCTAAGTTGAATTGGTGGTTAACCATGATTAGAAAGTAAAACGTCTTATTCCTTACTGAAATGTAATTCTTTAACAGCGGAACTTGAATTGAAAAACAAGAAATGGAATGAATCAGTTCTCCATGTACAACGTGTTTGTAGATATTAAATACTCTGTGTCTTGCTCATTGTATTTGTACCCAGACTTGACAGACGGGATCCTCTGTCCATTTTTCCTGTCCAATACAAAACTATGTAGTTCCACCTACTAATATTGCTGATGTGGCACATAACATTGAATGCAAATTTAGGGGGTATTTGGCAAATGGGTTTCAAATTCAATAATATCCATAAATAATGTTTGTTTATGTCTAATTGTACCCATAGTCTTCTATTTTGGAATTTCACACCGCATGATTTAAATGAGATTAGGGAAGCATTTGAGGACGAGATCCTTGAGTTTGTCAGAGTTGTTGTTATGTACAGTCATATTGATTCAGAAAGTAGGCCGTTCATGCTAAAATTGAATTTAAAACCCATTCACCAAAGACCCTATAAATATGCATTTAATATTATGTGCCACATTAGCAGTATTAACAAGTGAAAATACGTAGTTTTGCATTGGACAAGAAAAATGGACAGAGGATCCTGTCTGCAGATTTGCAACCATCATTGAGAATAATTGAATTAAAGGGTTAAATGATGCCTTTTATTAAGCCATCTGCATTTGTTCTTTATTTGAAATCATAAATTCGTAATTCAACTACATATTTTCTTAACCTCCTTAATTCACAGAATATGTTTTTCCATGCATCCTAGTATTGTACTAACAAAGCTATACAAGAATTGGTCTATTAAGAAAAGAATTAAAAAACCCTGTGTCTTTGATGTTGCTTCACTTTCACCATGTCAAAATTTCCCATTGAGCCCATAATTTAGCACGATCTGGACCCTGGGCTTGCTCTTTATAGATTGTAGTCCAATTGAAGCGAAATAAACATAAAAGAAAGAATCGTGGCTCCGTTTGGATTGGAAGGTTTTTGAAATACTTGTTTTTTATCTATAAATCTATAGTAACGCGCTCCAAAAATATCATAAAAAAACACTCTTTATATTTCAAATACAATTTTAAAAATATAAATAAATCTTATCACCTTTTCTTCTTCCTCCAATCACCATCACCCACTATCACCGTCTACCAATCCCTCCTCCCTCTTCTACCATTGCTCCACCCTTCCTCTCTCCTCCCTTTCGCTTTTTCTCCCCTCCTTCTCCTTCTCCTTCTCCTTCTCCTTCTCCTTCTTTTCTCCTCCCCCAAGAACCAGCAGCAACTTCAGTTACAACCTTTTGGTCGCGCCAACAGTAGCATGACCTTTTTGGTCACGACCAGGAAGGTCAAGGCGGCAATCTTTGGCTAGGTCTAGGGGGTAGGGGAAGAGAGGTATGGAGGAAAGAGAAAGAGAGGGAGAATGGAGGGGCGAGGGGAGGAAGGAGAAAGAGAGGGAAAAGGGAGGAGGAGGGAGGCTGTGGTAGAGATGGGTGGTGGTGGTGAGTGGTGTAAATTTTTTAAAAAGTATCCAAACATATTTTAAATTATAAAAGTACCCCAAAATACATCCCAAATATCCCCAAAAATACCTCCAAAAACACGACCAAAAATAGGAGAGCGGAAGAGGGAGGAGGAGGGAGGAGGGAGGAGGGAGGAGGGAGTGGGGAAGGGGAGGGGGTAAGCTTTTATGCAATTTTAAAAATATCTCATTAAAATTTTAAATCTTAAAAAATCCAAAATATATTTTCAAAAACACTCCCAAAAACACCACTAAAAACATTTACAGTAAAAGTTTTTCACATACATTGTTATAGTAAAATGTTCAAAAACAGTTAATCCAAACTTTTGACAAGCCAATTTGATGGTTTTCGGTTTTTTTTTGCCCTAAATTTTATGCTTAAAACATATGTACTTTATTTATTTTTTATTATTACTATTTCTTTGTATATCATATATAACAAGTCTTTAAATTTGTTTCCCCAAAAATAAGAGGTCATGGGTTCAATTTTCCTCTCTCCTCTTTCCCCCGCTTCTCAAATCTCATCTTTCCCTTTAAAAAAAAAAAAAAAAATCCACTCTTTGGCACCAAAAAGGTAATTTTCCATACAACAATACTTTGAGGGCTGATCTATTATTTTGCTCATTTTTATAACTGTGTTACTAATTGTAAGGCTTGACTAGTTTTTTAAGGGGGCAAAAGGTATATTTTTGAAATTCAAGAAACTGAAAGTGATTAACCTTTTCTTTTTCTTTTTTCATTTTACAATCCCCTCCCACTTTACCATCCAACCCATCCGTCCCCTAAGTGTGATAAACCTTGAATAAACTATCTACTTAATTCAACTATAGTTTTGATGTCTTTTTTAAAGATTAAATTACAACATTGATAGGTTAATGTTTAAAATTATCTAGAAACATGCATAGTCAAGCAAGGAAAATATAGGTCTAACCACTATCCTAAAGCACGGCAAATACTGGCAACAAGGAAGGCAATTATTTGAGTCAAATAACTTAGAGCTTTGTCAGTCATTAAGCTGATTAGTAGCTCTAATGAGATTTTCTCTGATGTAATTGAAGACATTCGTATTGCTGTTCTAAATCATCATATTGTGGAGGCAAACAAACCAACTTGGCAGCGCCTACCTTAGGCGCAGCATGCATGCATGCTAGATCTGCCAATCAATTTGAGTTTCTTTGGAACTCTCCTCTAGACATTATTATTGTTAAGTAAATGGTGCTGGACGAATTGCATTAATAAAAGTTTTTGCCTTGTTTTGTCAAAATAATTATGATAAATCAAATACAAACGCAAAAGAAGGGAAGAGGAGATGTGGAGACGAATTATTAATACTAATTGCGCATTTCATTTCTTTATTAATCAATACCTTCGAACAATGGCAGAGTTAAGGCCCCAAGGTTAGGAGATGTTTACACTAAAAGTTACAACAATTATATAAACAAATTTGAACAGGACAAAATGCAACTTGTGAGGCCCTGATTTAGTTCAGACCCGGCCGGCCCCTTTAAAGAATCAAAGGTAGCTCTGGGCTGGACACTAACGACAAACTACAGGTCATCACTTGGCTTCGTGATTCATTTAGTGGGGTAGACTGCAAAAACTAAAATCTACTCCTAATGAATTAATTCAAAGTTGACTTGGGTAATTATTAGATGCACTCATGTATTTTTTCGGACAAAAAGGAAAGTTACTTTAACCGCTATTTCTACCAAGTTTATTATTTTATCTTCTTCCCCCTAAATGTTAGACATCTGGGCCCCTGATCAATCTTTAAGGTTTCAGGTAGGGCTGCAAACGAATCGAGCCGCTCGCGAGCGGCTCGAGTCAAGCTCGAGTCGAGCTCGATGTTAATCGAACTCGAGTCGAGCTCGAGCTCAGATTATTAAGCTCGTTAGCTCGCGAGCCGGCTCGCGAGCTTGGGTATATATATATATTTTTATTTTTATTTTTATTTTTATTTAATAATAAAATTACGTATATTATATATATTTTTTTTATTTTTTATTTTCATAGTAAAATTACGTATATGTCCTTAATATTTTATTATTTATTAAGAAAAAAATATTATTTTGTTTTTTATTTTTTATTTTTTTTTCGAGCTCGAGCTCGAAATTTGCCGGCTCGTCGAGCTCGAGCTCGAGCTCGAGCTTGGTAAAATTTAGTCGAGACTCGGCTCGATTAGCTCAAAACTCGACTCGGTTCGGCTCGTTTGCAGCCCTAGTTTCAGGTGATAGAAAGTAGCAACTTTTAAGATTTTAGATGGATAGGGGGTTTTGTGTAAAATGCATAACGTGTAATTCTATATACATACAGTGTAATTTACTTTTAATATTATATAATGATAAAATAAAATTTTATAAATTTCACATATATATGAAAAATAATGTATAAGATACAATTTAGATCTTACTTTTTTTTTTTTTTGGTCAAATTTTGATCATAAACCTTCTTCAGGAACGATTACCGTTCCTGCCCCTCCTCGATTTTAGACTATAGAATGCCACGATTGCGGGGCATTATAGTCTCCGTGAGAGTATTCAAATTTAATTCTTATATAAAAAAATGAGGACTAAAGAGTGCCCTTTATTATTATAAAGTGTAATGTCTACATGAAACGAGGACTAAAGAGTCCAGACAAATCCCACCAACTGCGGTATTTGAATATTGATAAATGGTTCATCACGTTAGTACAAACAATTTTGAACCTTCCCCTAGTTAATTTTCAGGTAAACGGCCAGTCTCATCGCTAAACATATTCACTCATGTCGATTTAATTTTTAATTTTTATTTCTAACTAATTTGATACGTGAACTTATTTTGTGATTTCAATTAAAGACTTCCATGATGGTATCACCATCTAAAATCGATTTGGCTCCTTATTGAACAACTAAACAGCAACGATATTTTAGACACATCACTCGTGAAACTGTAATAAATTAAGTAAATCGTGTATAAAATCACAAGATTAAATTTTAAAAAAGTTTTATTTGGTGCTTTTTTACATGATTTAAAAGATATTTGATAATTTTTTACACGATTTACTTGTTTTATAATAGCTTCATGAATTACTTTCCCATAATACTCCTGTTTAGTTAATCAATTAGAAATCAGGTGGGTTTTAAATGGTGGCGCCACTACAGAGGTCTTTAATTAGAACTATAAAATAAATTCAAATATCAAATTGGCCAAAAATAAAAGTTATGAACTAAATCAAAAAGTTTAAGGACGAAAATTAGTGTGTCGTCTCTGCATAGCTTCTCAACAAAAGTGTGTCGATCTGCATAGAAATTTTGGACTGAAAGAAGAGAGAGAAACAGGAATGGATCGCACTTGTGTTGATTCTGCCATTGAACAGCTCTCAAAGCTGTTGACTCTACCCCGCTTGACTTCTACTACAATGGAGATTCAAGTAAAGGCTCTGCTGCTGGACTTAAGATTTGTGAAAATGTTCTTTTGCTGCTTGACAACCTTCAAGCCCGCTGATGATCAAGAAACCATGATGGTGGCATCTATGGAGCTGACAACAGCTCGAGCTACACTAGAAGCAGCCGGGTGTAAACTGTATCAAGCTGGATTCTTTGCAAGCTTTGGACTAGATATCCAAGACTGGGAAACTTTGGTGTCTGATTTGCTTCAAATTGTTGAGCATTTGAAGCCAGAAGTCAGAGAGATTTGTCTTGATGTTTTAGTTCATCACTCTGGGAACTCAAACTCGAAGCCCTCTTGCACGAATGAGGAGACCCTTGACTTCGTGGATTCCATCCTACTGAATTTGAAGAGACTATCGTTAATTGTCAACAACAACAACAACATGGTCCCTGATTTGAAGAAGCAGATGGAAGCCCTTGAAGAGAAGCTAAAGTTCACCAGAGATTTCCTTGACTTCACCGAAAGAAGATGTGGGAGATCAAATGACAGACTTGAAGATCTCTTCACAATATTTCAAGCTTGGACTAAAAATGCTGCTTTCTTGTCACTTATGTATTGGGTGGAGCTGGACATCATGGACCAAAACATGGCTCATCAAATGAATACTGTCCTCTCTGATAGCCTACAAGAGATCATGCGTTGCACTCCAAGGGTCATACAGATGTATCTTGGGCTCCTTAAAGCTTCAAAGACTTCGCGAGAAGACATCCTTCCAGTGGGGGAAATCCTTGCAAGATTTGTTAGTTTTTTACCCTTGGAAAATCTTGTGGATTCTGTGGAGGGTGATGACATTGCAATCTTCCGCACGGGCCTGATTTTCTTAATTTCATTCCTCATGGATCTACCAAAGGAGTTACAAAAAGGAGCAGCCAGGAGAAATGAGTCCTTGAAACTAATTGAAGTAGCCAGGAGAAATGCGTTCTTGAAACAAATTGAAGCAGCCATTTATAAGGTGGCATCTCTAATTTCCATGGGAGGAGATTCTTTTGTTCCTACATGCCTGGAAAAGATGCACAAGATCATGACTCAGGTCAAAAAGCATCACTTCCAAATGCCAAAGTCATCAGCTTCTAATTGTCCCAAGACTGACGGAATGGGATTTGTTTGTTCCATCTTGATAAATTTGGAGGAAATCATGAAAAGCAATGCCACCAATTTTTTCCTTTTTGCAAAGCACATAGTTGGGGCAATCCACAGGGAACTTCATGCCCTTTGGCTTTTGCAAAAGGGTATAACGCATTTGCAAAATGGGTATCAATACAAAAAGCTAAGAAGTCTTCTGGCACAAACTATCAATGTAGCATACCGAGCAGAACATGTTGTCAGATCACGTTCAGTTGTGGATAGGCCCATTTGGTATCATTTGATGTGTCTTTCAGACGTACTGGAAGAAATAAAAATCATCAAGACTGCAGTTGGCAAGATTAGAAGAGAGGTGCAGACGTCCAAGAAGATAAGTTTTTGTGCTCAGACAAGTATCAACTGCACACAATTATCATCACGAACTAATGCTTCAAATGTTGATGAAGTTGCTTTTCCCTTAACTGATGAAGCTGATGCAATTATTAATCTCCTAATGAGAGGATCACTCGGGCTTTCCATTGTCTCAGTAGTTGGAATGCCTGGAGTAGGTAAGACAACACTCGCCAAAGCAGCGTACAACAATCTTTCAGTTAAAATGCGCTTTCATAAACTAGCGTGGTGCTCTGTTTCTGATGGTACACAAAGAAGTGGAGACTTGTTACTTGATATATTAAAGTGCACTAATCCTGTTAAAGCTAAGACTGACGAAGATTTAGCTCTTGAAGTCAGGAGAAGTTTACTGAAAGAGAGGTACCTCATTGTTTTAGATGATATTTGGGAGATTGGAGCTTGGGATGCTATAAAACTGTCACTTCCAAACGATAAAAATGGGAGTAGAATTCTGCTGACGAGTCAAAATCACAACCTGGGTTTGCAAACTGGACTTCCTCATAATGTTTATCCTCTTTCTGTACTCAATGATGAAAGAAGCTGGAAACTTTTGGAAAAGATGCTATTCCACAACCATGGCTGCCCTCCACATCTATTAGGTGTCGGTCAGAAAATTGCAAGTAATTGTAAAGGACTACCTTTGGCGCTCGCTGCAAGTGCAGTTCTTCTTCGAAGGGAAGAGCAGAATCTTGATCGATGGGGACGAATTGAAGAAAGTTCAAATCCAGGCATTGCCGGCAAAGGTTTCATGGACATTCTAGAGCTAAGCTACAAACGCTTACCCGACCATTTGAAACCTTGTTTTCTTTATTTTGGCTCCTTGCAAGCTGGTAAAGAAGTTAGTGCCCAAAAGCTGATTTTATTATGGATTGCAGAAGGATTCATACAGAAGGCGGCAATTGGGAGTATTGGGAGCTTAGAAGTTCTGGGAAGGGACTACTTGATAGAGCTAATCGATCATAGCCTGGTAGATGTCACTAAAAGAAGTTCGGATGGTGGAATAAAAGCATGTCGTGTTAATGAGCTCTTGCATAGCTTTTGCGTGGAAAAGGCTCAAGAAGAAAACTTTTTGCACGTTGATTGGTCAGATCGGTCTGATCTTTCTCATGGCTCATCAACTCGAACAATGCATTACCCTTATCGGTTGTGCATTCGATCTAAATGGGAAACTTTTATGCAGCCGAAACCTATTGGTAGACATCTCTACTCTCTACTTGCCTGTTCCAAAATTAGTAGGCATCAATCCTATTTAAGATCTGTTGCCTTTGAGCATTTTCATAGCTTTAAACTTCTTTACATCTTGAATTTGGAGGGCATCTACTTGGATATTTCTTTTCCTCAAGAAATCATGTCAATAGTTCATTTGAGACACTTAGCAATCCGAGGTAGTTTTACAAGGATCCCATCATCCATAGCCAATCTTTGGAACCTAAGAAGTCTTGTTGTGAAAGGAGTACGATCCTTGATTTCTTTACCAGAAGTCATTTTGAAGATGAAAAGTTTAAAACATGTGAAAATAAGTGAAAAGGCTGTTATCTCTTTGGGTGACCATGAGCTTGAGGATTCTTCTCTGCAAGTTAATTACATCAAGACTTTTTCCACGCTAGCTCTTCATCATGTAGCAGATTCTGAGAATCTGTTAAGAAAGTTAACTGGACTTCAGAAGCTCAGATGTGTTGTTTCAGGATCACAACTGTATAGTAATAACAAAGTTCAGTTTCCAGCATCTGCCTACCTAAAAGATCTCCAGTCACTAACATTGTCTACGCTTGATTATGAAGGTCTAGTTTCTTGCAGTTGGTTGCACAATCAGTTTCAGACATTTAACTTCCCCTCAACTCTCAAGAAACTGACCTTGTATAGATTGGGACTACCTTGGAGAGGAATATCAATGATAATGCAGCTCGAGAATCTCGAGGTTCTGAAATTACGCGAACAAGCTTTTATGGGGAATAGATGGCACATGAAACTGGGAAAGGAGGAATTTCGCAACCTCAAATTCCTAGAACTGTCAAATTTAGACATCCGACAATGGCGTGGCAGCGACATTGATCCCTTCCCATGCCTTGAAGGACTAGTTGTGAAAGATTGTCACAGGCTTTTGGAGGTTCCCCTTTGTTTGGGAAGAACTGCTACCCTGCAGATGATTGAGTTGCGTCAATGCAGCGATAGTGTCAAAAAATTAGCCAAAGATATTCTAGAAGAACAGGTGGGATATTGGGGCAACAATGAACTTAAACTTCTCATCTTAGACTCTTAGCAGGTTAGTTAAATTACGGCCTTTTGTTGTTCTCAATTTAATGTAATTTCCTCTTCTTCTTCTTCTTCTTTTTTTTTCCCTTATATTATCATTTTGATTTTCAGTTGCTTGAAATTAAAGAATTTCTGAGCCGAAGGTCAGCGACCGGTAAAACTGAAATCCTCAGAGGCATTCTCGTTCCATTGTTACAGTTGGAATGACTCAGCAGTTTCAAGCATCTATATTTCTAATATGTCAATGGTCAATTCAGTACATGCATTTGCTTGAATGGACGACCGCAGAATTCAGGTTATCTGCTGCAGGTAAACTTCTGTTCTGCTGAACTATGCCCCTTAATTTGACAGCAATGACACGTGAAGGGCAAAAGAAAAACTGAAGGGATTCTCAAAATCATCTGCACCAATAGATGATAATCAGCAAACCTTTGCAGTTTGAAGTACTAGGCTGTTTTGGTTCTTTCCAGTCATGTCCAACTCCTCGTGTTTTCTTGGCTTGGTTCTGAATTCTGATGTGTATGCTGTTTTGTGGAATTATGTATAAATGTTTCCTTGATATATTGCAATTTTCTTGCTTCCTATTTTCAACTATGAGCAATGATGGAGTCAAGGGGGCTGATGGGGCCGTAACCCCGTAAGTTTTGAAAATTTTAATTTATATTGTGTAAATATATATATATATATACACAATAAAGTTGGATCCCTCAATTTTTTTTATAATTTTAGTTTATATTATGATAATTTCTATATATATATATATATGAATTAGCCACTTTTAAATTAATTTTTTTCAAAAAATTTACTTATTTTTTACGTGCCTTTATAATTAAAGTTAATATTTGATGTTTTAAATGTCATATATTTAAATGAATGAAAATCATTTTGAACATAGCATATTAAAAAAATTTTGTTAGAAAAATTTTGGCTCCCTATAAATAAAATCCTGACTCCGTCGCTGAGTATGAGAAGAGGAATGATTTGAAAATACTACATAAACACATCGACTGGATCTTTTGTCCCATTTTCGTTCTAGTTCCCACGGCATGTCCTATCTTTTACTGTATTATTGTTTTCGCTTTTCACAAATATTCTTATTTTAATTCATTTTTGCTTTCTTACGTTCCAATAACTGCCAACGGGTTAAAATATAGAATGCAATAGACTAAAAAATAAGTGATATATTTTTCTGTGATATATTTTTTTTATCTATAAAATTTTTTAGTTTATCCCGTCAATAGTTATTGAAATTTAAAGAAGTAAAAATAATTAAAATGGGATGTTTGCATACAAAAAAATGATTAATATAATAAAAAGTGGAATAGGAAGCCAACCAAAAAAAAATCCATTGGGATAAAGTATTCCATTTCTCCCCTCTTATCCAGTTAAGCACAAGAATGTACAAAACACAACAGAAGATGGGCAATCAACAAAATTTTCACCATCTATGTATTTACGTTCGCTATTCAAACTTTTTGGTGGGCGAAATCTATTAATTACATAATGCTCACTATTACATATTTAAGAATCTGTGAAAAGGAATTTTTCTGAAAAAATGTGAGAGATACTTAATTCTTAAATCTAATAAACTGGTGGTAAATTTAGATTTAAAAGACGAATTAATCTACTTGATACCCGAGTTGAGTCAACTTGGTAAGAATTTGCTCAAATTTTATTTGCCAACAAATCAAATTAAAGGGTGAACGACAAATTTTCAAAATCAATTAGAACTGGGTTCAATTAGTACAAAACTTGAAATATATATATATATATATATATATATATATATATATATATAATCCAAGCGACTCGAGTTCAACTAGATAAAAACTCGTCTAAATTCAACTCAATAAATAAGCAAATCAAGTTTAACTACAATTTCAATTTTATTAAAAATAAGTACATGAGTTTGAATACAAGAGTGTTGGACTTGATTAATCTTATTTATAGTTCTAAGGAAATTAATCTTATACTTGAAAAAACTTTCATTTTCGGATGTGTAAGGTTTAAAATTTGGCCAATAAAATTCTATGGATTAATCTTTGTACTGACAATGTACAAACAACATCTCTCGCTCCATTCAATCATAAATTTTGAGCTTTATAACTATACATAATAATGGAGAAGACTTGTCACTAAACAAGTCTTGTTATGAAATTATGGTACCAAAAGTTGATCTCCTGCTATAATTTTTTTTTTCTTTAATTTTAGCACATCTTGATAAAAACAACCTCCAGCAAACAAATCAAGATCAGCAGAAGTTACAAAACTACTGAGAGCCCATAATGGCTAATATCACTCAATTCAAGAACTGTCATAAAAGATTGAATTCAATGGTGTTAGGGGCTCTTTGTAAGTCTTCAATATTATTCTTGTGGAACCGTTCTTGAATTGAATGGTATTAGGCTCTGTATTAGCCTCTTCATAGAAGTTAAGCATGATTGGAAAGGCCCAAAACAGAACCATACATGTTCAACAGGAAACTAACTTTTTGGATTTGCCACTTCAGTTTCATTTCACAGCCCCTCACCTGCCATTGCCTGTCAATATCAAGGTGCAGATTTTATCAGAAGAGAAGTTCATATTTGAGTGCATAACCTGAATTCCATGTCCATTCAAGCAAATTGACAGTTGATAAATAGGGATACCTGAATCAACAGAGCCACTCAGCTCTGGAATTGGAACAAGAAGAAATGTTTCTTACAAGTTTTGTTTTATCAAACTGGACCTTCGGCTGAGAATTTCCATTTCAAGCATCTGAAAGCAAAAGAAAGATATCGATGATACAGAATAGTAGAACGTGAATTCCATTAATACAACTAGTTTAAGAATGCTCACTCAGATGTCAAGTAAATGGTCGTGTATGATATTAGATGAAACAAGTGGCAAGTTCGAAATGATTTTGTCAAGGAATCAAATTTAATAAACTACCATTCAGTTTATTTATCAACCAAGCATGTTCTATGCACCTCGTTAGCTAGGAAAGTCATAAACTCATAATGAGATGAAGATTGAAATTGAGATTAATAACCTCCTATGAATCTGAGATGAGAAGTTCAAGTTCATAGTTGCCCCAGTCCCGTTGTTCTTTGAGGATCACCTCAGCCGAGCTTTTGACTCTATCGCTGCATCGACACAACTCAATCATCTGCAGGGTTGTAACTCTTTCAAAACAATGGGGGATCTCCACGAGTCTGTAACAATCTCCCACAACAAGTTGTTCAAGGCATGGGAAGGGATCATAGGCGACAGACCATTGTCGAAGGTTTAAATTTGACAGTTCCAGGTATTTGAGGTTACAAAATTCCTCCTCCTCCGGTGTCATGTCCCATCTTTTACCCCTAAAAGCTTCTTCTCGTAATTTGAGAACCTCGAGTTTGGGTAGCTGCCTGATTATTGACATTGCCCTCCAAGGCAGTCCCAATTTATACACGGTCAGTTTCTTAAGAGTTGAGGGAAAAGCAAATGTGTGAAATTGATTCTGCATCCAACTGCAAGACGCTAGACCTTCATAACCGAGAGTATACAATGTTAGTGCCTGGAGATTTTCTAGGTAGGCCAAAGCTGGAAACTGATTCTCGTTATCACAACACAGCTGTGATAATGAAACAATACATTTGAGCTTCTGAAGTCCACTTAACCTTCTTAACACCTTCTCAGGATCTGCTACATGATGAAGAGCTAATGTGGAAAAGGTTTTCATGTTACTCACTAACATAGATGAATACTCAAGCTCAAGATCATCCAGAGAGATAACAGCATTTTCACTTGCATGCACATGTTTCAAATTTCTCATCGTCCAAATTGTTTCTGGTAAACAAATCAAGGGTTGTAATCCTTTCACAGCAATGCTTCTTAGATTCCAAAGATTGGCTATTGATGATGGAATTGCCGTAAAACTACCTTGGATTGCTAAGTATCTTAAATGAACCATTGATATGATTACTTCAGGAAAAGATAAATCCAAGTAGATGCCTTCCAAATTCAAGATGTGAAGGAGTTTAAAGCTATGAAAATACTGAAAGGCAACAGATTTTAAATAGGATTGATTCCTTCTAATTTCAGAGGAGACCAGTAGTGAGTAGAGATATTGACCAACAGGCTTTGGCTTACCGAAAGTTTCCCATTTAGAATGAATGCTTAACCGGTAAGGGTAATGCTTTACTCGACTTGAGGAGCCATGAGAAATATCAGACCAATCAATGTGCAAGAACTTGTCTTCTTGAGCTTTTTCCAGGCAGAAATCGTGCAATAGATCATTAAGTCGGCATGCTTTTATCCCACCATCAGAACTTCTTTCAGTGACATCTACCAAGCTACGATTGATGAGCTCCATCAAGTAGTCATTTGCCAAAACTTCTAAGCTCTCCATTCCCCCCATTTCAGTTGTTCGCATGAATCCTTCTGCAACCCATAGCAAGGTCAACTTTTGGGCACTAATTGCCTTACCAGCTTGAAAGGCACCAAAATATAGAAAGCAAGGCTTCAAATGGTCAGGTAAATGCTTGTAGCTTCGTTCTAGAATTTCCCTGTACCCTTTGCTAGCAATGCCTGGATTTGAGTTTTCTTCAATTCGTCCCCAAATATCAAGATTCCTCTCTTCCTTTTGAAGGAGAGCCAGAATTGCAACAATCGCCAGAGGTAGTCCTTTACATTTCCTTGCAATTTTCTTTGCAACATCTAATAGATTGTCAGGGCAACCGTGGGTGTGGAATAGCATTTCTTCCAAATATTTCCAGCTTTTTTCATCAGTGAAAGGAGAAAGAAGATGAGTATTGTAAGCAAGACCAGTTTGCAAAGCTAGATTATGATTTTGACTTGTTAAGACAATTCTGCTGCCATTTCGATCTCTTGGAAGTGACTGTCTAATAGAATCCCAAGCTCCCATCTCCCAGATATCATCTATAACAACAAGGTATCTCTGTCGCAATAAACTTTTCCTGATTAGATCTGTTAAATCTTCATCACTCATATCATATAGATCTACATCTTCAACTGAAGTAATGCAGTTGACAATGTCAAGCAACAAGTCCCTACTTCTGTATGTTTCAGAAACAGGACACCATGCAAGTTTATGAAAGTGCAATTGAACCGAAGGATCATTGTATGCTATCCTCGCAAGTGTTGTCTTACCTACTCCAGGCATGCCGACTATGGAGACAACCGAAAGCTCATTTGATCCTCTTTTGAGTAGATTAATAACTGCATCTGCCTCATCATTGAAGCCCAAAACTTCATAAGATCCAAAACTATAAGTTCTTGATGATAATGGGATTCGATTGACGCTTGTCTCAGCGCTAGAAGTAGAACTTCTGTTGCTTGATGTGTGCTCCTCTCTTTTAACCTTTTTTTCAACTGTAGTTTTGATAACTTTGATTCCTTCCAGGACGTCAGAAAGACATATCAAATGATACCAAATAGGCCTATCCACAATTGAACACGCGCGGATGACACCTTCTGCCCGGTAGGCCACATCAATAGTCTGTGCCCAAAAACCATTTAACTCCTGACTCTTATGCTCGTTCTGCAAATCCATTATATCCTTAAGCATAAGAGAAAGGGAATGAAGTTCCCTATGGATTGCCGCAACTTTGTGTTTTGCAAAAAGGATAAAATTGGCAGCATTGCTTTTCATCATTTCCTCCAGATTTATCAAGAGGGAATGAACAAATCCCCTTCCATCAGTCTTGGGACAATTAGACGCAGATGACTTTGGCATCCGAACATGATGCTTTTTGGCCTGAATCATTATCTTGAGAATCTTTTCCAGGAACCAAGGAATAAAAGAATTGTCTCTCAGGAAGATGAGATTTGTTAACTTACTGATGGCTGCTTCAATTTTTCTCAAGAACGCCTTTCTCCTGGCTGCTTCAATTGGTTTCAAGAACACAGTTCTCCGGGCTGCTCCGCTCTGTGATTCCTTCGGTGCATCCATGAGGAATGAAATCAAGAAAATCAGCCCATCACGAACGGCTACAATGTCATCCCTCTCGACACAATCCACAAGATTTTCCAGGGGTAGAAATCCAACAAATCTTGCAATGATGTCATCCACTAGAAGGGCATCGCCTCGAGATATCTTTGAAGATTTAAGGAGACCAAGATACATCTGTACATCACTTGGAGTGGACGGCATTATCTCTTGTACTCTAGCAGAAAGCATAGCATTCATCCAATGAGCCATGTTTTCATCAGTAGAATCCACCTCCACCCAATACAGAAGTGACAAGCAGGCAGCAGTTTTAGTCCAAGCATGAAACATTGTCAAGAAATCTTCAAGTTCGTCATATGATCTCCCACGTCTTTTTATGGTGAAGTCAAGGAAATCTCTAGTGAACTTTAACTTCGCTGCAAGGGCTTCCATTTGCTTCTTCACATCAGGGACAATGTTCTCGCCGGTGACAACTGATAACAGTCTCTCCAAATTCACAAGGATGGAATCCGTGAATTCAAGGATCTCCTCATTTGTGTAACTAAGCTTTGATTTTGAGTTCCAAGAGTGATTAACTACAACACCAGAACAAATATTTCTTACCTCTGGCTTGAAGCCCTTAACAATTTGTAGCAAATTAGACACCAAAGTTTGCCAGTCTTCGATATCTAGTCCAAAGCTTGCAAAAAAACCAGCTTGATATAATTCAGAGCTTGCTGCTTCTAGTGTAGCTTGAGCTCTTTTCAGCTCAATAGACCCATCCCTCATGGTTTCTTGATCGTCAGCGGCCGTGAAGGTTTCCAAGCAGCAAAAGAACATTTTAACAAATTTTAATTCCAGCAGAAGACCCTTGATTTGATTCTCCATATTAGTAGAAGTCAAGCGGGATAGAGCCAACAGCTTTGAGAGCTGTTCAATAGCAGAATCAACACAAGTATGAACCACCATTCCTGTTTTTTGTTCTTCTTTCAGTCCCAAAAATTTCAATACAGATAGTTACACTTTTGTTGAGAAATTATGCAGAGACGACTGTGTGGAAATACTACAGATAAGGTGATGGGAAAGTCGTTATGCAATAACGTGCATCTCAATATACCATATGCCCAATAATTGCTGGGGTTCGCCTTGACTCATGATTTGAAAGGCTTGAAGCTTTTTATCTTGTTTATAGGATAGGAAAGGTTGTGTAAAGAAAGACTTTGGCTACGAGAAAAAAGTAATTGCCGACAACTTTGAGAGTTTAAGGCCAAAAATATATAGTGCTACTAGTTATTAAAGTTACAAAAGACGACGACTATGAGAGTTTAAAGCCAAAAAAATGGGCCTCTCGGGCACAAGTTGGCTGGCTATGGGATAACCTCATCAGACCCAGGTCATGTGGTCGATTCTGACTCTTCTATCGTCTCGAATCTCTTAAGGAGCGGGGTCAGGACATAATGAAATTAATTGAGCTAAAGGTCCGAACACCCACTTAAAAAAAAAAAAAAAAGCCAAAAAAATAGTGCTACTAGTTAAAGTTTAAAGATGAGTTCCTGATTAGCTTTAGAGATTATTTCAAAAACCTCCCTAAAGGTTTGTAACGGTATCACTTAGCACCTCTGAAGTTAATAAAAATCACTTGCCTTCTTTAGAGATGATTGCAAAAACCCCCCTAAAAGTTTGTGACGGTATCACTTAGCACCTCTGAATTTTATAAAAATCACTTGCCTTCTTTAGTTTTAACCTATTTATTATAACGTTATTATCAACTCACTGTAAAATATATTATTAAAAGACTTATTTGTGGATAGAGAATACATTTTGATTTCTAATATTATCCTTTTCTTGTGAATCATTTTGTTTTTATAAGCAAACCTAATTAATTCCTTGGCTTTTAAAAACTTAGCTGATATGGTTTGTTAATTAGGAATTACAAGGTTGAAAAGCCTATTAATAATTTTTTGTGTCATTAGTTTGCACAAGAAATATAATAAAATTTTGAAATTCTAGATAATTTAGAAAACTCATGGAAGTTATTCGAAAATTCTATAATAATGAAACTTTGTACCTTGAATACGCCTCAAATATTCTAGAATATGTAAGCAAGAAATATGAGACTAGAAAATCAAAAGAGTAAAAGGGAAAATAAATTCTCATAATAGATTAATGTTTGATGCTGTTGATAGTACTTTTATAGATAATCTAAAACCTTAATGGATTTGTTTGCAAAGAGATTGTCAATCACTTATCTTGAGGATTTCTTTGATAATTTTGTACAATTATAAGGCAAAAATCTTTTTTTTTATATAATCATAACCTATTAATCGTCTTTTATTAGAGAGTATGACTTGACCCACATTTGCAAATATCATAATCCGACCCATGTACAATTATAAGGCAAAAATCGTTTTTTTTTATATAATCATAACCTATTAATCGTCTTTTATTAGAGAGTATGACTTGACCCACATTTGCAAATATCATAATCCGACCCATGTTACGCCAGGAATTTGAGAATATGCCGAAAGGAGCTTTCTTGAAATGATAAACAGTTAAAACTCTCCTAATTTGGTGCACTAATTTGTGCACTTCTCACTGGAATCTTAACAAGAATTCCCCCAAGATACACCAAATCTCAAATGCTTAAAGCTTTTCCTTTTCCTTCATTAGTTTACCCTCCATCAGTATCAGCTCCAAGGTAACGTTTTCCCCTAGCTTTCAATTCCTTCCACCCAAGGAAAGTTTTTTTTTAAAAAAATTTTTGGCTTTGTTTTCCATTTTAAATTCGTGGGTTTTGTTTGTTTGTGATAGAAATTTTGTGGGCTTGCCTTTTGGTTAAGAATTGTCTCATAGGCGATGAAAAGATTTGCAGGTATGTCGTAAAAATGTCAGCAATAGCTACCAAGAATACAGGAATTGCAGCTGCATCGTTAGGAGTCAAGCCTCCTGCACATCCCACTTATGATTTGAAGGGAGTTATCCAACTTGCCCTATCTGAAGATGCTGGTGACCTAGGTGATTTAATTTTATTGACCTCTTATGTTAATTCATTTTCAATCTTTTAGTCCAATTGTATAGATTAGGCACATGGAAATAACGTTGGATTTTAATGTTTATGCCCTTTTTTAGACTTTTGGACTTGATAATATCAAGTGCTGCAATATGCTCTGTAGCTCAAGTTTTAGTTGATTTGGCATAGAGATTGTGGTAAAAAGCTGGAGTCTTTATGGCATAAAGAACTCAATTTTTTTTTTTTTAATTTTAGAGCCTGTTCAGTATTAATTTCTGGGATATCATCATGAGCAGTTTGTAGAAGATTGATAAAAAAGGAAAATCATGCGCAAATTTTACGGGCCTTCAGTATGCATTGGGGCTTTAAGCTATAACTATCGACTCCAAAGTCATATCCAGAAATTAAGGAATAAGTTGAAACTATCATGACAAGCAGAAAGTAATAAAAACTCTTGAATAAACAGCGAAAGGAAAGCAAGGCAGGAAGCTCACACACAGTGTAGCAATCTGAATAGTTTTGGTAGTGATAACTTTTATAATTAGATTCAACTAAGGAAAATGTATTGGTTTTAGGCTGATGCGTAGAATTTGGAGGGAAGCAAGTGAACATTAAAGCTATTTGTTTGGAGGTAAACAAGCAGTATAATTGTGATGACCTCAACTCAGGATTTAATACATCTCAATTGTTCTTATTGGGCATAATAGTCCTTACTCTTCAGAGTATAATCTGGGTGATATTCATTTACTTGTATTTCATAGCAATTCTAATTGTAAAGTGTTGCATTAAAAAATTTCATGGTTAAACTCATGAGGCTGTGTTGTGTCATTCCAAATTTAGGGGATGTGACTTGTAAGGCAACAATTCCAGTGGATATGGAAGTAGAAGCTCATTTTCTGGCAAAGGAGGATGGCATTATAGCTGGAATTGCCCTTGCTGAAATGGTATTCAATGAGGTTGACCACACCCTGAAGGTATCGACACGTTTTACATTAAGTTTTGCCTTGGTTTGGCTGGTTGAAGTGATAAAATCAGGAAGTTCATATGCATTAGGTTTTGTTTAGCCTCAATCTATTACAAGGCTACAGCTTTACATACATGGAAGTATGGTGGTTTATGATATTTGCTATGAAATGAAATTTTTGGTTTGAGAAATTAATTCATGTATAAAATTTTGTTCTCATTTGCCTTTTGATATTAGGTGGATTGGTCCAGAAAGGATGGTGACAAAATCCATAAAGGCCTTCAATTTGGCAAAGTACATGGTAATGAAATCTGAGGTTCCTATCCTTGAGTGGAACAACTATGTTAGCCATTTGAATTAACTTTTCTTGTCTTCCCCTTGTCTACATATTTCAGGGAGGGCTCACAGCATTGTTGTAGCTGAAAGGGTTGTACTAAATTTTATGCAGAGGATGAGTGGAATAGCAACCCTAACTAAGGTATTTTACTTTGTGGTGGTTTAAATAATACTGGAATGTTGATGACAAGAATTAGCAGTTTTTGCCTTTTGTTGTTGTTCTTGGGTCAATTCAAATTTGATGCATGTGGATTCATACCAATAACTGAAGAATGCCTTAAGGGTTAGATGATTCTGAGCTATGCCAAAACTATCTTCTAAGACATAAGTATTATGCGTTATCAGATGGAGTTAATACGAGCAAATATGTTCAAATTTAAGTGTCGATTACATGTTATACATAATTCTTTTTGTATTTCTAGTTGTTCAACCATACTGGCTAATTAGTGTGAAAGGCTGAGTCCATAGTTATTCCAGTGAAGAGCTTTGCTGCCAGTGGCTGCTGCTCATTTGTTGTTGGAAAATTTTGTTTAGAATATTTTGAAACTGATGATGGCGGCTGCTGTAACAGTATGAGAAGTGCTTTTCTTTTCTTTTTTTTTTTTTTGGTGATTGGATTTGATATTATCTGACACCTTGTAGGCCATGGCAGATGCTGCACACCCTGCATATATTTTAGAGACAAGAAAGACAGCTCCAGGTTTACGTTTGGTGGATAAATGGGCGGTGTAGATCACTTCTCTTCCTCTATGCTTTTGCCATACATCACATTTTTGCATGAGTTTTTTCTGACCTCCATCTCACCTTTACAGGTATTGATAGGTGGTGGCCAGAATCACCGAATGGGTTTATTTGACATGGTGATGATAAAAGACAATCACATATCCATTGCTGGTGGTGTCACTAATGCTCTAAAATCTGTTGACCAGTACTTGGCAAGTAATAATATTCAAATGGGAGTTGAGGTGATATTCCTTCACTTTTAATTGAAATATAAGACAATGAAATTGTGTCATATGCTCTAAATGAATGAAGGATTGCTTTTTGCTTAAAGGTTGAAACTAGGACACTTGAAGAGGTGAATGAGGCGTTGGATTATGCTTCTCAGTCAAAGACATCCTTGACTAGGATAATGCTGGATAACATGGTTGTCCCTCTACCTCATGGGGATATAGATGTAACCATGCTCAAAGAGGCTGTTGAGCTCATTAGCGGAAGATTTGAGACTGAGGTACTTTTATCCCTGAACTTGATTATCTAGTTTTGACTATTCAATGTCCAGTCTACTTTTTGGTGGGTGTGTCTCTAGATTTGCTAAAATCTACTTGCAGAAGTTCAATTTCCTTTGGTGAAAAGCCTCTAATAAAAACTTTCCTGCTTGAGGGAAGCAGAGATACAATTTTCATTTTTCAAGGGGTTGACATGTTGTTGAGGGTAACCCTTTTTAGTTGTTGGTACAGCGTGATCCTTCATTATGTTGTCTGAAATCAATATTCTGGCTTGCTTTTGTATCATATAATGGAGGAAAATGTTATGAATTCTCAAGTATCTTTTAGGATGCCTGAAGACTATGTTTTACTTATGCCATGGATTTTCGATCACTATTGTCATATCTTTTGCTGCGAAGAACCATGTAAAGTTTATTGGCTTGATGATTGGCAGGCATCTGGGAATGTGACTCTTGAGACTGTACACAAGATTGGACAAACTGGCGTAATGTATATTTCTAGGTAATTCTGAGCTCTTAAGAGTTTAGCTCATTCATTTCAAAGTTAGCTGAATGCCAAAGGATCAAAAAACACGTCGGACGGTAGACAGACCTGTGCAAATTTCTTCATTATGGACATGTACTTGGGTTTCATCTCAGCTGTTTCATGGGGTGGAAAAAAGTAGAATGCTTTGGAGGCTTTTAATCTTTTGATCTTCTTTTTCCTCTACTAAATAAACCAACTTAACATCTGATGGATAACTTGTAATTTGTTTATATCTGCAGTGGTGCACTAACACATTCTGTGAAAGCACTCGACATTTCCCTGAAGATCGATACAGAGCTTGCGCTAGAAGTAAGCCGGCGTACAAAACGAGGATGAGAATGCTTGCAGTTTTTTTTTTTTTTTTTTGGTTTACAAGTTCAGTAACTAAAGTTCTGGGGACGACGGATTGCAATATTCCCAGGGTGAGTCATATTTTGTTGTAGCGTAACATACATCATCAGGTTAGATTATAAAACATTGTTGTAGAATTGTTCCAATGTGAACTCTTCTGTGTTAAATCTAACAGCACTTGCTCATACTTGATTCTTGGCAACCAAAAATGGCTTTGCATCCTCGCAAGTTTGATACGAGTATGAGAGGGAAAAACTTGTGTTGCGATCAGGGAATCCTAGCAACTCACAAGAGGAGTAAGGCCTTTAAAGGATCATCGCAAGTTTCTGCTAATCAGTTGGTCAATTATCATGAAATTGGCACTCTTTTTTACTTACTAGGATTCCTACAACTCAGTTCAACATATTCATTGGCTCATTAGGTGTGGTTATGGTTTACTAAATGAAGCCTGGACATGGGAATCACTGCTCAATACGAAGTAGCACTTTGTACTGGTTCTCTGTAAAGAATGGCTCAGATTGTAAAGAATCCTGTAAAGTAAATGCATCAGAACATGCAAAGCAGGCTCATGGATGAGCCCAATTTGAGAAATGAGATGCCAGTAGGTGTCGAAAAGTGAGATTAGTCTTTAAAATCTAAAACCCCGGGACCATATAAATTAAAGATCGGTAAGTATATGCATGGTAATGTTATGTTGAATGCTTGAGCAAGTTCTGAAGTGAGCAAAAAAGTTAGATACTTCCCTCAGGTACTGTACTGATTTGCATGTTTTGTAAAAGCCAGGTCATTTGGATTTTTCTGAGTAGGCGAGTAGTAAATGGCCTGGGGGTTTAATTAATAGTACAACAGATGGTGCCTAAAACACCGCATAGAAACGAAAAGCTGCATTTTTGTAGCTTTGAAATGAATGCAAGTTAATACCGGAGTCAGTTTAACTTATTTCCATCCAAGTTGCAGGCCTATGTTCATTTCTTGATTAGCATGCTTCTAGCCTTCTTTATATAGGCCCAAGTCAGAGCAGCCAATTGCAGTAATAAATCCATATTGCTTCTGCTGGGAAATCTTCAACCACCAAAATTACCTGCTCTATGACCTAAAAGCTACTGTTTGACACAATTGGCAAATCTTTTGACTCCCTGGTTTTTACCTGCTTTCCAAAATATTGACACTGCTTAAAAACCTCTAGCACTCCGGATCCATCCTCCTCCCTTTATAAGCGATTAAATGAGACCTCAGTGGCCGGTGGGATTCGACATTCAAGGCCTCAAGCCGAATAATTTCTTGCTCGTTCGATCCTCTCAACAGTAAAATCAAAAGGGCACAAGAATTTGGTTCCAGATGGAACCAGGAACGAAAGAATTCTCAGGCATGCTTCTGGGCTGGAACATGCCCCAAAATTTTCTATATCCACTTGGTATATAAAATTGCCAACCTTTTCCTTCAAAGTAGCTTGCTTTTTGGGCAAAAAGGAAGCAACCCATATGAATTTTCTGGTCACCAGTCCATATAGATTGTGTATGGGGAGAGGAATCTATTCGTGTTGGTGGGGAAATCGGAAATCTTGACCTGGTTCTGCACACCTCTCTCGAGTGAAAAGCCAATAGGACTCTACCCATTTTTTAGTCGTCCTTAAGTTTCCTCTCACTTTTACGTGTTGGTGCTGCCAACATATTTCACTTTTCTAGTATTCTTTCTGGTCAAGGTAGTGAAAGGTTTCGAGTTCGTGCAATGCACTCAAGCACCTAACCAACCACATTAAAGTCTTGGAATATATATATATATATATATATATATATATATATATATATATATATATATATATATCAAGCAGATTAGATGTATTTATATGAAGTTTCTTGGACTAATTAATCTTTAAAAAAAATTGAAAGATGATTGGAAAAATAAAACCCATTTATTTCCAATAAATTACTATTCTCTTCTTATTTTGCAGAAACAACCCAAAAAAGACCCAAAAAAAAAAAAACTTGGATGTAGTTTAACTCTCTTTTTTTTTTGGGTTGGGGGGGCAGAAGGGTGGGGAATTTGAGGATAAAAGCATGCTACCTTAGACTATACCGGACAAAATAGTTGACTTGCATACAAGAATATTTAATTTTTGTAAGTTAGGACCTTTATTTTTAGTTATTTGGATTTAAGTCAATGTGTACAAATTCCTCTACTCCCTCCTCTAAAAGCAATTTTTTTTTTTTTTTTTTAAGGTCAAGGTGTTCACAAATTTTTACTTTTTTCTTTTCACGGGATACAAAAGGATTGGATCCTCTTTTGAACTAAGAGAGGCATGTATGTAGTTTTCTACTGTATTCTTCTACCAGAATTCAAGCTAATGGTAGCAGTCAATTAGGTAGCAAATTGGTAGTTTTACTCCCGCAGAAAAACAGAGAAATTGGTCGGTAGATTGATAATTACAGCTGAATAATTTCATGAACCTAGAAGTAGTTTCTTCTTCTTCCGTAGGATACGAAAATTATTTACCTCTGACTGATGTGAAGTTTTCAATGACGTAAATGTATGACAAAAGAGAAGCAGGGAGCATGGGTGACGGGACTTCGGATTCGACTTTTTCTTCATTTGTCACAAATTTTAGTTGAATTCTAGGTTTTTTTTTTTTTGACCAGATTAAAGTAACATATTATCTGGATTCTAGGACTATTGACCTTTTGAATAATCACACATGTATCCTTTGTGTTCAATCCACATCTGGATATGTACAGTAGAATTTGTTGTCATCGAATGAGTCGAATATGGAATTTAATTTTCATAGAAATGAAACTCTGCTTGCATCTAAAATTTTCATAGAATTTCGAGGTTTCAAAAATTAGATGTCGTTAATTCTAATTCATCCATCGCCTTCCTCCTTGCTTCTTAAATCACACCCTTCCCCTACCCTCGTACTATAAACATAATTTAAAAAAAAAACTCGATTTTCTTTTGATTCCAAAATGAAAGAACCAAAAGAATATCTAAAATATAGATGGTGATAATTCTTTTTTTTTTTTTCTTTTTCTCATACTACCTTCGTAAGCCAATTTAACTTAAGATGAGTACAATTGACGAGAAAAATAATAATACTGATAATTAACACCAAAATTGATTTTAATCCTCTTTTCACCTTCCCATATCTCACCCTTCTTCATCTGTTAAATTTTTTTTAATATAAAAAGCATGTGTTTAATTTTTTTTAAATGAGAACTTTTGTTGGATTCTAGATCCTACCACAAGCACCTTGGTTTTGACCAATCAAAATTCCCAACAAAACCTGGATGAGGCTAAATTAGATATTCTGGGACACTAGAACATTGCTATATAATCACCATATCAGTACTAGATTTTGGAGAATCTAGTAATTCACTTTAGGCATTGTGCCCTTGATATTTAATTGGAGAGTTTTGCTGCTGAAAACTACGCTGCACAAAAAGAGGTTTGAACTTTGAAGAGTTTCAAACCGCAATGTTAACCTTGAAAATTACCCGTTGATTTTGATGGACAACTACACGACTTCAACTGGTTTTTATACAAGTATTTGGAAATTGTGGAATTCACGGGTCAATCAGCAAATCCTTTTCCTTCTTCCAAAATGAGAAGTGGGTCTGGGATGGCCATCATTTTCACACAAAATGTTAGGCAAGAGAAAATCTCCATCGTTTAAAAAGAAAGAAAAGAAGAATCAGCAATGAAAGCTCAATCTTAATATAATCCACCAATAAGGTAGATTTGACAGCAAATAAATTCCAATTCATCCACACACACAAAAAAACAAAAAAAAAATCTAGTCTGATTCGCAAGTGAAAGAGATTTGACAGGAATAATGTTGTTGTTTCATTCAAAATCAGAATGAAAAAAAAAAAATCAATCTCTGTCATAATTTCATAATTATCTCTTCTTTTTTTTTAATAATTTTTATTATTGCCACTCGTTATTCCTAGACAATAAGCTCAACAATAGAATTAACCGCACATAAATTGTGGCTTTCTCAGTGGATAACCACCAATCAACGACGAGTCGGCTGTAATTAGTGAAATATCACCATCATTTTGACAAACAAAAAGTAAAGAAAAAGAATTAAGTGTTGATTTTGAGGCAATTGTTATCCTAATGATCCACATAGATTGACTAGAAAAGGGGGAGAAAAGTTCAAACTAGGCATGGTGCAGCCACTTTACCACCGGAAATCCATTCAGCCGCCGCCCTATGACTTTATTGAAATCTATCTTTTAAAATTTTTTGTTAATGACAAACAATTTATTATATATAGTTTGGCTAAAATAATATGTACTTACTAAATTTGTCACTCTATTTATCAAACGGGTCTGATTTCTTCACGAGACTCACGCATTAGGGACCATAAATTAAAAATTCAGATGAAGCAAGGGAATATGTACCAAAAAAAAAAAAAACTGTTTATTTATTACTACTTGGCTACATGTGATATCGTAAATATGCATTCCCACGAGTTTTCTTTCTTCTGTTTTTTATGCTGGAATTCTTTGCAGAAGCCATCCATAATAGTGGCATGCCAACCTTCAATTTCAGTCGATGTCTAGTTTTGACCTCTCTCTAGATGCCCGAGCCTACCTATGCACCACCCTACAATAGATTGGGGAAACAAATAGTTATCCCTCAAAAATTGATTGGTTAGAAGGCTCCTAGTCTAGATTGTTGTCATTATTGCTTTGTTTGTTAACGACTTTAACGAGGAGATTAAAGAAGAAAAGTGATTTTTTATTTTTTTTTTTAGTACAACATTTTCACAACCGGTCTTATATTGGGGAAAGGAAGGAGATCGAGAGGGCCTGTTTGGAAGGTGAGTTTTTTGGAAGTTTGTCTAAAATTTTACTGTAGTTTACTATAGAAGTTTTTTAAAAAATTTTTGAAATGTGTAGGTTTTTGAATATTTTGAAGTGTATAGTTTAAAAACTTTGAGAAATTTTTTGAGGTTACTGTAATTAAAGTTTTTAAAAAACTTGTAGCAAACAAACTTGGCAAAAAATTTGGGTTCCCAACAAGGCCGAAGATAGATGAAACTAAACTACTCAAAGTTTGAAGAGAATTAAATTATAATATTTTAGAAAATTTTAACGAAAAATGTAAGTAGAATATTTCAAACCCCCTACCGACAACAAGGAGGGATAAAATGGCCAACTGAGAGAAAAAAGGGCATTGATCCGGAGAAAAATTATATGTTTGTAGGAAGAACTTGTATGATAGATACCCAATGGGCATGAGCTCTATTAGTCTTTTCGATGTTAGTTTCGTGTAAAGTGAGGTTAAATTTGTGCGAAGCATGCAAATGATAAATTATGTATCTCGATTGAAGTAATACAAAGTGAAGTATTTTTATTTTTTTTTTTAAAAAGAGTGCCCACTAAAAATAGAAGAAAATGAAACACCTGCTCATATTCGTTTTTTATTTTTTATTAACAAGAGAGGAGTGAAATTTAAAAGACAGAAAGAGAAAAGAAGAACTACTCATATATATATATATATATATATATAATGTATAATGTATCATTTTATTGAATATAACTTAAAATGTGCACAACATAAAAAAAAAAGACTCACATTTTTCACTAGTATTACATTTATTGTAGGGTTTTGGTGCATGCGTGACTGATGGTTGACATTTCTCAGTTGCCATTAGGTAGACAGGCACCTTTTATTTTCTTTTGGAAAAATTATCATTTTGGTCTCTCATCTTTTGAGTTTTAGTCAATTTAGTCCCTTATCTATCATTATGCCCAATTTAGCCCTTTAGCTTTATTAAAAAAAAAAAACAATTTAGAATCTATAACAGAAATTTGGAAATTTCTAATGTTGTTATTAGTCGCATGCATGGCATGTGCATTGTTCAAAATGACTATTTTGGTTCATTATTTTCAAGATTGCATTTAATTTTGTCACTTATATGTCACCTCATACCAATTGTTGTATGTGTTTTTTTTTTTTTTCTATTTAGCTCTTTTTTTTCATTTCAAAGGTACAGATATAATATGGAACAGACTTCATTAGAGTTTTCTAAATTTTCATTAAAAGTCGTATGCTACTGGGAGTTTGCCTCGTTGGATGGATTAAAAAATCCATCAATAACTATGCAATTTAGAACTCATTTATTTTTTAATTATTGTGATCCAAAACCATTAACTTTGAATTAACGTCTTTTTTTTTTTTTATCCACAAAATGCAAAAGCGTTTGTCATGCCACGACCAATGATGCTTTACTGCTCCAAAGAAAGGTTTCTGGAAAGCTAATATGACTTGTCATTTTTAAAAGACTATAAATAAGTCGATACCAAATTGCTTCAGCAGCAAACTTCGGCTTTTTTCTCAATACTATCACCTAAAAGTGCACATCACAAAAGGAACAGAAGCTGAGTTTTGAATTTTTTTTTTTTTGATTTTCTAAAAAGAGAAAAACAAAAAAGAAAGCTGAAACTTCACTTCATTGAATTTATACTTCTTATGGAAAAAAGAAAATACAGGTGAAATGTACTAGACAGAATAAAAGATACGCAGCCCACCTGACTCATCCAATGTGGAAAAGTTAGACCAGATGGTAAAAGTTTACCTTTCTAGTTGGAACTGGATTGATGCTGAAATTTTCTTTAATGGAAATGGTTTTTTATAAGCTTTGTTTCGTTTGTGGTTGAAATTTTAGATTCTTGGATGGGTGTTGGTGGATGTAAGATTTTCAACTTCTTGATCCACTACTATTGTTGATTAATTTGGAAATACCGAAATCTAAAAATTGGATAAAAATAGAAAATTCTGTCCTATAGGATCATCATGTATGCATACATTATTGTTATAGCACAATTATATCACCAATGGGTAAAGCTCCTACAACCCAAAAAAAAAAAAATGCAAGGACTAGGCACATGTAGCATGTTGAGTGATGAAACGGGCCACATGTTGTTTTTCACGATGCAAAAAAACAAAAAAAAAATGTAGCATGTTGAGTGGGAGCAACTATGCATCATTCTCTAGTAACAGTCCATTTTAATCCCAAGAGACGGGTGGATTTTGATTCATCGTAGGTTGCAAACGAATCGAGCCGCTCGTATATGAGCTTAATCAATATCGAACTTAAATTCGGGTTTAAAAACATTAAACTCGTTGACTTGCGAGCTGCTCGCGAGGTCAGTTATATATATATATATATATATATATTTTTTATCAGCTCGCGAGTTCGATTATATATATTTTTTATTTTAATAGTAAAATTATATATATTTTTAATAGTTTATTATTTATTAAGAAAAAATTATTATTTATTTATTTTTAAAAATAAAATAGTTATAGTTTTTTTTAACCTTGAACTTGACATTTTGAACTTGTCGAGCTCGAGCTTCATAAAATTAACTGGAGGCTCGGCTCAATTAGATCAAAACTCGACTCGACTCGGATCGTCTGCACTCCTAATTCACCAAAAAAAGGTTGTAAAGAAACTATTTATACGAATGGAATTAAGTATATGCATACCCGTATCTACATTTAATATTTAGACAAACATACACACACGAGCAAGTAATAAGTAACGTCAACAAAATCTTTTCGTTCATGACAAATTATGGACTTAGTCATATGACAAGAACATTGAGATAAAAAATTTTCATGAAGAAGAAGTTCCAAATGAAACAGATTATTGTATTAGTTTATTATGCATTGAACAGTGATTTACGAAGACGTGTAAAAGTTAATTTTGGAGTTGAAAGAACCTTTTCTTGTAAAGTGACTTGACCGCTTTTACCAAAGCTAAGATCTGCTCTTTTCCGCCCATAGCTGCCACCAAAGTTGTCATCATTATGTACACTAATCAAATGCTAAATAGAGAGATTACATGAAATTCTAAAGGTTTCGGTGCAACGTTGGAATCTGCATGATCATATAGGTAATTCAATCACTACACTCGAGAAATTTATGAACTGATTAGTTGAAAATTTGTAAAAGAGACAAGATACTTGAGATAGTAGATTTCTTGCTTTGTCACATCATGGAGAAATTATAGACTATCACTTTATCATCTAGACAAAATATCAAACACAAAGCATAGTAAAATCCTTCCTAGTTCTTATGGGGCATTATTATTGGAAGAGAAGATATGCATCACTTGTTCCCTGAAAAGTTTCAAGAACTTCTTAGAAGTAAGAAGTACGTAAAAAAAAAAATACTAGACTAATAATTATCATTAGTTTTATTAGAACGGGCAAACGGTTTTTACAAGATTAATTACTATTATACATTTTCTCATTTCTTTCATAAAATTCAAATCGTTAATTATTTAGGCACTAAGCAAGTCAATACGGTAACATGTTGCACTCATCAAAAGTGAATATCTTCCAATGGACATGGTTAAACCTTGCACATTCAAAGGATTTGCTTTCCATTATGCATAAAATGTTTAAGAAAAAAAGGCGAAATGGAGACAAACAAGGAGAGGGATTAGGCGAACCTCAATAGTGGGGAGCTTTCAATAGGATTTTAGCATTACCTTTTTGAAGGCAGTTGAAAGATACATACTTGTAGGGCCATTGATTTCTCTAATTGGACCAAGAGTCACCTATGAAATAAAGGAAATGGGATTCCCCAATTCTGCGAAATCGCTATCCCCACATGGACATGACTCATAAATGATGATGAAGACGGAGAAAAATACCTAAGGGGCGGCTTATCACTCTCTATTCAGATGTGTTGATGTAACTTTTTGATGTTTAGAGTGGTGGACTTCACTAAGCTTTGGTTCATTGGTCATAAAAAAAAAAGGACTAAACCTCTCTTTAAATTATAAGTTGGGGGTTCGAACCCCACCTGCAGTGTAAAAAATCTAGAAGAGGTGTTATTGCATATGTGTTTACCTGCATCTTTAGGCTCCCCGTCCCTTACACAGCAAAAGAATAGATTATGTTATACAAATATTGGCAACGATTATACAGATGTTATCGTTGTCGGGGGGAAAAAAAAAGAGAGTAGTGGGCTTCACCTATAATGCTAAATAAGAAACTCCAAATATTTTCTGTCAAACAAAACATTAGTCACATATTGGAATTTTTATTTTATACAGTGAGCTAGTTTATTAAACAAGAAGCCAAGAAAATAAAGTTAAATATGAGGGGCTGTTACTACCTGTTAGATGCAAAGAAATAAACTATCTTTCGGCACCAACTTGGCTGCTTGCCACCACAATCCACATACCTTGACGCAGACGTTGTCTTCTTACCAAACCCAAAGCCTAAATAAAGCTACCAAATCTCCCTCAGCCCCATGTTTCCTTTCCTTTCCTTTTCAGCTCCTTCAATAAAATAAACACCATCAAGAATCAAACACTATTGGCATCATATATATGTACGTTCAAATGCATGTTGCAATAATCAAATGGCTTATTATATACTATGATAAATTTTGTTCTTTCCCTTGATGAATTCTTTGTTGATTATCATATCCAAGTATAGAAAATTTGGTGGTTGTATAAAGTTCATAACCACAAGTTTGTCTACCCTTTGTTAAATTCTTAGCACAATTGAGATAGATTATTTAAACATCGTAGTAAACAAAGAATCGGCTGTCTTCCATTTAAGTCTTCAAAATATTCAGAACCATATTTCTATATCTTTATAAAATCATCAATAATTTGTTCCTATCATCTAAACCTGATGAAGAGGAACAATCAACTAAGTGAATGGATTTGCTTGGTAACTCATGGTCTTTGGCGTTAATAATATATGAGATTTCTCCTCTCCAAATCCAACTCTAAAAGAAAGTAAATAGGTATTTCTGCAAGTAGGAAATAACCGATGGGAACAAATTTTGTACTTTTCAATCAAGAGCTAAATAACCCAATTGAAAATATAAGAAGATAGGTTAGAAAATGTGTTTATGATGCAAGCGAAATATTGTTTGAGATAATTTGTCATCCAAACAAGGGTTAGCCTTGCCTACTCGTATACAAACGATTATACTCCATTCAAACTGCACGTTAAATTTGTTAGAGATTACATCTAATTGGCCATCCAACTTTTTTTTTTTTTTTTTCAAGAATAGAATATTTGCAACTTTATTCTTGTGATTGACATAACTTCTTAGGGGTTGTAAACTTTTAATTAAAACTGATATGAAACATTTAAAGAACAACCCTCGTTCGAGACTCAGTTATCTAATTTGTTTTTACCTAAAAATCCAATTACTAAACGCCAAATCGTTCTTAATTTTGGAGCAGAAAGGTTCATAAATTCTCCATAAGCTGAATAGATGTGATTGAAAGTGTGTCTTATCATAAATTATTGTATGCATGCGTCGCACAACACACATTCACATAAGCAAATACACAGTACTTACGGACAAGCTAGCTATTAGTTCTAAATTAACTTTTTTAGGTAAGGATGCAGATGTTTTTTAACCCCATTCCAATTTCTAAGAATGAGGTCATTTGATTTATGACCTCCAACCCCATCAAGAATGTCACAAATACATATACCCCCTCTCAAAAAACATATAGGAATAGAGAAATTTTCTTATTATGTCATCGGATTTAGTGGAGATTTTAATACCACAAATTCAAAAGCTAAGCCAATCGGTGAATTTTAAGTACGGTTTGGCTAATGAGACACTCTCGTTGAGAGGAGTCTTAAATATTAGGTTGTTTTTAAAAAAAAAAAGGTATTTAAATACAGAAGTACAATAATTGTGATTGTGTATATTTACATGATAAATTAAGTATAATTTATGCGTGCAAATATAATATCATTAAAAAAATCCTATTAAGAATTTGAATTTTTTTTTTTACTGGATTGACTTTGGACTTTAGTAGTGCTTTACCTGTACAAGAAGCAAAGCGCACATAAAAAATGTAAAAAGAAAAATTTAAAAATTAAAGTTAAGCAAAAGAGTTCGAGTTGCCCCGTCAACTGTTCACGCGCTAATGTGAGAGTGGTCAACATTTTCAATTCAAGCCTTGATTAACTCAAAAATCTTCCAAAATCCAGAGAGTAAAATATTGCTGCTGAGGCGACCATGAGCGGCCAAACTGATTTAATTCCGTGACGCTGATTCTGACCAATAGCAGCTCACATTTCAGAACCTTCAACCCCCGCCCACTAAAATAAAGTAATAACTGTAATATATATATATATATACACACACACACACTAGTACTATTTTATTCCTTCATTAATTAATTCCACACTAAAATTACGCAATCCCTCATGCTGCCCACTATTACTAAACTTGTTTGTACAAAAGCTTCTAGATTTCCTACTTCAAATCCATTAAAATAAAAATCCCAAAGAAATATTCACCAACCGCTTAACCAATGTTTTTCTGAATGATAAAAGTTTAGATTGATTCAACTTTAATCGCCATTATGGATTAGGATATGATTCTTACTTCTTAATCAGAAAAAATGGATGATCCGCTCTTACTAATTAAGCCAACTTATCTGGGCACCAACTGTATTTTTATGTAAAATTGATATTTTTTTAGAAGTTGGTACACGATAAAATATGCTACAATAAAATATCAAATTTATTTTTCAAACCGTTAAGGAATTGCCTAAAGGGTCTTACTTAGAAAAAGAAAAGCAAAAAACAAATTCAATATAACTAATGAATCTTGACCGTTCTTTTTGAAGAATATAACTTATTAAGACAAGATATAGAATTGGAATAATACAATCTAAAGTGTGATGGTTGAGACGCGTCTATTTAAGTATTGCGCCTCATTTTCTTGGCATAAAGGTAAAGTGGACAGTGAAAAAGAAGGCAGAGAGAGAGAGAGAGAGAGTACATGTATATGTATTGCATTAGGTAGAGCCGAGAAGGAGATAGATACATGTATTATCTTACTATGTAGATGTAGTAGTTTTTTATATTTGCAGCAATATTTTAATGTTGTTGAGGAGTGAAAGTGAAAGCATTGCCGGGAAAGTTGGGAAAGAAAATGCTAGTTCAAGTACTCCCACAATTGTTCTTGTTCAACAAGCAGCTGAGGCGGCAACAACAACAAAAGAATACTATGGGTTTGGGTTTCAGGAATTTGCTTCTGGAGATGCGAGCCACCATAACCAAAGCTAATTCTTCTAATTTCTCCTCTTCCTCAGCCTTCTCTTCCACTACTAAAAAGGGATACATCTCAGCACTCTTCCTTTTCCTCCTTTTCATTCTCAGCCTTATCATTCTTTAGATGCTTCGCTTCCTTTTAACCACAGTGCTATCATATCATGATTGGATTTTTCTTGCTTTGTTCAGCTAGTTTTGCATAATTTGAGACAATCCCACACCTTTTTCGGATTTTACTGATCTGGGATTTACTTGTATTGCACTTCTATTGTTGATTTGAACAGCTTTTCTAGCCTTTTTATTGGTGTTTCTGAAGTGGGGTCCTCTTTTTTCGAAGGGTTGAACTGTTGGATTGAGAAAAGTAACAGTAAAATCTGATCTGGGGGCTTCCTGTGCTGAGCTCTGGATCTTGAGTTGTTGCTGATGCAAGACTTGATCTTGGAATCAAAAGTTGATGATTCTGGGATTGGTTGAGCTTAATTTTGGGGCTTAAGGTTCTTTGCGTGATGATTCTGATGATAATATGTCCACTCTAGTTGTTTTGATCATATATAAGGTTGTGTCATTCAAGCACTAATACAGTTGGTTGTAAATATACTGAGATTGTGGGTGGAACTAGTGGTAGCCATCTGTTTTCCCCCTTTGAAGTATTTTGTGATTCCAGGGGAAACTTTAATTCCTTTTTGTTGTTCCACTATATCAATTCTGCTCATTTCCCAGAAAAGATAAAAAAATACTGTTTAGTTTCCTAACTTGCACACAGAAAATAGAGCCCCACCTTTTTAATTGTGGGTGTTGTGGTTTTAATTTTTTAATCGGATACAGTTTCTCTTTTTCGATAGCAACAATCCGATAACATTTGTTCATTTGAGAGGCTTACATTAGGGAGAAGGGGAAGACAGTGGTAGGATATTTGCTTTCGTGGGGTCATTGCTGGTCTATGGGAATACCCGATAGTTCACTACTAGATTTGATAGAGAAGGTTCGGTCTTGGATTTCCTTGAGAGCGAGCGATACAGCGTCCTTGTCTGGTAGAATTCAAATGGCTAGCAATGGTTGCAAGTTCTGTTATGAGTGTGAGGTGGATTTTACTGAGTCTTCTCTCAAGTACCAGTGCCAAACCTGTGCTCGGTTTTTGTGTGGGAGATGCGTCCAGGACTATGGCCCTCTGGATGATGTTTTATCAGGACATTCAAAAAGTAGAGCGGGGTCTCTGGTCCCTCTCAAGTCTTGCAAATATTGCTCCAACCTTAGTACGCAGCCAAAAGCTGGAAGAAAGTACAGTGACAAGATTTATCCGGCTGAGTCTCCCAGACAAAGTCCAGAACCGCCATCTCCAAGTTGTGATGGTGATAGAGTTGATGGTTATTCCCTACATGCCACATCCAAAAGTAGTGTTGCATCATTTTCAGGTCATTTGTCTCCAGTATCAGTCCATCGCTCTTTTAGCAGGTATGAAAATATAAGTTCATGATACAAAATGTTGGGTTCTTTGCATACTATTACGTACTTTAGCAATCTGAACTATTTTATGTAATTTGTGAATATAGTAAGTACAGTTTTAGAGGTTCTAAGCCATTTCAGTCTTGTTCTTCATAATGCGTCGGTTTTGTCAATTTTTATACATATGTTTTAATTATTGTCCATCTTCACTAATTTTCAGTGAAGTCTAGATTTTAGCTTCTAGTGCAAGATTCTCTGTCTCACATCATGCGTATTTTTGAAAATCGTATGACATGAGTTTTACTCTCTCGATAAAGCGAATAAGTTTTGTGATCCAGCTCTTGTATACACGATTACAGTGCTTGGATTGAGATTCATCGCTAAGTCAATTATTATTATTGCTTTAATGATTGCAGAAGCGATGAAGATGAAGGAGAGGATTTCATGAGTAACTTTTTCAGTCCATCAAGTGAATATTGCCATGACACTTCAGATATAGAGACTAGTAATATTAGCACTAGACATGGCTTTCACAGTTTCAAATCAGTTGGATCAAGTCCTTCTGATAGCCCCTCTAGGATTCATATTACCTCCAATAGAGTTGGGCATTTTGTACAGAAACAGCAGCTAGGAACTCGCAGGTCTCGAAGTGATTATTGTCCCTTTTACCAAGAAAGCATGGCTGTTTTAGGAGGGCCTGAGAAAGGGACAGAGGATTCAGAGACTGCTGATGATTGTGTTGATAATTTGTCAATGTTCCAAGAACAGTATGGTAAGTCACAGAAGCCATTGGATTTTGAAAACGATGGTCTTATTTGGTTTCCCCCTCCACCAGACGAAGAAAATGACGAGACCGAAAATAATTTCTTCACCTATGATGATGATGACGATGATGATGACCTTGGGGACACCAACGGGACCTTTTGCTCCAGCAGAGATGTGGATCCTAAGGAACCTCTGAGAGCTGTGGTACAAGGGCATTTTAGGGCTCTTGTGTCGCAGCTACTCCAAGGAGAAGGTATAAAGGTGGGAAAAGAAAATGGTTCTGAAGATTGGCTTGACAAAGTTACAGCACTAGCTTGGCAAGTAGCAAAATTTGTGAAGCCAGATACCAGTAGGGGAGGCAGTATGGATCCTGTTGATTATGTAAAGGTCAAATGTGTAGCATCTGGTAGTCCTAGCGAAAGGTAAAATCTTCCTTCTTTCCAGATGCCTAAAGGTTATTTTTCCAGGTTCTGCATTATTTCAACTTCTATGAGCACCTCATTTTTGAAGATAAGCTGCTTTTTTATTCGTTTGTTGTCTCATGTTTCATGCAGTACGTTTATCAAAGGAGTGGTTTGTACAAAGAATATTAAACACAAGCGCATGAATTCACAATACAAGAACCCAAGATTACTCCTACTGGGAGGAGCACTGGAGTTCCAAGGAGTTACTAACCAGCTTGAATCGTTTGATATCTTACGCCAACAGGTCACTTTTCATTTGGTTTAGTTTTGATGACTTTGGATGCTTGAAGGTCAGTTTGTTCACTCCTCATTTTTGGCAGGAAATGGATCATCTGAAGATGGTAGTTTCAAAGATACAGGCTCTTCGAACAAATGTGCTACTTGTTGAAAAAAGTGTATCTTCGTACGCCCAAGAATACCTACTGGCAAAGGATATCTCTCTAGTTTTAAATGTCAAAAGGCCACTTTTGGAACGGATAGCTAGGTGCACTGGTGCTGTTATTACTCCAGCTGTTGATAAGATATCCACAGCACGATTAGGACACTGTGAACTCTTTCATTTAGAGAAGGTCACTGAAGAGCATGAGCCTCTCAATCACTTTAACAAGAAGCCATCCAAGACTTTGATGTTTTTTGGGGGTTGTCCATGGCGTTTAGGGTGCACGGTTGGTTCCACAGCTCAATTCTCTTAAATTTTTTTCTTGCATACTAGTCTGTTAATTGCAATGTGGCTATCCTAATCTTATGAAGTCTTCTGCTGTTCTGATAACCCTGGTATAAAAAAGAATGTACGATTACTTGGTTTGGCAATATTGGTTGCCGTTCTGTGGTTTATGAGCTCATCTTGCTCCACCTGTTTCGATTTCTAAAATTAAATTTTGTCTATTTCATGGTGCTTCTCTAGAACTAGAGACACAAAGTGCATGGCTGTTCTTATTGTTTTTTTTCCCAATTTCCACAATGTTTCTGGAATGTTCCATTATGGTTTAGTAGTTAAGAACTAAAACAATCTTGAATGAATTTTATTAACTGGCCAGTTTTACTTTACTTACCACCAATACCTTCTGTTGATTCACATGGCAAATAACATCGTAGATCTTTTTGTTGCCATGCAGATTTTTTCCTTTTTTAGTCTGCATAGCTTCTATATCAGCAGTCGGCTTTAAGGTTCTAGAAGTTTGAAGAATCTTTTGAGATAACTCATGCATTTATGTCATTGTGACATTATAAATATGTGATAATACATTCATCAAATTTCTTTGCTGATCTGTGATCACTTGGAACTTGCTTAAGGTGGGAAGTTTTAAAAAAAACAACCTGTTCCCTTTCCTTTCCTGTAGGTCCTGCTGAAGGGATCATCTCGTGAAGAGTTAAAGAAGTTGAAACAAGTTGTACGTTATGCTGTTTTTGCAGCCTATCATTTGTCTTTGGAAACCTCCTTTCTAGCTGATGAGGGTGCTAGTTTGCCTAAAATGGGAGTTAAACCCTCTGTTGCTGGACAAGAGAGGATATGTACTGAAAATGTTATTGCCACCGTCACTAATTCTGTAGTTTCTAGCCATTACCACGAGGTTGCTAGTGCACCACACATTGCTTTGGAATCTGATGGTCTTCATTTGGAGCCTGACTTGCAGCAATCATTTTCTGCGCATTGTAATTCTGATTATGATGCTACTTCTGCAAGAGAGGAATGTAGATATAGAAATGTTCCTCTTGATGCACACACTGTATACTCAACCTCTGACACAGGGCTTGGCCATACACATTCTTTATTTCCTGGTGACACCCAAAATCATATCCAAGAAGATGCAAATTCAGTTCAAGAGGAGAACCAGGCAGTTGAAGTTTCTGAAGTTGCAAAGCTCCAAAGAGCTGATGAAACTGAAGAGTCAATTGAGTTCTATTCGGCTGCTGATACCAACCAGAGCATATTGGTTTCTTTTTCGAGCCGCTGTGTATTAAATGAAACTGTATGTGAACGTTCTCGACTCCTTCGGATAAAGTTCTATGGTGCTTCTGATAAGCCACTTGGGAGATATCTTCAAGATGATCTGTTTGATCAGGTGGTCTATCCTTGGGTACCAGTTTACTGTTCTTGTTTTGGTTTTACTAATTGACACTAAATATGAGTTGCAATTTGTTATTTGTCTTGTCAGACAACCTGTTGTCAATCATGCAAGGAGCCAACAGAGGCTCATATCATATGTTATAGTCACCAGCAGGGGAATCTTACTATAAATGTTAAGAGACTGCCCTCAGTGAAGCTACCTGGGGAAGTTGACGGGAAGATATGGATGTGGCATCGATGTCTCAGATGTGCACCTGTAGAAGGTATCCCACCAGCAACTCACAGGGTAGTGATGTCTGATGCCGCTTGGGGTCTATCATTTGGGAAATTCTTGGAACTCAGTTTTTCAAATCATGCAACTGCTAATCGTGTTGCAAACTGTGGTCATTCTCTCCAAAGGGACTGCCTGCGGTACTATGGGTGCGTGATATGTAATTAAGACTGTTTTCTGATTTCTTTGATGTCTCACGTAAAGAACAAAAATTTAAGCAATTATTTTGTATTTTGGAAGGGGTAACTAACATGGTTTTTTGGGCTTTATTATTGTTTTTTTGTAACAGCTATGGGAGTGTGGTTGCATTCTTCCGGTACTCACCTATTGAAATTCTATCTGTGCATTTGCCCCCTTCAATTCTTGACTTTAATGCTTCAGGACAGGACTGGATAAGACGAGAAGCTTCTGAGGTGCTATATCAAATCTAATTGGAAGACTCTTACTGTTATTTCATTGCATTGCCTCTAAATGTAGTTTCCATTTCCCCCCTACGATTCTGCAGTCGTAAATTTGATTATTTTGGAAATTGCTTCCTTTTCCTGACAGCTTTTGAGGAAATCAGAAGCCTTGTATGCGGAGATGTCTGGTGTTCTTCATAACATTGAAGAGAAACTTTTATCTTTTGGTCATGAGTTCTCTGGTGTAAGCGAGTTGCACAACCATGTGATTGAGTTGAAAGACCTGCTCATTAAAGAAAACAATTCCTACAATGTGAGTGCCAGTATTTCACATGGCGTCTTTGATTCTAAATTCTTGCACGAGTTTTTGGAGATTAAACATGTTGAAGTGCTTTTTGAGCTTCCTTTCTCAGTTTATTCTCGTTTGTTTGACAGAGTATGCTTAGAATAGCAGAGAAAGAGACACTTGAACTGGCAGAGGCATCATTAGATATCCTCGAAATTAATCGCTTGAGACATTCCCTCCTTATTGGTTCACATGTATGGGATCGTAGGCTTTTTTCATTGAACTGTCTTCTTACGAGGAGTTCTAGTTCCAGGGCTCCACAAAAAAGTGAAACATTTGTGAAGCGTAGCAGTTCTGAGCATTGGGAAGAAGTTGTGCCTGAAGTTTCCAAGTTTCAGGAATGTCCAATGGAATCCGTGAAGTCTGAGCAAGAGGAGACTAACATGTTGCTGCATAGACTTTCTATATCTGAGGACTCAGCTTCATATGAACCTAGGAGAGAGGAGGAAATGCTTAAAGATAGCAAGAATGCAGTAAATACTCCAGCCCTGGAACGTGCGTCTACGGCTGCAACTGCTCTTTCTGAGACAATAGATTCTGCATGGACTGGTTCTGGTCAGGTTTCTGGGAAAGCTCAGTTGCATAATATGTGTCAGCCTGATGGAGCAGAAGATGTTCCATTTAAGCAAATAAATCAAGGTGAAATCCCTCCTCTTAAACGAGTTATGTCACCAGCTAGAGTTTATTCTTTCGATTCTGCTGTGAGACTTCAAGAAAGGATAAGTAAAGGACTTTCACCATCTTCATCGCATCTGTTGATGCTTAAATCTTTCCATGCTTCTGGAGACTACAGAAGTATGATTAGGGATCCCGTCGCCAATGTTCAGAGGATGTATTCTCAGATGTTACCATGTGATGCCCAGAAGTGTGACCTTTTACAGAATGCCTCACCCACTTTTACCTCTTCTACATCTCTTTTATCTGATGGAGCAAGGATGATGATCCCTCAAAATAGCCAAAATGATCTGGTTATTGCTGTTTATGATGATGAACCAACAAGTATAATATCTTATGCTCTGAGTTCCAAGGAGCATGAAGAATGGGTTAGTGGTAAGCCACTTGAACCTGGAGGAAGCTTGAATGCTGGTGACTTGAATAACGATCATTCAACAACTTCTAACATATCAGGTTGGCAGTCTTTTGGTTCTCTGGACTTCGATTATATCCACTATGGGAGCTATGGCTCTGAAGATGCTTCTACTGCAGTTGGTTCTATATTTACTGATAACAAGACTTCCCCTCATTTAAGAATTTCTTTTGAGAACAAGTCTTCAAATGTTTGGGGGGAGGTAAAGTTTTCAGTCGCTTGTTACTTTGCAAAGCAGTTTGATGCCCTTAGGAAGAAATGCTGTCCAAGTGAAGTGGATTTCATACGTTCATTAAGTCGCTGTCGGAGATGGAGTGCCCAAGGTGGAAAAAGTAATGTTTACTTTGCCAAGTCTTTGGATGAGCGATTTATCATAAAACAAATTACAAAGACAGAGCTCGAATCTTTTGAGGAATTTGCTCCAGATTATTTTAAATATCTGAAAGATTCAGGGAGTCCAACTTGTCTTGCTAAAGTCCTCGGGATGTACCAGGTTAGGCCACATTTCTTGGTTGTGATGCATTGTCCCTCTTATCTTCTGCGACCTCATTAGGTTGAAGGGTTTATTACACTAAATCCTAAAGGTTTACTACTACACTCCCTCCTCCACCATACCCATGGAGAGAAGAGTAATGAAAAAGAAATGCAAAACAAAGTAGCTTACATTTAATCTTCTTCATGAATTGTAGGTTGGTGTCAAACACTTAAAAGGAGGCAAGGAGACAAAAATGGATTTGATGATCATGGAGAACCTTTTCTTTGGAAGAAAAATATCTCGAGTCTATGATCTCAAGGGCTCTAAACGGTCTCGCTATAATGCTGATACAACAGGGGCAAACAAAGTGTTGTTAGACATGAATCTTTTGGAAACACTGCGTACAAAACCAATATTTCTTGGAAGCAAAGCAAAAAGAAGTTTGGAGAGAGCTGTTTGGAATGATACATCTTTTCTAGCGGTAAGTTGCTTCCACTTTTTACCTAATTGAGCCGGCTTTGTGTTTCATTTTTTCAGTTTTTAAAATAATTCTGGTTGAAAGTCAAAAAAATGTCGAAGCTTCCTTGCTTATCCTGCATGTATTTAGACTGCATATATTTACAGGTGAAAGTTCTAGAGATTAATTGTTTCTAGAAAATGCGCTTCTCTGCCAATGAAATGAAATTTAAGTTCTTTTTAAGATCAATGGCCATCAAGACCACAATATAGCATGAAACAGAAGCCAGCATTTTCATAGTCATTTACTTATTTGAGGACTGGTAGTGCTTTCAATTAACAAGATCAAGGTTGATTTTTGGTTTAAATAATTACAAGTTAATTTCTTCTTCTTACCAGTCTGTTGATGTGATGGACTATTCTTTGCTGGTTGGGATTGATGATGAGAACAAAGAACTGGTCTTAGGGATCATCGATTTCATGAGACAATATACTTGGGACAAACACTTGGAGACATGGGTAAAGGCCTCAGGCATACTTGGTGGACCAAGGAATGCTTCTCCGACAATTATTTCTCCGAAGCAGTACAAGAAAAGATTCAGAAAAGCAATGACAACTTACTTTCTAACAGTACCTGATCTGTGGTCAGCCTGATCAAACGTTTAAATTTGCTTAATAACAGCAAATTCTGTCATTAAGCAAAAGGACATTAAACTGCACAGCAATGGAGAAAATACAGATTCTTGATGGTGATTGCTTCCTTTTGTAATTTTGTGGGGAAAAATCTCCCCAAAAGGATGTGCATACAGAAGCAGGGATCAGTAGAAATTTCTTCTTGATGCTGCTTTTTACCTTTTGTAAATTTATAGAAAGCGGCATGCATAGGCCTTCAAATAAAATCAATTTTTCTCCTCCAAGGGTGTCTCATCTTTTCTGCTGGTTTAATTTTGATTTTAGAAGCACATCACCTGCATGACAACTTACAAATTTTAGGGGTCTAGGAATTCCATTTCTTTTCTGGCGTGTGCTCTTTTGGCTGGCAGGTTCAGGTAATCGTAGTGAAGGAAAAATCAAAAGAATGGTACACAACGGATGTTAAGTGGATGTTGTATAGTTGTTCAACGAAGATGAGCAGTCTTCTTGATTATGGTTGTCAGTGGCTATTCTATCATATATAGGGGGTGTAATTCTCGTCAAGGTGAAGAATATCCCCATCCTCTTCCCAGTTTCTTTCACAAATCTTGCTTTATTGTGGGAAGTTGAGGCCTCATAGCGACGGTAATCTGTAAGCTCTGAGAGTGTGAAACGTATCCTGAAAACTTCGACTAGGCTTTTAGTTGGGAATATTCAAAGTTGTTTCACACTCAATTACAGGATGCCATTTCTAATCTTTAAATAGTCCAAATTTGTGTACAAAATTTGACCGAATACTCGTGTAAACAACCATGCAGAAAAATTTAACCAAAGATTTAGAGATTCCAAATTTAAATTCTCTTTTTCCGTTCTTCGTTTTTTAAATCTCAAACTTTTACTTCTTTAACACACACATATATAGATATTGTATGTATGTATGTATACATGTATATAGAAAATGTTCAGAGGGGTCAGTAATAAACTTATCCTTTTGTGTACACCTTTTGGCCATGCACTAGAATGTTAGGTGAAATGCTTGGTAAGATGCCTGTGTGGACACAGGAAACCTATTTCGTTTTTATTTGTTATTCTCCTGTGCCCACTCTTGAATTTGGATCAATGATGTTGTGCCTTACATTTTCTTTCCAGTGGGGGGCCAAAAATTCAACTCAAGTAGGACACTTTCGTATATTATTTTGTTCCATGCATTTTTTGCGATCTTTCCCAGCTTGTTATCTATCTTATATCCTTCACTCAAATGCATATTCCCTGGCTTGTTCTTATGGCCCTTTTTTTTTTTTTGGGAGCTGCCTCCAACGAGTTTTTATTCATGGTTCTGCGCTCTTATTCTCCTAAAGTTTCTCACATCTTCGGTGACATATTTGGATTAGAAGAAAGTATTGAAGCACAAAGAGTCTATGTACTGGTGGATAAACTTGGAAGATTGTTTTGAAAGAAAAATTCAAAACGCAAAACTGCCTCTCTCATTATTCTCCTCAAGCAAAAATAATGTCCAGTATGCTCAGCCCCCTAAGCAGTTACAATATACAAAACTAGCTAGACTGAGTAGTTGGTTGCTGAGAACTTTGCTGGGGAATTTGGAGATAACATTTAGACAGAATTTGGCTGCGGATGCACTTCAATATCTGCTTGCTTTTGGGGTGGCTAATTAAGACACTGCCAATTGGATTTCCCCTTCTGTGAATGGCAAGAATCCCACACGTTTCTGCATATTACAAACAACATAATAGCTTCAGTAGGGCTTTCCAATTGATGACTTAAAAAAACGGATGTAAATTCTACATGATGATTTGCATCATAATTCGAGGAACTTTAGAAAAATGGTGGAAAATTTCCGAGCAAATTGTGATAAACAAGATAATAAGTGCACCTACCCAAAAACAAGATAATGACTGTGGTTGGGTTGATTGATAAGGACTGGTGTTTTGAATAAAGAATCCGTAGGTGCACCAAAGTTGATACTGTTTTGGTTATTGAAGTAATAATAATGGAAGCTTGAAGGATTCAAACCCCATATTGTATGAGATCAGATGGATCGTATACTCGCTTATCAAATAGAAGCTGCTAAATTATACAGCCCAATTTTGTTGGCAGGGTACCAGACAAGCAATCTGTTTGGTTTGGTTGGTGTACCTGCATGCTGATTCTAACACTTCATCCCCAACTCTTTTTTCCTCTTTGTTTTAATAGTTGTATTGTTTTGGGGTTTGGGGAACTTCTTCTTCTTCTTCTTTTTCTTTTTTTTTTCTCTTCTTTTGGTTGTTACTTCTTATGAACCTAGGAAACCAATTTTCTTTTTCTTGCAAAGGCGTTTTGGAACTTCTAAATGTCTAATTTTTGCATTCTTTCATGAACAAAAAATGATGAGGGCTAAGTTTTAGTTCCTAAAATAAAACTTGGGAGAAACGTAATTTCTCTTTTGCCTTTTTGAAGAAAGATTAGCAGAAGAATCAGCAATAACCCCCCCACCCCCACACACCCCAATCAGCAATAAATCCCGCCCGGCGAATCAAATTGGACAAGCCGCCATGCCCCTTTCCAAAGTAGAAAAAAGTACAGAAAACCGAAAGAAAATAACATAACCAATAGATTCAGCCCAACTGCACAGGGGTCCATCTACTTCTTTTGTCCATTGTTTTTCAAATAAAAACTTGTTATCAAATGCATAAACTCACTTATTTTTTTGTTTGGGGGGGAGGGGGGAGGAGGGTAGGTTTTCATTTCTTTAGGTTTCAAGATATGTAAAATTATTTTTTGGGCAGATTTCAGAGGTTGGGTGATTAAAATAGCCAAATGAGGAAAATGTCAACTGATTAGTTTGCTACTTGTTCTTCAAGAATTGAAGGACGAAGCAGCTGCGATTTCACAATCTTCCAGAAAACCTTATAGATGCAAAAGGGGTTTGAAGTCATGCACGATGATCAGTGTAAAAGCAAGAAAGTCTGCGCCGAAATTACATGGCGGTTGTGTTCCTATTCTGTAAAATGATGTTCTAATTAGCCTAGTTGTTTGTTGGTATTTGATACATCTAACAATGCCCTGGATTCATAACTTACTATTGCTAGTCTTCTTTCCCTTATACAGAATATTTTAACCTCTTAGACTCACTAAAACTATATATCAATTTTCTTGACCTTTACCATGTCAATGAAATAAACGAGTTAAGAGATAATCCTATTCTGAAATATCAACTATATACTACTAGTATATATAGACTTGGTTCACATCTGGATGTCCGTGTTGGCTTGGTATTTTACAATTCCAATGACATGAAATTCTGGTCATCTCCTTACTTTCTGCAGATATAATGTACAAATTTAATTCCTAGCTAGAGTATATCAATAGTAACTTTACATGCAGGGCCTAATCCAAGCAAAAATGCAAAAAAAAAAAAAAAGAAGGTAGTAAAATGCATTTTGACATTGGAATTAAATCTGATGCATAGAAAACATCCAACATCCAACATCTCAACAACTTCAACCTTCACTACTAATGCGTTTGACTTTTCTAATGTTACCGTGAAAACGATTGCATATTTTTAAGAATGTGAAAGGAGGTGGAGGTTTTGAGGAATCGGGTAGATCTCAAGAAAGCTCTAGCCAACTTCAAATGGCTATTAGAAAATGAATTCCTCAGTCAAATTTTTAATCAGTTTCTTCTCCATTATTCAAGGGCTTCAATGATAGCTAACCTCAAATAACTTATCACAACTTATCACAATTACGTACAACTAAAATAATAACTAATCTTTCTTAGCTCAATTTTGTAATGTACAGGCACAGTTTCTGTATGGCAAATTAACGTAAAGAGTGTTAAGAAAACCCATTAAACATGGCATAAAATTTGGATCAATGTCAAGGGGAGCAAGAAAAGAAAAATACCTCACGCGGTTTTAGACCTTGTTTAACAATTCCATGTTCATTCTTCCAATGATGCACCTTGCTAGATGCAGCTCCGCCGGCAGCAGTGGCTGTGTTTGCCATGCAAAATTCCATGATTTTCGCTGCCGCCTCGGCTTCATCCTTGCTCTCCATCATCATTTTCTGCACTTGAGCCTTGGGAAGCCTCATTTTTAGCCTCATTGCGCCATTGGGAGAGCTTTCCTGACTCTGTTCATCAAGCACAATGCTGGCTGGTTTCAAGTGTGAGAGATCCGAGACTGATCTTCTGGCCAACATCAGGCTTTCGAGTCGATCTTTCGCACTCATTTGAATCCCTGAACGAACCCTCCTCGGGCCTTTGGTATTCTCTTCAGGAAACTTGGGCAATTCCACTAGAAAATAGAGCCCTTTTGGTTTCAGCTCTTGTTGGGGTTCCAAGGGCTTTGCTCGAATACCAAAATGCTTTACAGCTTCGGATTCTAGTAAAACAAAGCCTGGATAATCTTTCACTACTTCACCAGCATAGATTGGTGTCTTCAACTTGATGGTTTCACCATTGATTTTCATCACCTTTGCAACCCTCTTGCCCCCCAAACTGTTGCCCATTTTTCTTGAGTATACGTTTTCTCTTTTCTCACTCTCTTTAGTATGGGGGTTCTCTCGTGATTGTACTTATTTCAAATGAGCACAAAGCATAAAAGTAGGGATGTTGCTATCTTGTTTGGGACCCTCGACCTCATGGTACGCAGTTGTTAGATGAAGACATTATTGTTATATGTATTGGTAGTTGTTGTTGTCGTCGTCGTTTGGGATTATGGTCAAAGAAAGAGCGCAAATTTTGAAATTTGGAGATCCCTTTGACAAATCCACGAGAATTGAGATTTGATTAGTCCAAGCTACAAGTCATTAGTCATTCAGATTTGAAGTCTTGACAAATTAGCCACGAATAACTTGGAGCAATTAACGTTTATGATTTGATCGCGCTTCATGTTTTTCAATTCGAGTTCGAAAAATAATGTGCATCGACTTACAAACGTAAAATTTACAAGCTTATTTTTAATGTTTTACGATGAGTTTATCCATAAAAAGTCATTAAAAATCACGACATGTTCGAATGTTATTCTTTATTCAGTTGTTTACTTAGCTATTGAAATATTGATTTTGGAAGTAAAATGTATCTGCATGGAAACAACCACGTTCACATGTTTAAGTTGGACAAAATAATCCCCAAAAATTCTTTGTTACAAAATGGCCGTGACAATCGTGGGAAGAGATGAAATATCACTAAACTATTCCATGAAAATGACCTACGTTAATCACGGTGTGGATCCAAGAGTTTTTGAGGGATTCCATTAATCATGGGGGCCTTTTGACTTAACTCTTAAAAACTTGGAAATTCTCATCATATTTCGTGAGGATGAAGCTCTTTTTTCCATGAAAAGTACGAGTCACTACCAAATCTGATGGTTTTTTCATGCAAGAACTGCTCTCACGAAGAATATTGTTATAATTCTTCTAGTTGCCTTGAAAAAGTAAAATGTGGAATTACTACAAGAACGTGCATGATAGACTTGTTCTTAAATTAAAGGCCAAATTTGATTTTCAACTCTTCGACTTGTAAACTTCTCAGTCTTCCGTGTACAACCTTGATTTTCTCAAGTACGGTACACAATTCTTTCTTTTTACTGAGACCTATCATGCAAAAAAAAAAAAAAAATTAGCTATAAACGATAGAGTTTGGAAGTAGATCACAAACAGTGTACGTCTTCTTTTTTTTCCTCCTCTCTCTTTCCCTATTCGATATATAAATGAAAGTCTATATGCAATTCTTTGTCAGGTTCAAAGTCTCCCTTTGAATCAAAAAAATCTATATGCAATTGCATATAAACATGATTTTTAATTAAAAAAAATGTATTTTTTCTTCTTGTGGATATTTTTCGCAGCCAATCCCTCATTGCACGTAATCAATGACTTATTTTAAATAACTAATTTTTCTTTCTTGAGTGGTATACTTAATCGAAGAGAATTAATGAATCAATGGATGCTCAAGTTTTACGTAGTTTTGCATTTAACTCTTCTCTAACCAGTACTACATCCAGACAAAGAAAAAAAATGCAGAAAGAAAGGAAATGAGCACTTGGAAACTAGCCAACTTCGCAAGTCTACGTTTACTGCCTTTGAGGATGACTATCGAAATGAAAAAGAAGCAAACCCGTGACATGTTTGCACGTAGCTTCAAAGCCTTTATAAAATGGATCTCTTCGTTTTTAGTCAAAAATAATTAATACACTGTACCATAAAACATTAAAACAGTAGACAAGGCAGATGAGTTTCATGGGACCATTCTGCCATTGGTATTACAGCTTTATTTTATTTTATTTTATTTTTGATTGAAAAGGATGATCTAACAACCCAAAGGTTCACCTTTGCCAGCTAAAGAAGTATACGTGGGAGCTGAACAGCTGAACTCTATCTCCTTTTAAGCCCAATCTCGATGGATTGATACTTATTTAAACCTACAGCTGGAACTCCATTAAAGAAAGAACTAAGGGTGGCTAACCGACTCCTTTGAATCTCTCGTACTTTTGTGGGGTACTTTTCTTTTTTAAAGGGGGGGTTGTCCTCTTGATTTATCAGTGTAGACGAAAAAGGTCGACCTAGGAAACTTGCAAAAGACTAAAGGCCTTTGGGATTCTTAGCTTCACCTAGTAAAAATATCAGATGAATAAGGTTCGCATGAAACAGTTTCTATTACTCCTTTTTTCATCATGGGACCGGGGGAGAATAAGCCTTTCTTTATGGGATTGAGGGAGTACTTATATTTCCCACACGAAGGCCTTCCTGATATCTTTCGCATGTATTAAAGAGAGAAGAGAGGAAACATTATGCAGGGAAAAGAAAAACTATTATTGTACATTTCTTTGCAGATAATGTAATTTTCCAATGGAATTCAAATCCAGCAGTCTGATTAGTCTCAATAAATGAATTTTAAAAAAAATGTCCAGAGATTTCTTTCGCACGCTCGTCATACAAGAAAGAGATACACTCACAAACAATAGATAAATACAATGCAAGTGATGAGAATGGCTTCATCTTCTCATCTGTAATAGCTCTTTCTCTTTTCACACTTCAAAAAGAGAACATGTAAAATTATGTAATATAAGAATCAAAGAAAAAAAAAATAATTGGGAGGATCTTCACCTCTATAGCACTTGTTACAGATGATTAGACCTGCGAAGGTGCTCCAATAATGAATTAGCCTTCCGCTTAGCCCTCTCTGTGCCATTCTTGGTAAGCTCTGTAAGAGGAATAACCGCGCCAAGTCTGCTTAGACAAGCAAGATTATCTTGATCCCTTTTGCACAAGCAAAGTAGAATAGCAGCTGCATTTTCCTTGTTACGCGGCAGACCTGTCCTCATCAGATCGATCAACACAGGAATTGTGCTAGCTTTCACAATGGCAGCCTTAGCTTCTTGGTTGCCAGCAAGAACTGAAAGAATAGTCAGAGCTTCATCAACCATGCCACTGCTCGTGTCAGACAGCATTTTTAGCAATGCTGTAATGATGCCAACCCTAACAGCCCTGCCTTTATTTCCTTGATAAATACACAGATTAAACAATGCTGTGGCAGCATCTTTCCTTCCTCTGGAGCTCCCATTTTGGAGCAAATCTACCAAAGCCGGTATTGCCCCTGATGCGCCAATTATAATTTTATTCTCATCTGCAAGGGACAAGCTAAAGAGGGTTGCTGCTGCATTCTCTCTTGCTTCCATGCTTCCAGCTCTAAGGATCTGAACAATAGAAGGAACAGCACCCGCAAGCATTATAAGCCCCTTGTTATTTTCAAATATGGAGAGGTTGAGAATAGAAGTGACAGCATGCTCCTGAGTTTGATTATCTTCACATGCCAACAGACTAACAAGGACAGGAATAGCTCCAGCATCAGCAATCAAGATCCGATTATCTGTGCTTCTTTTAGAAAGTGATCGAATCTCTACTACAGCAGCCCTGCGTTCCTCAATGGACCTGCTTGAGAGCTTGCGGACAAGTGCTTCAATAGCTGCAATGTCCCCACTAACATCACGAAATGACCCATCACTCTTTTTGATCCTCCCATTTGTTAACGCTGTTGGTTGCTCTACATTGTGCTCTGTACACCATTGACTTATCAGGCTTCTTAAAGCATAGTTTGGTGTAAGTTTGAGATTTTCAAGCTTCTGCTGAGTTTTTGGACAAGTTGTGTTTCCGCAATCTATCCATCTTTGGATGTATGATCTCTCATAAGTCTGAAAAATGAAAGAACTATAAGTAGAAAACAAGCAACTGCAAACAGAAAATGAACAACGGTAGCATACATAATTAATTCTCCTCGCCATTTTTCTGGCCAACACATGGACATAGAGATATATACAAATGCATGTCTCAAAGTTTGAACAGTACCTGTCCTGTAGCCACAATAACAGGATCCCTCATTAACTCAAGAGATATAGGGCACAGGAAATCATCCGGAACTACAGAAGAATCAGATTTCTTGTTCTCTTCTGGGCTCCTGGTGGAACAGCAAGATTCATCAATGCCATTAGTCTCGGAATCCTTTGGCTGACAAATCTTAGATGATCTGGAAAGACTCTTGCGCCTTCCCTGCTCCTGAACAATTTGAACTGAACCATCATCGCTTTCTGAGTCCTTAATGTTTGCAACAGACCCAACCTTTTCTCGCACATGATCAATATTACCTATATTAGCTATGTGAAGGCTTCCAATTAATCTATTCCTTAGATGAAATGGATCAACATCTCTGTTCAAGGGTTGTGATAATGCCCGTGATAACATATTTGAATTTAAAGGCCCACCATATCTATCAGTGGCTCTTCTCAGCTGCGACCTAACCAATTCAACCTGACAGAACAAACAAATATTACAACAAAATCCAGGAGAGATGAACAAAAGCATAGAAAACTGAGCGTAACTAACCTGCTCTTGAACTTCTTCTGAAATATCAAAATGATCATATGGTATGCTTGCTAGAGCTTTTTCCAATTTCCACGTCACACATTGGAATTGAAAAGAGAATTTCTTTGCCAACTCAGCCTTCAATCAAGGAAAAACTAAAGTTGAGGAAGGCATCCCAAATTCTTTATCACAAATAGAACAAAATACAGCACTAACTTCAAGCATAGGAAAAATACACTTCAAATATAACCAATACTTATGTAAAACGATTACCACATTGTGATGACGAGTTGCAAAGGTGCAAAGTTCATAACTTTTATTGCCTGGAAGTAGTAATAATTTTGGAGCAAGTCAAAAGAAAGAGAGCAACAGAAGCCCCATTGACATGAGGGGTTTGTGACTTTTTACCTACACTATCTATTCTATATAGAAACACTGGAAATCCACCTCGAATTTGAACTGAACAACCAATCTGTAATGCGTCAGTGCCATTATATACACAACTTAACAAGTTTCAACTCTGAAAAGCTTCAAAAATTAGCAAACAAAATGATCCTAACCATGGAGGATTCAGGAAAACCAATACCTTAATTTATGACTCGATGTCAACACATACCGCATTTCAGCGAAGAAGTGAATTGGACAAAAACTTCAAACAATGTCTCACCTAAACTAACCAACCAAGGATCTTGATTTCACCCAAACATACAGATTATTAGATTTCATCTCCTGAGACTTTTCCAGATAATTCAAGATATACCAATCTATGTAATCCCATTAAGCCACCAAATTTTCATGACCAAAGAAATTAGGCTACCTACCATTGAACTTTCATGGGGTCAGATCAGCATAAAGTTAAAGTCTAAAACAATCAGTATAAAGAAACAGCCAGCAGTCGATACTCCGACCCAAAAAGCAAGAATGTGCAAACTTCACAATTTGTTAAGACTCCGAAGCACTAACTAAATTCATGCAATAAAAACAACCCAAGATTATAAGCTCAAGCGAATTTCAGAATGAAAAAAGAAAATCCTCATACAAATACTAACGTAAAAGTGAAATGATTTGCAACTACTTACTGAGGAAATCTCGGGATCAAAAGTGTTCGCAGCAAGAAGCAACCTTTTAGCAGCTTCAAGTGCCAAAGAGAGATCGAAAAGGGAAGAATTGGAGGAAGAAGAAGAGGAGCCCGCATGACCATTGTCATCATAGCCTTTAAACTCCTTGATTTCTTCAAGCAAATGAGCCAAGAGCGAGACTCTCCTCGCCAAATTAGTACAGTCTTTCTGAAAAGAACCTGAGAAGCCGGCCTGAGAGATCCTCACAACGTCGTGAACCAGCCGAAGTGGTGCCTGTAAAGGGCGGTCGCCTGCCACGGCGGTGGTGGAGTCTCCGCCGGCCATGGGGTGGTGGGTGGGGGCCTGGGATGCAAGTTGTATTGGCTCCACCACTTAGTGTGTGCTGTATTGTCGACCACAAAGTGTGATAACTGATAGAGAGAATGGGACAGCTGATCTTTGTAAACGTTTGGTATAGACTTTGGACAGCTTCGGATTATTTTAATAATTTGATAAAATTCTTCTGGCATTAAATTTTTTTTTTATTTAAAAAATGTAGGGAGATTCGAAACGGTGTTTTATTTGTTCATTTATTTATTTATTTATTTTACAAGGTTATCCCGGAGCTTTATTGCTAAACATTAATGAGTAAATTAAACCTCCTCCTTTTAAAAAAAAAAAAAATCGTTTTTGCTAACTTGGATAAATAATATTGTTGCCAATTTTCGTGATACTTATTATATGAATAGATTTTATGTCTTAATTTTGATTGCGTTTATTGGTAATGATGAAGAAAATTGATTGCAAAATGTAAAATTGTTGAAAACATCTAGATTGGAAGTGATTTATACGAAATTGTGAATATTTTAGGTTACATATGTTTATAAAATAATTTTATTCTAGTACGCTTACTTTTATTGTTTAGAATGTAAAGTTTTTCACCTTGAAATTTTAAATTGACTAAATGTTTTTATGTTTTTTTTATCGATGACTATTGCTATGAGAAATCAATAAGGTCGACTAAAGGCATTTTCCGTTTAATTGTTCAAACACATATGATTTTAAACATTTTTTTTTTACTATTTTAAACTGATTATATATTATGACATCTTACAAGTTCATTATTTAACAGTTCCATATTTAGCTTAGTCTCACAAAATTAACAGTCCACTTTTTATCTACAAAGACCAAACATTATTGAACACAAAAATTATAAGAGTAAATCTTATATACACACTGTGACACTGTATACACTATCACCGTTGAATCTATAACACAATCCATTATATTTACAACTTGTAAGCCATACTCAACTGTGGGCGCTCAAATTAGTTGACTTAATCAACATTATAGAGAAATTATACAGAAAAACTAGACAATGGGCATGATTGCAAGAAATGTGCAGGAGAACATGTCAATAGTTGAGAACTTCAAAATGTTTTAGCAAAATTTCTAAATTTGGAAAGTTTTAAATATTCTCCAAACCACAGTGGATGGAGAAATATATATATTTATATATATATATATATATATATATATATCTCAAGAGTGCAATATGAAAGTCGTAGGTGAAGGAAGTTGGAAGGTGAAGGGGAGGAAAAAGAGCCGAGATTCTCGGAACCGAGTGAGGAAAGCTGGAAATTCGGTTTATGTAGGAAAAGAAAACAAAGGATTACAGTTGGAAGAAGAATTTCTTGATTGGCAGCTGTTAAGGCCTGAAGAATTCCTGGGCTGTAAAGACACATTTTTCCTTTCCTTTCTTTTTGTCAATGATTGCTGGATTTTTTAAGGTTAAAAGGACGTCAAAGTCGTTGGTTTTTCCTGTTGGCTGGGCAGGCAGGATGCTGTTCCAATGGGGAGAAATTGAGATCATCAGCAGTTAAGGACAATCATTGTCCATGTTTTTCCTTAACATGGCCGCCATGTGTACGGCTTGGTAGATAATATACTTTTTTTTATTTATAAGATAAGATAAGGGATACAAAGGGATTTCTTGATGATGGCCTTAGATGTAAGTGGGATCAATGTTCTAAACAAACTGCCAGAGTGCGTTCCTCCTTTGTGTTTGATGTAAGTTGATCCTTACTTTTTCATAATAACATTTGTCTGCTCAAAAAGAACTGTACATTGTCAGGAAAATATTATTATTTGCGCTCCATATTTTGTTCTTTGCATTTTTACCATTTATTATATTATATAGTCTAATAAATAAAAATTATAGTAAAAGTGTAAATAACAAAAGGAGGAGTGTAAATAACATTTTCCTGTTGTTATTGTCAAAGGGTGAGATCCAAATAATTGCTCATTTAATAATATGCAAAGAGCCTCGAGTCCTAATCCTATTGCGTATATGCAAACACAATTTGAAGCTGAAGATGTGGTATTCAACTTGAATCATCCTGCTTGTTAATGCTTTATCTGCAAGGATTAGTTAATAATTCCAGTGAATTAGACATATACTTTTGCCTTTCGCCCTTTTCCTGGTAAATAAACATACAATTGTCATATGATAGTTTTAGTCTTGCAATTCTTTTTTTTCCTTTTCGGATGAAAAGCAAAAAGGCCCCCTGTGGTAAGTCAAATACACAGAAAAGCCCTTTATAGTTTCAAAATATACAACACGACACCTCATGCTTTGAACTAAATTGTAAATGTGACGGAATCCGTTAAATTTAACAGAAATGACTTATTGAAACCTAAAAAAAATTTTATACCTAATTTTTATCAAACATACCTATTCTACCCCTTAACCCTCAATTCTCTCTATTTAGAGAATAAAACAAATGATTTTTCTGAGTTGTCTTTTGCTTTATTATATCAGGGCATTTTGGTCATTTTGTTCATTTCCGTTAAGTTTAACGGATTCCGTCACCTTTACAATTTAGTTCAAAACATGAGGGGTCGTGTTGTATATTTTAAAATCATGGGGTGTGTTTCTGTGTATTAGGTTTATCACAGGAGGCTTTTTTGTTTTCTACCCTTCCTTTTTCGAAGGAGATTGGCATTCTTTTTCTTTGTTCTTTTTTTTTTTTTTTAAATAACTACTTATTAATGATATGAACTGATCATTGGTTACACATAGAGCATGTAAGAAATCAAAGCAACATTTGATTTTTTTTTTTTTTTTTAAAATAACAGAGAAGGAAGGAGTGGGATTTAAGAACTATTGTGAGAGGGGGGATGGGGGATTAAAACCCATAACTTTAAAATTTTGGAACCTCAACTTTCACCATTAGACCAAGATCAGTTTGGTCAAAACCCCGTTTAGTTGCCAACTCTTAGGTTACAAATGGTTCAAGAAGACTGGAATTCTTATTTACTCCTATATTATTTGTATCAACCAAATTAAAAAACAAAACCTCACTTCCTGTATTTTTTTTTTTTTACTTGGTATCTCCCTATCAAACTTGTTTTCTTGTGATGAAAGTATCACAAATTTTCGTACATCTGGGCAACGCCAGATCTTCCCAGTATTTCAACAAACAAATGGAAAGTGAAATGGGAACATGACCAATAAGAAAATGTGTCGTCAAGAATTGTCTTTTATTTTTTCAACAAGAGTTCGTAGTCATTCTTGGAAATATAATGCCCCCATCAAGTTGTTATAACAAGAAAATGGTTTCCGAAATATACAACCAAATAACTGATGCAAACATCGATCTAGTAAACTAATAGGCAAAGTTCAATATCTCCAAGCTAAAATGTTACTGTATTAAAAGAACTCAAGGGATACTTTAAAGAGAGTTGAGCGGTATACGACATACATCCTGCAGGATTTATGCTAAATTGCTCGATGCATGGGAACAAATTTCGCCAACAGGAGAAGTGAAAAGGATAATCACCAGCTTGTTTTGCACCTAATAAAGAAGATCATATGTGCACAAATTCGCTAGGATCATATGTTTCCCAATGAGCTAAACATAGGCATTGAGTTAGCGCATCAATAAGTCCTTCATTATTTATTGACCACTAATCTTAGATAAAAAGGAAAAAAACAACAACTTATAACAAATCTTCTAAGGTCGGTCGGTATTTAGTAGGACTTTGTGGGAACGTAACCGACTTAAAGATGCGGAAACAAAACACGAGGGTTTGAATGGTAAGATGAAACTCACATCAATACAAAGTACAAAAGCACAAATCAACATCATAATATATACATAGAGAGCTATAGGTAGGAATAGAGTTGCTTATAACTAAACAGTTGGAGAGTTTCAAAGCAAGGAAAACAAATTTGACTTGCACTTGGACCTTATCATCTAACTTCTAGAGGCATGATTGTTATGGCTTTCATCACTCTGACACAATAGAATGTGCGATTCCTTTAAATTGCTTAGTTACCATTTGTAATTATATGTTTAGTTTTTATCATAACTTAAGAGTTGGAGCGTATACCAAATTGAGATTGCATGCGGTGAAGAAAAGCACGAGTACTTGGTACTTGAGGTGTCAAAACGGAGGGATTTGAACAGGTCGTAATTAAATGATAAGAAGTATAATTCTGTCAATTCATTTATATCTATTAAATAAATAGATCAACATAAGCGAGTCATAAGTGAGTATGGGTGTACTCAATTACCCAATTACAACTCATTTAAAATTCTGCTTACTTTCTTGAATATTGTTTGACAAGAAATACTAGCATTTTATTACCATTAGGTTGGTAAGAACTTCAAATTTAATCACTTAATATAATACGTTAGCTTAATTGTACAATTTTAAATAGATAATACGAGTCAACTACCGACATCTCTCTCTCTCTCTCTCTCTTTAAATTTGGCGAGTGTCATATGGATCAATCAAAAATAAAATGAACATTTGGATAAAGATATAGACGATATAAAAATAAAATGAAAATGAAAATAAAAACGACTATGGTGTGGATTTGTTTGGATAGAGATTATTTGTAAAATTTTATTTACTTGCATTATCAACACATTTTATAACCACTTTTGTTATCTAAATATATCACACAAAAAAAAGCGTTAATGTGTTTTTTTTAAAATAAAATTATCTATTACCCAACCACACTATGCTTAGGCTTTGAGACATGAAAAACTAATCAGTTGGGCCCAGAAAAATTTCAATTCTTTCTATTCTATAGACGGCCTTAGTTGGAATTCATTGACCCACAAAGGGTGTTGCCCAACTCATACGGGGCTCCATGCAACGGTCAATAGACTATCCATTTATGCTACAAAAAGCCCTACTTTTGCTTTTTCGGCCCGAAATTATATCCAATACTTATTGATTAATGCTATTATCATTTTACCATTGTTTAATTCCAAAATCTCCTTATCAAAAAAAAAAAATCCCAAAATCCCAAAATCTCTCTCTCTCTCTCTCTCTCTCTCTCTCTCTCTCTTACACTTTTTTTATGTGTAAGTAGGAGGACTCGAATTACTTACACTCCCTCCTACTGAACCACCCAACTCATCCTTCCTCGTAATTCCGAAATCTCTTAACTGCAAAGATGTCATTTGTTTGTAGTTTGTACTACTCCCTCCGTCCCACTTTGATAGTCCTGTTTCTTTTTTCACACAGTTTAAGAAAAAGTAGTTAACTTTGTTGGAAAAGTAAATTTAGATTGCTATTTTCCTAAAATACCCTCACATTAAATAGAGTACAACTTTATGGGAACTTGAATTGATGATAAAAAAAGAATCAACTCTCATTAAATGGAGTAGGTTTATAGCAACAACAACTTATATTGAATAAGGGTATTTTAGAAAAATGAAAATACAACTACATTCTTCAATTGGAAAGTGGACTGCAATTTGGGACAGACAAAAAAAGAAAACAGGACTATCAAAGTGGGACGGAGGGAGTAATATTTTGACCAATGCATATCTCTAAATCAAGAATGCTTGGTAAGCATGTGGTTCACGAGTACTAACCGCCAGGAAGGAGAAATATGGTTGTGAATTTTTTTTGATATTATCTATTCATATTTTCATATCTGATACTTCATTTAAGTGATTTAAAACATCTCTTTTTTTTTTGGGATGAATCTTTAGATATATGACACATATAAAACTTGGAATGTAAGTTCTCATGCATGTAGTTTTGTTAATGAGGATGCTCACCTCGGCCATCCCGCATGTCCGAGGTGAACCCACCTCGTCCCTCATCAGAGGTCTTCCGCGTCTTGGGCATAACTCCTGAACTCGGCCGGATCCCTAGTCTACCGTATAGGTGATTTCGGCACCTCCACCTCGGCTGCACACTGATGACGTCAACCCACCTGACACCACCCAGAACCAAATGGGCTTTATCTGAAAAGCGCACTGGACGCACTTAATGGCCACTGAGCAAGATCCTCCGTCACCCTGCCCAGGCTGCTACAGTGTCAGAGTCAGGCCTCCTGACAGGAGACAGAGCCGTAATGCCAGAGAGTGGGTCCCACTAGCATGAGCCTTCCGTCCTGTCCTCTACTCTCCTATAAATATCCCACACACACTCCCAACAAGTAAGCGTATGACTCATACTCTTATTATTCTCGTTCTCATACTAACTTGATCGTCGGAGTGATCCCAGGGGAGAAGCTCCGCCTTCCACTTCGACCGTGTAACCTCACTTCATTCCACCCGAGGTGAGATAATTGAGTTCACCTTACCACCCGGACAAGAGAGCTGATTTCGGTTGGACCGATTACCCGCCAAAAATCACCTCTTCAGTTAACAAATACATTGTTAAGGTAAAAAAATTAATTTTTATGTCTTACATATACATATGTATGTGTGTATGTAAATAAAACATGTGTTGGGAAGATTTTGATTTAGTGGTTAATATTGAAATTTCAAGAATTAGAAGTTCTAAATTCAACTCTCTCTTTGCCTCTCCTTACTTTTTAAATTCCCCATTTCTTTTTTACTCTAGCCTAATTTAGGAAGAAGGGGAGCCAAACGAGATTCCGGCAGAGGAAATCACTTGAAAGTAGCAACTATAATTAAGGCAAGTATATGGTGAGAGGTAAAGGTTGAGCTCTTGACCTTCTACCCCTATCAAGATTTAAAGTGACTAATAGCCTAAGAGGCTGCTGGCTTTCACCTTTCCCTTATCCGAGAGCAGGTCTTCTTAGTCATACCTAACTTTGGGAAATTTTAATGAAATCCAGGAAGAATTCAATGATAGCAAGATGGGCTCGAGCATAATTTTTAGCGGTAGCAGTTAATTTATGACTACCCTACCCTTTAGTACGATAAAAATATATATTAAGAGCAGTGCTTGTATTTTTATTGCATGACTGTATATTTCATTCCCTGATGTGCAAGTACTTTCGCAGCAAAAGGAAAAAAAAAAAGGAGAAACCTTCAACTGAATACTCTAGCAAAAAAGTTCCAGCGGGCACCTTATTTATTTATGTCAACTATAATACGAAAATATAACGCAAAAATTAGATGCCTGGGAGTTTGTGGGATTCTATATAGCAGGACTTTTTCTATATTTGCTTGCAAATTGATGAAAACAAAAGACAGAAAAATTTGTTTGATTGCTGTTTCACGTTGTCGTTAAACTTGGAAAAAAAAAATGGGGTTTTCCAAAAATTAAAATTAAAAAAGAAGAGTTGAAATTAACAGCATTTTTAACACATAAAAGAAAAAAAAAAAAAAAGATAAGGTAACAACGTGAATAAGCTACTATTCAACGGGACCGGTGCCTTAAAACTGTATATTCACTCTTCACTTCCCATTCTTCTTCGGTCAAGCTTTCCATTCCCCATCCATGTCGATGTACCTGTTCCTGGCAGCTCTTTCCTATCTGTCTATGAATAATTCTGCTTTGTTTATGGCAGTTTTCACGTTCAGGAATAGTTTTTTCTCTACGAAAATTGAGTCTCGATCAAGTGCTCTCCCATCTGCTCTATAATTGGATTTTTGAACTATCTTCTACTTGTCTCTCAACCTTATCCTTCGTCTATAACTTCCTGAGTGATCAAGTCTTTCTGTACCGAACAATTTTAACATGTTTCCTTTTGCTACAAGTTAATTTTTTTTTTTAAAAAAAAAAATAAGTGTGAGATTTTGAATCCCTACCACTTTATAAATCACCTAACCTAATCCGCCACCTGCTGTAAGTTAATATTAAAAACTAATTCAAAACGACATCAATTTTATAACTTAATGGATTAATTAGCTAAACATTGAGGAAATCCCATTTTCGGAAAAAAAAAAAAAAAGTGTCGTGTCGTATACATTTTCATACTAATCAAATAACATCCAACTTACAGTTAAACTACTCATCAAATCAAATCTTCATTGACAATTTCTTTTAATTCATTGGTTTCTTCCACCAACAATCCGGTTGATGATGGAGAATGGATTAACACTGGGGTTTAGTTGAGAATCCAGACTAGGGTATCTGGATGAAAAGTTGAACAAATGATATATAGAGATTTTTATTGTTTTTGTCTTTGTATTCTCTGAGAAATTAAAATGGGCTAGAGTTATATTATTAGAAAAAGTTGGTTCAGCAAGGCAAACAGATCCAAACTGGGAAGTATGTCGAATAAAATAGTTAACCAGAATGAGTAAAGCGATAGAGAATATTTCCAAATTAAAATGTGGCATCTCGGAAGGAATGAACTTATCTTTCAACTACCAGTAAATCCGTATGGTAACACGAGTGGCCACCTAATAGGCTAATTTAGGGACCATCAGAGGCAAGCCATCGATTCACCAAGTACAGCCAGCTTGTCAAGATCCACTCCTAAAAATTTTTAAAATATATACATAAAGAAGTGCCCGTTTGATAACATAAAAAAGTGCTGAAACTGAATTCATTCAGACATTCAGATGTTGTGGGTGTTTGATAAATAAAAATTCATCTGCTGAACTTATTAAGTGATGTTGAATTTATATGTATTTTTTTCAGCACAAGAATCGTAGCTGAATGTTTAATTTGATAAGAATCAAGAGATTTATTTCAACTATTTTATATTATCTACCAAATATATCCCTGTTTGTTAATTACATTCAAAATCCTTATCTAATTAAACAACCTAATATTCCCTATTCAAAATCCTTATCTAATTAAACAAAACAACTTGATATTCTCTATTCAAAATTTTTTTTAACAATAGTATTTTTTTGCAGTAATTTTCATCCACAAACATTTATATTTTGATATATATATTTTTTGTGCAGATAAATATTATTTATGTGATGTAGCTTATCCACACACACGTGGTTTCATGACACCGTATCGAAATACTAGATATTGGTTGTCTGATTTTCGAAATGCTTCTCGTCCAAGATCAAAAGGAGAACGCTTTAACCAAGCACATGCAAGATTGAGAAATGTAATTGAACGTGCTTTTGGAGTATTAAAAACTCGTTTTCCCATTCTCAAAACGATGAAACCATACCCTTTTTCCACACAAAGAAACATTGTCATTGTATGCATTGCTCTTCACAATCATTGTCATTTTCATACCTAACAATTTTAAGTTAATTAAATCATAGGTTCTATTTCCTTTTTGGATTAAAAGATAGAAGGGCAAAATTGTACAATTTAACTTATTAAGTATTAAGTTATGAATATTTATCAAACAGTATAAATAGATTCAGCATTAAGATTCAGACATTCATATATCTCTTTTCAGTGCTTAAAATTCAGCAAATTAATTATTTCAGTATTCAGAATTCAGATTCAGTGTTATCAAACGGAATTCAGAATTCAGAATTCAGATTCAGTGTTATCAGAATTCAGATTCAGATTCACCAAGTACAGCCAGCTTGTCAAGATCCACTCCTAAAAATTCTTAAAATATATACATAAAGAAGGGGGCAAGTAAAGCTTTTTTTCTTGGCAAATTTATCAAATTGAAGTACAAAGTGTTAACATTAAAGACGAGCATCTTGATTATTTCTTAATGTACTTATGGTACTTAGACGGAATGCATTGCAGTTTTTCATTTTCGTCAGTTGCCAAAAGTTTGTATATATGTCTACTTTTCTTGAATGAATATTTACTTCCTTTTATCTGTCCTGTGCAACAGAAAAATATGTAGCCCTACACAGTTGTTTGTTTACTTATTAACTTTAGATAAACTTGAATTCTTGGTTTATAGGATTGATTGGACGTTTTCCTTCAAATTATTGTACATCCAAAAGTTTCCTTAACTTTCTGACTCGAAGAGTGTTTGCCTATTTTGAAGAGAGAGAGAGAGAGAGAGAGAGAGACAGAGAAAAGAGAGGTAAACAGAAAAATAGTTCAACCAACTAAACCAAGAGCAACTTGTTTTGCCATGAAAATGTGATTTACCATTACACATATACACATTAAACAGAGAGTATTATCACCAAATAACTCCATCTGCGCCATATTTTATTTCTCATTTTTCATCCAAGTTATCTAATGGCCTATGTCATGGGGTTCTCCTCATCGTCTGCAAATCAAGTAAACTGGTCCTCCCTTTTACTGTTATCTGTTTATTTTTCTTGACCTCAGAAAATTCACGAAAAAATCAACGGCTGACTGGGGAAGAATAGCAGCAGAAGAAGAAAATAGAAAAAGAAAAGTTATTGGTGCTGAATTATCAACGTTGGAATTCAGTCTATCTCAAGCCTAAGAATTTGAACCTGTAAAGTGATTGTAAAGCTTATCGGCTTATCGTCCAATCATCTTTAAGGCCAAAGAAGAAAACCGGTACAATAGAGAGAAAATGACTATACAAGACCTTATCTCTGCTGCAAGATTAGAACAAAAAAAGAAGCCAAGCAGCTACTCCATTGACTCTGTGTTAGTTGTCTCTAATTGTCGTTTGTGTGATGAATATTATCTTAAACTGTCAGTCAACGCCCATGATTTCCTTTTTTTTTTCTTTTACCTTTTTCTTATCCCGGTTCTTGAACTAGTATATCCCAGATCCCATAAATCTTGTTGATTAAATAGAATTGGTGGTTTTCTGCAGATTTTGGAATTTGGTGTTGTTATTGTGGGATGCATTCTTTGTGGTTATGTGGTCCTTAACCGAATTGACTAGATTATCTTAGGCACAGTAGTCTTCCAAAGTATCACCAAAAATAAAGAAACTCATAGTTCATGCAAAAGCATAGTATAGAGAAAAGGATTGTGGGGGCGAGGGTCGACCATGAATAAGGTTGCCCGTACACTAAAAATTGCGTGTGCAAGAGAGACAAGCTTTTGCACAGGTTAGAGCCAGTTGTGATGTTGATTATAACTGTTAACCTCCTAAATGTCTAACTGGATTGTTGTGGAATAGGATATTCTGTAACAATAATTCTACTTTGTATTGAACTCAAATCCCCATCTGGTAGAGATTTAAAGATAGCACGTAAGCTGTTAATTTGGTAGAAAATTAGCCTATTTGCTCGTCTGCTTGCAAGACATGGAGACAGAAATTTTGTGCAACTTCTTTTGAAATAAACAAAATAAATTTGTTGTTGTAAATGTGCACTAATGGCAAAAAATACATCATATATAGAACAGATACAATAGATACAAAAAGATCTCAATATCGATTGGTGCATCACATTTGAAAAATCAACAAAACTAATACTACGAGACTCCAAAAATCTTCCAACATCAGATGAATCACTGTAGTTCTAAGCTGCTCTTGTCTTGAACAGTCAAATCTAATATAAAACTATTTCAAACCCATTAAAAAAATGTATTTCTTAAGTTTCTATATCTAAGAAAACAAATATAAGAAATCTCCATTCTGACAATAAAATTAACAAAAAAGAAAAAAAAAAAAAGGGATAGCATTTTGTTGTGCTGCTAGTTTAGTACCAATAGGATAGAGAAGATATTTCACTCGGGAAAAAGTTTTAAAATTGGAGATTGCAAGTTTCACAAAAAGGCTAAATGAATGAATAAATGCTATTACAATAAGCTATTGTAAAAGATAGGTCTACAATGGAGTTATGGACTTTTTCTTTATGAAGTCAAAAATAAAAATGGGAATTTTGCCTGTATGATTTGGTTGAGGAATGTGTGTTTATGTTTTTTTTTCTTTTTTTTTTTTTTTTGGGGTGGGGGTTGTTGATATGGTCCTTATACCGATCCATAGCAAACTAACAGCCTTATGCCACAATTTCCTGTGCAGCTTGCTGAACATACTGTGACATGCAAAACCAAACCACCAGTCCAAGTCAACTTCTTCACAACCCTAATATCGAGAGAAATACCTCCATTACCAGCATAAAAGGCGTACAACATCTATTCGGCATCATACCATTGGCTCTCTCTATTTCAACCCTTCCCCATCCATCCACTCCATCACTCTCCAAACAGATAGATATAGTAATTCAATGACGAAGCCTTGCTGTGATAAGGAAGACATGAATAAAGGAGCTTGGTCCCAGCAAGAGGATCAGATGCTTACAGATTATATCAAGAAACATGGTGAAGGTCATTGGCGAAACATCCCCAAAGCTGCAGGTGTTTTTAATTACTCATTTTTGTCTGTTTGTGTTACAATCTCCAAATAACAAGAAGAACAAAATAGAACAATTTCTCCATCTCTTCTGTCTTTTTTTTTTTAAAAAAAAATATCCCTCCATCTTTGTTAGTCTTGTCTGAACTCCAGAAAGCACCGCTGCAAACAAGATACTAGCAATTCGACTGTTTTTTTTAATGTTTGTATTTAACCATAGAAAAGACAAAATACAGAAAGAGTAAAATGAGAAAACCATTTTTTATTTATGTTTCTCATCCCCAAATATTTGTTCTTTCTTTTGATCAGGCCTGCTTCGTTGCGGCAAAAGTTGTAGGCTGAGATGGATAAACTATCTAAGGCCAGACCTTAAAAGAGGCAACTTCGCTGAAGATGAAGAAGACCTTATCATCAAGCTTCATGCACTCCTAGGCAATCGGTATAAATATGATTTCCCAATATTTTTTTCTTGTTTTACATTTTGCTTCCAAAATTGCACTTAAGATTGAAGTATAATCTCATAATTGTACTTAAGATTTCTTCGGTTACACAAAAGAAAAGGAGTTTTTTGGGATCACAGATTGTTCTCAAATTAGACACTAATACACTATTGAGCTAGATGCATATTGTAGTTTCTACGACAGTAGCATTATACCAATTTTCTCCTTTTCCAAAAATGACACCATAAGACCTGTTGCAAAATATTTGTTTTATGCAATCATTCAACGATATTGAAAGATGAGAATTTGCTAAATCAGGTGGTCATTGATTGCTGGGAGATTGCCAGGACGGACAGACAATGAAGTGAAAAACTATTGGAATTCCCATTTGAGAAAAAAGCTAAAAAGCATGGGAATTGATCCAAAGCACCTTCGTCTGAGTCATTATCTTGCCAGGCATCGAATCCATGGCTTTACGGCAGGTGAAACTTCATCAGCCATAAAAAATTACCAACCCTCTCCTCATGATCAAATAAAATCTTCAGGAATTGCAAGTGATCAGCACCAAGTTTCTGATGCTGGAAGTTGTGTAGATGATGATGATTCAAGTACCATTTTGCCTGATCTGAACGTGGATATAGCATCTGACTCTTGTCTTCCTTCAGGAGCTACTACTGAAGAAAAAAAAGCATCGACTTCTCTTCCATCAGAAGATGCAGTTAACGAGAAAACCAAGGATGAACAATATTTAACATCTAGACAACCTGAACAACCTTTATCTCCTACCCTGCCACTTTTTAGATGATTGTTGGCTGAGTAATTGTTGCCTATTTTCTTTTTTGGTTACAGGGCCGAACTCCTGATTATGGAGCAAGCATCTCCACCCAGACTAACCAAGCCGAACCCCTGTGTTAGGGAACAGGCATCTCCTAATAAAGAAGCAGTAATTGCAATTCTCATTTAGCTCCCTTTTAGTTGAGTATATGTAAAAACCTATATATGTTTTGGTGTTTGTCAGTTTAATTGAGAAGAGTTTGGCTATTTTTTCGTTATTAGTATAATTTGATTGCATGAGATAATTAATAACATCCACATACAAAGCAAAACTAGTGGCATATTGTGAGCCAGGGATTTTCGGGTAGGGGTGCAAAATTGATTCTGAGAAATGATATTCTACTAGCGTAATTTTGCAAAATGATGATTTGCAGTTAGTTAGTTTGGTATCCTTCTTAAGCCCTTCTTGATAGTTAATATCATGTTAACGTGAAAACATTTTAAACTAGATTTCGGTATGAACGAGTCATTTATGATTGCAAGATGATTAATTTTAATAAAATTATAGTAAAACATAATAATTTAGAAACTATCCACCCAATAATGGCTACTCACTTCTGTATCTTCTCTTTCTTAATATCTTGCGGGGGAAAACGAAAGAAAATGAAACACTATGCTTTATTACCAAATTTTAGAAAAAACAAACACATTCCAAGTTGAAAGTTGAAAGTACACAAACAAAATAGTGAACCTTCAAATGTTCATTCTACATTTTCGTGAAAACTCTTTTTTTGAGGCAATATATAGAATTCTAAGAAGATCATATGTGACTCTAAAGCATTTAAAGAGAAGTTAAATTTTGCACATCAACTAAAGCAGATTAAATTTTTTTTTTTGTTAAATTACTACATAGTCCTGTGGTTTCAATCATTTACTAGACTATTGAGTAACACTACTTCATGTAGATTTATGTAAAGTGAATAATTGACGGAAAAACATCTATAACCTATTCGTTAAAATGTCAGTATTGTTCTTAGATAAGTACTAAATAGGTCGAAATTAACTACTTTACTTAAAATCACGAAGAGATTATGTAGATATATGTAAAATCACAAGTGTATATCATAATTAATTTCAGCAAGCATTTTTTTTGAAATGTGTTTGGGTCAACCAATTTCCGTCCATTTGTCACTTTTCATAAAATTATAGGAGAGTAACATATAATCTTTGAAACTTAAGAAGATCATGTGCTAACGTGGAAAATTGTAAAGGGTAAATAATAATTTACCAACATAATTTGGATAAAATTTTAACCTTGTTCATAAGGTAAAATTTAGGAGCATGGGATCAATGGAATTTTTTTAAAAATTCTTACGGGAGGGTGAAGGAGTGGTTAGTCGGCTCCTTTCGTGTTGGCCATATACTTTTATTTGGGAGCAAGTATTTATGTTCGCCAGATATGATAAGAATGAATTTCTAGTCTGTAAACGCCACAACTGAAGTCACGGGAAGCAGATCCCAGGAACCGACCAAGAAATGAACCTCATGCCCGTCTTTTCAACAGCAAGCAGAAGTCAAGAATGTGAAACCAAACCGAGGAATAGAAAGCATGGTACATATGCAGGAGGAATCCAGGCAAACGGATGAGAAAAAAAAAAAGAAGATAAACCCTAATTGAGACGAAAAGTTTTGCATGAATTATGTTCAACAATAGATGACTGATCATTTGCATTATCTGACATGGTACTTTTTTTTTTATTATAGCGATAACATTTGTATAATTTACTTTAGTCTAATTTAAGAGAAGGAAAAAACCAACAAACAGGATTCCGTCAGAAGGAAGTCACCTGAAAGTGACAGTCACAATTAAGTGATAAATATATAATGAGAGGTTAAGAGCAAGATTTAAAATTTTGATGATTACCAACAACTCAAGAGACTGTTGGCATCCGACATGGAAGGGATGGCAATGGGGGCGGGTGCCCGCCCCGCGAGGGTAGAAATGGGGCGGGGGATGGGGCAACGTACACCCGCCCCGTCCCCCGCATAAATATATATATATATATATATATATATATATATATATAAGATGTTTGTCTAAAAGCCTTAATGAAAATGTAAATATGTGAGTCTAATGAAACAAGAATTCTTTCCATGGCCTATGATATCGTTTATAAGCAGTTCCAACAACCATGGGTTTGTTTTTCCCTTCATTTTACTGATTTTCTCTTTTATGTTTTCCATTGATCTTTGCCTTTTGTTATTTCTGGATTTTAACTGTTCTTGGTATTTTTTATTAGTGTTTGAGAATTCTTCCTGTCTCCTGTTAGTTCTCAAAAATGCTTGGACAAATGAGGAGAGTTTTGCTTTTCATAAGTTGGTTTCTTTCCTCGCGGAAGACCACGGGGGAAACGGGGTGGGGGCAAGGCGGGGGATAGGGGGCAAGAGACGGGGGATGGGGTGGGGGACGGGGGGAATTATTTGACAATGGGACGGGGGATGGGGGAAGGATCCCCCGTCCCACCCCCACCCCATTGCCATCCGTACATGGAAGTGGAAGAAAATGGTGCTAGTACAGGACACAGTACTAGCTTTCTAAGGTTTTCGACCAGCCCGAAAATTATGTGGTCACCTGGAGAACAGTTACCAATAAGCAAACCTTACATGGTCAGTTGAAGAACAGTTGCCGATAAGGTAACCTCGTCTCTTTTTAACTACTCTAACTGTAGCTTAAAGGGACATTGGTATCATCTAAATTTTTCCTACCTAAGATGGTAAAACATCAGGATTCATGAGCAAACAGCAAAAATATAAAATTACTGTTCAACCTCTGCGATCAAAAAGTTTAAAAGTTCAATATACTCAATAGATGGGTTTTTCTTTGTCACCCTTCCGTTATGACTGCTTTACCAAACATGAGAACTTTTGTTATCAATAGAAAGTGCCCCTTCAAAGAATTAATTCTTCAGTTTCAATCAAATGGATTGATTAATATGCAATGGGTTGAATATTTATTCATGAAAAAGAAAAAGAAAAAGAAAAAAAAAGAAGAATGCCAACAGGACCTTATCCAGATTCAATCTCCAGATGGCCTATCCAGATTCAATCTCCAGATGGCCTGGCAAATGTATACGTTTGTTGTCTTTTCTTTTGGCTGCTAATACTCTGATCATAGCCGAACAATCTACTAAAGAAAATGATAGGTATGTATATATGTTATCTATTTTTCGAAGAGAAGCATTAGATGACTTAAGTAATGAAACAAAAGCCTATTTGATCATTTCAAGTGTGAGAACTTGTATTTTTTTTAATAAATAATTAAATAACCAATTGATTATTTATGATAAACTCAGTCCAAAGCCCTAAGAATCATGTTGGCGTTACGCATATCGGTACACGTAAAGGAACCAAACTAGAACTAATTCCTGATTGCAGTTTTTTTGAATCATTAAAATGTCATAGGGCTAAAATATGATGTATTAATCATGCATTTAATTTACTTAGAATGTTGTTGTAGTGACCGATCATTATAAGTAGTATGATCCTGAAAAAAAAAAAAGGGGTTCTGTAAGTACTTTTCTAATTTTTCTTCTTATAATTCAGCTAAAAAAGTGATTGAAAAAATATAGATGAAAATAAAATCGTGTGTCATGTAGACTATCATTTCCCTACTAGTACTATTCTTGTTAAAGTGTCTAATCATATGGGTCCAGTGGTTTCAATTTCAACATCGAATTCCTTATCTTTTATTTTTTTCATTTTAGTTTTTGATTGGCTAAAATAGCTAATATTTGATCCTTCAACTACTAACTGACAGTTGGTCCATTACCTTCCTGAAGTGGTCCGTGAAAAGAGCATCAATGTCAAGATATCTTCACCTTCACAGTTCACACTCACCATTCTACCTAAGCTTATTTTGATTCAGTGGCAACTCATGCTCACCAAGCAGTCTTCTAAGCCAAACCATGCAAATGCATGCAAACTGAATTAAATACGAAGCAGACCCCTCAATTAGATACGCCTACCTTATCCACTCAGTTCAAGTGAATGGACCATATAGTATGATATACATGAGAAGCTCTCACCAGCTAGCAAACTCATGATGTACTTCAATTCTCTTGGTAAGGTCGCAGCTCAAGCAACCCTAGATACTAATGTGATCTTGCGAACATGTTTGGGTGGGGCATGTGTCTTTGTTTTGGGAGGGTTGATAGGGTCTTTGCACGGACAGCAAATTAGCCAGAAGACCGAAGGAGAGTTGTATAGGCAAACCTTGTCCTATGCTACTTTCCATAGATACTCTGGAAAGCAACAGCAAACCACCGGTCCAAGTCAACTTTTTCACAACCCTGATACCAAGAAAAATGGCTCCTTTACTAGTATAAAGTGTACATCATCTATTAGGCATATTACCTTTTCGATCTATTCCACCCTTCCCTTCCACCAACCACTCGTTCTCCTTAACAAATGCACAAGTCTAGACAGATAGAGTAATACAATGAGGAAGCCTTGCTGTGATAAGGAAGGCATGAATAAAGGATCTTGGTCCCCGCAAGAAGATCAGGAGCTCATGGATTATATCAAGAAACATGGTGAAGGTCATTGGCGAAACATCCCCAAAGCTACAGGTGTTTTTACGTACTCATTCATCCATCTAAATGTTTTAATTTATATGAAATAAAAGAACAAGAGAAAGTTTTTGTTTTGTTTTTTTTCTCTCTAGAACAAGAGGAAGTTCTTTGGGAAGGAACGTGGTTAATCTTGTCTAGACTCCAAAATGCATCATATTGCAGCACAAAATAACATTAACTCAAGTACTCTTTAAGATTTTATTAACCAGAGCAGACAATTGATACAAAATAAAATGAATCCATATTGATTTATGTTTCTCAACTTTGTTCTTTCTTTTGATCAGGCCTGCTTCGTTGTGGCAAAAGTTGTAGGCTAAGATGGGTAAACTATCTAAGGCCAGACCTTAAAAGAGGAAACTTCGCTGAAGATGAAGAAGACCTTATCATCAGGCTTCATGCCCTCTTAGGCAACCGGTATGAATATGGTTCCCCAAAAAAATTTTTTTTTTGAGTAAATTGTCGAGCCGGCCTAAACTATTAGTATTTTTATACACTTTTGGCCCTAAATTATACTGTGCATCATATGAATCCTTAACCAAGTTAATGTGAAAGCTTTTTGGTCATTCTATCAATTTTTGCTATTTCAGCTACAAGAATGGAGGGACAATTCTATTCATGCACAAAAGAAAAAAAAAAGAAAAAAAAGATGAAGGTAACAATGAGAAGGTGAGAACAAAAAAATCATACTATGGTTCTTATTGAATCTCATGAAAATTAGGACTAAAGAATAGGAGATTTCATGAGGAAAAAAATCAAAAGTTCATTGTCCTGTTTGAGGTATCACGAGAAAGAAAAGTCAAAAGTTTGTCGTCCTCTCTTCTTCTTCTTCTTTTTGGTGGATGGATAGGATTGTCCTTCCATTCCATTAACTCAAACAGAAAAAAAATTGACAAAAGGACTAAAAACTTTTGCATTAACTTGTTTAAGGGTTAAATTATAGATAATGTAGTTTAGGGCCAAAAGTCTACAAAAGTAGTAGTTCAGGGGCTAATTGGGCAATTTACTCTTTTTTTTTTAAATATTTTTTATCTTTTAAAATTTTCTGGTCTAGCTAGGAAACAAGAGTAAACTAGTATGGAGCTATAAGCCTATAATTTGCACCTAGCATTTATAATTTTCTTCTGTTACATAAATGAAAAGGGGTTTTGAAGTGTTCATATAATTAAAAAAAATATTGAGCTATAAGCCTATTATGGATCTGCACCTACTTTTTCCAGTCATACCAAAATCCCTTGTACAAAATGTTGTATTTGCACTCACTAAACAACGAAAATTGAAATTTTCGGTAACTCAGGTGGTCATTGATTGCCGGAAGATTGCCAGGCCGCACTGACAATGAAGTGAAAAACTACTGGAATTCCCATTTGAGTAAAAAACTAGCCAGTGTGGGGATTGATCCAAAGCATCATCGTCTAAGTCATCATCTTGCCAGGAATCTAATCAATAGCATTGCCACAGGTGAAACTTCATCAGCCTTAGAACATCACCAACCCTTTCCACTTGATCATGATCAAATAAAATCTTCGAGTGCAAGTGATCATTACCAGGCGTCCGATGCTGGAGACGGTATCAATGACGATGATGATTCAAGTTCCTTATTGCCCGATCTGAATGTGGATATGGCATCCGATTCTTCTCTTCCTTCAGGAACTGCGACTGAAGATAAAATGTCTCTTCTTTAAGGAGATCAAATGGAAGAGAATATTAGGTATAATCAGTGTTTAACCTGAACATCCTTTATCTCCCAAACTTCCACTATCTAGATGACCAAAATTGCTAGCTATAATATGAAAGATATAACTATTGTTGGTTGAGTAATTATTGCCTTTATTTTTCTTTTCGAATTATCTGGGAAGGGGTTGCCAAATCCAAAAATTCCTGTACTATGAAGCAAACATGTATGTATAAGGCCTGTACACTTTCGAGTGATTCCCAGTGGAGTTGAACAAGTTTCACCTCCTAGTTTTATCTTACGTTATTTTCATTATTCAATTGCAAAACATTGCTTCCCTTTTCTTCTCTCTCTTTTAGGTAATATCTATATGTATGACGAATCCAGGCAAAGAAAAAATAAAACATTAACCATCCTTGGGACGAGCAATTCGTATTATGGACGTGACCTTCGACATAGATTGGTTTTGTAACATTTGCTGTGCAATACATTTGCTACATAATCTTTACCTATGAAAGAAACATCTTAGCCTATAGTCATGCATTGACTATAAAACCAGAATGTCATAGCTGCAGGGGCGCCTTTTGTTGCTTGTTTTGGGTCCGAGGGTCCTTGCATTTAATTAGCAAATCTCGTTGAATGGGATTCTTTCAAGGTAAATAGAATTTGATGAAACTTTGAGTTTTCCTAATCTCGAATTTACCGAATGGGAGCTCTATATTGAGTTTGCATTTACCAAATGCGACATTCAAAATCTTAAGAATTTCTTGTAGATGAAAGAGTTGCATTATCTGCTATGCTGCATATAACTGTGCCAGGAACGTTGTTAGTACAATATATAGAACCAGAATTTAGAGGTTTTGTGCTATCCTAACTCATCTCATGCCGTCCGTTGAAGCACGACAGTTACTAAGTAAGCAAACATTGAGCTGTAACCAATTTGCCTGTACGAGAACAGCTAATAGGTGTCAAACTTGAGATCATCTACATCTTTTCAGGATTATAATTAAGATACTCAAATATCAGAAAGAATTAGAATTATAAAAAGTAAATTAGTTACCATGGAACACTTGAGATCAAAAAGTTCTAAAAGTACAGTAGATGGGTTATTCTCTGTTACCCTTCTCGTATGACTGCTCTAACAAGCATAAGAAGAACTTTTGTGACTAAATAGAAATGATCATTTAAAGAGCCGAGCCCTTTAATTTTAGGGTATTACTAATAACTTCATTGTGGTTATGCATATTGTTACATAATCTCCTAACATTTTAAAATATCCACGTAGTTTTATGTAATGTGAAAAAAGGATGAAAGTAGCTCATATTACAAACAACTGATCTAGACGCAGCTCAAATATGCATGTGATGAAATTACAATTTGTTCCCTTAAACCTCTCTCCCTAACAATATTCCATAAATATCTACCTAATTTCTCTATGGTTTTGCACTAATATCCACCTAAATATGTCCGCATAATTTTCTTACAGTTTCATGCAAGGTTGTTAGACCCTCATACTATTTAGTATTTAAGTAAAGCTTAATACTAGTATTTTAACTAATTAATGACATTATAGAAGTTGGTTTTCATCAAATTTTCACTTTATATAATAAAGTTATAAGAGTTTTGTATGAAAATTTTGGAACGTTGAGAGGGTCATGTAGTAATATGTGTAACCACATAAAGGTTACAAGTTAACTGCCCTTAATTTCAATAAAATACATTGATCAATGTGTCCAATGGCTTGGCTAGTTATACGTGAAAAAGTTAGGAAAAAAAATTGTCAAGAAGTATGTTTTCTCATCCACGTTCGGTGTACTGGCAAAATGGTAGTCACGTATACAGCGTATTTTGATGGTAAAGCAGCATTAGATGATTTAACAAATGGCACGAAAGCCTTTTCTTTTCTTTTACTTTCTCCATCTCACGTGAGAATATGTAATCTTCGCATAATTAGTCATTTGACAATGTGATTTCTTTTCTTTTGTTCTAATTAAAGCACTAAGAGTCATTTTGAGTAGGACTGTCAATGGGGCTGGGCCAGCCCGAGCTCGGCTCGTTCGGCCCGACAGAAAGCCCGATGAGCCCGATCATTTAGTGAGCCGGTCTGAGTTTGAGCCTAAAAATTAGGCCCGAATTAAATGTGAGCCGAGCTTGGGCCTTATTAGGCTCATACCCGATATAAGCCCGGCCCTTTAATTACACATATATATAATATTTATATTTTGATATTATGTATAATTATATATCCAAATATATTTTTGCTAAATACTAAATATATATATAAATTACAAAACACAAAAACACATCTAAAGACTCTTTCATGAGCTTTCTTGAGAGCCAATATTAGTAATGCATAACTAAATTTCTAATTTTTCTTATTGGTTGAGTAACTTTTTGTATTGGCATATTATTGGTTGATTTTTTTTTTTGGTCTACAAACACAAAAATCATCAAGCATATTTGGATTTAAATCACAAGATTATAAAAAAAAGTTTCAACTTTTAAAGATGTATTGGCTTATGATTGCATGTTTTATTACTATTTTTCATGCATTTTAAACGGATTACATATAAATATTGTTGAAAAAATTTTGGTTTATATACTTTTTAAGAACTATTATTTGTTCATGTTTAGTTTTAATATTATAGTCTTGTAAATGTTAAATTAGTTTTACAACTTAATAGTTATAGTAATTATATTAAGAAAATTCAGGAGTAATAAGTGAGCTTGGGCTAAGCCCGATTAAGGCTCACAACCCGAATATTATGTGAGCTGAGTATGAGCTTCACATTTACGAACCCGAAACTCATAGCCCGAAGCCCGAAAATGTCTCAAATTAAATGAGTTGAACTTGAACACATCAAAGCCCGGCTCATTAGGCCCGATTGACAGGCCTAATTTTGAGGAACCTTCGTTTCGAGCCATATAAAGGAACTAAAACGGTAACAAATTCCTGATTGCAGTTAACGAGTCATTCGGATGTCAGAACGTATGATGTTATTTTTCTTTTTCTTTTTCATGTAAATTATAACTTTTACTAATAAGCATGAAATAGTCACAAGAAGCAAAACTGCTGCACAAGTATACTACAAACTCTAATAACTAGACAAAAAGTGGACTATACAAAAAAGCTTCTTGGAAAATCCCGAATCCACAGAAAACTCGTAGTTTTCCCGAGTCCATTGATTTCTTGTCGAGTTAGCTACATGATGGGACAGTTCCCACAATTTCATGAACTAACGAATCAGCAGTACAATTAAACCTCATGCTGGAAAATTCCAAGATTAACGTATGATGGATTAATCATGTTTCCATTAGAATTAACGTTGTTGTAGTGACTGTCAGTGAGATCATCATGAAAGTGCTTTTTTTTTTTTTAAGGTTACGCTTGATAAAATTAAAATCTGAATTTGTTAAGTTACTAAATTATTAAGTACTAAAATCTTAATATTTGAGCCTATTTTGCATTAAGTAATAAATGAACAACTTATCACTAGCTTGTTATTTTGAGTAATTTTTACCTGAACAATTTAAAACCATTTAATTAATTAAGTCGTTCTATATTTTGCTATCAAACATGTCTAAACATATTAAAATCTCAATCCATTAAATTTAAGTACTGAATTGGACTATTTTCGTGTTCCACCCTACTTCAATAATTGAACCAGTAAAGTCCCTATAGCTAGTAGTTCAGTAGTCTTGATTCCAACATTGCATTCTTTGTCCTTTTTAATTACCTTTCATATTCAACTTTGGTTGGCCCAAATTTGTAATATTTGATCCTTCAAGTTAACAATTGTTTGATAGCTTTCTTGTGTAATTCAAGAAAAAAACTATCCATACATGAAGTAGCTTCACACCCATCTTTCTCACTAGAATTATTTTGGTTCAGTGACAACTCATGCTCACCAAGCAGTCTTTCGCAGCCAAACCATGCAGATGCATGCAGGATTCAAGAACGAAGCAGCCTTTCTCAATCAGATACGCCTACCCTATCCACTGAGTTCAAGTACATGGACCGCATATTTTTGTGAAACTATCACCAGCCAACTGATTGGATGAATGTCTTGCGAGAAGTTTTTGAGCATTATGCTGAAATTGTTTCTTCTTCTTTAAATTTATGTTTTTTTTTTTTTTGGGGTCTACTTTTTTACTAAGGTATCTAATGGCACGGGTTCAGCCCAAAATTATCACGAAATTAACCTTAACTTTTAATTTGAGTATTTAGTCATGAATATCTAATTAAGCTGTTTCAGACTTGAATTACTATAGCCATGTTCCGTAGCAAAAATTTACTGGAGTATTTACACCAGAAATCCTTAAACTTAGCTTTAGATCACGTTAACTTGTGGTCCTTGTACCTCTTTAATTCGTGCATCTAATCCTCAGTGCTTTACATTTCCAAAGCAGATATTTAATTCTTCAACTACAATCTAGAAATCTAGGTGCCAAAAAGTATTTAATGTTACTTGTTACACGAACAATAATTTTGTAAATTAATATTTACTACATTTGACAGTGTATACAATAACGAGTTTGAATACATTTCACATTAGTTCGATCTGAGTTTGAGTTCTGAATTTTACACATGCAACATATGTGCAAATCAACTAATGTATATGTTGTCAGTATACAAAAAAATATATATATACATATTTATTTTTGGGCACAATGCCATAGAAATCAGGTCAAGCCTTGCACCAAAAAGACTAGATGGTTTATTTTTATATGAGAAAAGGAAAATGAAATTAGCGTTGCATTTTTTTCTTTGCAAGAAATGCCATTCTTTTTTGTCGCAAAAAGTTACGAAAAGGATTGTCTGGTTGCACTGTGCCAATCATCTGACACGTAAACGTGTGGAAACAAACACTTGAAGACCATTTCGACTTTTTATCCGATAAATCTTTTGATACAAGGGAGGATTCGTCACAAATGTCAGGCGCAAACGCAACCGAGAGTTCATGGCTGGGAATTTCTGATCTGAAAAGCACTTAATTGCACGTATTGCCATGTTGGAAAGACTAACGCACCTTCAAATTAGACTAACTTTTTTCTTCCACAAATGTTAGAGAAAACGCACACACACCGCTAAGATCAAACGACGCAGAAAACATTGCTAAAATTGCTAAAATCGGCCCACAAAGACAGTCTAATGGGGACCTACAGAGAAACCTCATCCAGCCAATTGGTGATAGGAAGGGCTTCCCATGGATCTTAAACCCAGAGTAACTATCCCACGATCTTTCGATGTGGGATGGTGCACCCATCCCCCTCCCGCACACACCCTCGCCAGAAGTCTGGTTTTTTTCTTCCACAAATGTTAGAGAAAACGCACACACACCACTAAGCTCAAACGATGCAGAAGGCATCGCTAAAATCGGGCCACAAGAACAGTCTAAGGGAGACCCACAGAGAAACTCCATTCAGTCAATTGGTGACAGGAAGGGCTCCCCATGGACCTTAAACCCAGAGTAACTACCCCACAAATTAGACTAAGTTGAAGGATGCATATTACATCTACTAGATTTAAATCTTCAAAAAGTCAAATGAATAGTAAGAAGTATGAGAGGCGAGATTTGAATTCTTGACCTGCACCAACAACACACTTAATTTAATTGCCATGCAGTGGCCAAGTCACCGAAGAGTCTGGGTGGTTCATTAGTATCTACAATTGGTGCACAAGCATCTTACAAAATGGAAACCATTTTGAGCTGACAAATTGACACAGTCACAGCCACAATGGAAATGTTCCAGTTGTTCCATGAATTATTGTACAGAATTTTGACTAGCAACTTCCTGTCCCAACATTGGATACTACTGTTATACAGCTACGATGTCTAGTGAAAGGAAAAGCGGCAATGCAGCATACATTAATTGGTCTTACCTCTCCAGTGCTTTCTGTACAAGCTCGAAATGGCTATTTGAAAACAAATTTCTGTTTTGAGCAATTCAAGGACACTATCCATACTCTGATGAGCATTTTCAAGTGGGAGTTCCCTCTGTGCCATAATTGAAGACTATATATATATAGTTCCCAGCATTAGTGTGTCAAATAGCAAGAAAATGCCATAAAAGCATGCCAGGAATGCAGCATAGCCAAAATGCAGATCAGTGTATGCTGTTTACTTTATATTTCAAACTATGGCATAGAATTTGCAGCACTGGAATACAAGGAATCATGATCCTTCTTTGGCAAAACATATTCCCTTACAGTAGCACCTCCTCCTCTCTCAAAACAAATCAAGCAAAGAGGGGAAAATTATAAAAAATAATAATAATAATTAAAAAAATGAATGCTTTGCTTAGATAATTATCTGACTCCTAAAGCAGCATAGCGATTTGAAGATTCTAAAGAAGTGCACTGAATGTTCTTAACTCTGTTTTTTCTAAGCGAAATTGGCTCCACTCCCGCCTTATGAGCTGCAATAACACCTATGGCTTCCCAATAATTGGAGACAGTAACCTGCAAGACGAAATCGATACGAGATGAGCTCCAATATGATGCACAAATCCAAAATTGAACTACAATGGGTATAGCCCATATTTGATTGTTTTGCCACTTCCTTGATCATTTAAAATTTCACGAGCATGTGTGTCAACAAGTAGCGCAGATATCAGAAAGCCTAGAACGAAAATAAAGAAATGGAAAATGAGCTCCAGCATTCAACCGCCTTAAGTAAATGAATTCCAAGAATCCTTCAAAACTTATACTTTTATCCATCCCTCTCTCTCTCCTGGACTGTACCATCCATAGAATTCTAGTTCCGCAAAAGGTTTTTGGCCCCACTTAACATTACAGGCGAAAAGATAACCACATACAGGGGAATGTAACGAAAAAATAACCACATACATGGGAAAGTTCACAGGGATATTCAATTTGAGACATTAATCATATCATAGCCTTGTACACGACAATAATACAAAACAATGAAAAACACAAATAAAATGAGGCCAAGTTCTTGAGATGATGAGCTTACCGCTTCAATTCCGAGTTTAGTGGGTGTATCACTCAGAACAGTTTCATTCTCTTTCACGGCTATAATAAGTGGCTGCAATAAACATAGTGTTAGTAGCAAAAGCATCTATGGTATTCACAGAAATTGCTATTCTTAAAATAATCTGTTTCCATTCAGAACCTTGTATGGTTTCCTCATTTCTAGTCTTTTAACTTGGTGAATCGCATTATTGTTTTATTGCTACTTCATTTCACACCCATTTTGTCAGATGTAAAATGCTTTACACAAGAAAATTGTTTTTGTGGACAACATCGAAGGCAGAATAAGTCAGCTTTCTAACCAACTTCTGGTGTTTGGCTACACCAGCCACTACTAAAATTGTTACTAATCCTTTCTGAAATTTATGGTACAAGATATTATTGACTAGAAGAAACTAAGAATTTGAAGAATTTGACAAGTGATAATGGAAGGAAAAAATCAAATGTAATTATACTATGCAGTAAGATATGATACCAAAATATCTACACATTTTTTGAGATGTGGGCTTTAAACAAAGAAGGGAGGAACCAAAAGGGAATAAACTTGGTAAACGCAGCTGCAAAACTTGGTATATGTACATAAGTGATACTTTTGCGTTATCCTCCAAAATACCTTATGGACTCAATAATCTTTCAAAAATTTTCAGTAAAGAATAAAATGGGAAGATGAAGAAACAATCTAAGCCCAAAAACATCGTAGGTTGGTTTGTGCGACAGAAAATGCTTTTTGTCCAATCAAATGTATCAGGGGTACTTGCTAGCTGTAGTCAGAAGTCCACAAGTAGAACAAATACTAGCCTAGGTCTTTGAGCACTGCAGCTCCGTAGAAGATAACATTTGAAGCAAGTCAGTATTTTGTTTAATAAAGGATCCTTGCTCAGACATTTAAAATCATTTGGATGAAATAAAGGAGATACCTTGATTTTCTGATTGCTTGCAAATGCACGTGCACCATCCCCTCCACATGCATTGATAGGTAGAATCACACTATCAACATCCCTTGATGTTATGCAACCTCTTTCAAGGAACTCAGAGGTCTTGACTAGGTACTGTGGGGCACCACTCAACCCAGCAAGCACACATGGCAAGAAAGTGTATCCTATCTGTTAGACATTCAGAATAAGGAGTAGTCAATTAAAGAAGGGGTGGCGGGGGCATGGGAGGAAGGAGAAGGAAATCAAGAAGAAACATACAACAAAAGGGAAAAGCAGACGTTTACAGAAAAAGCTCGCATTACACACTTTTTTATCCTATATAGTTTGTGAGCCCACAATTCTCTTAACTTACTCAAGTCTGCATCTGAATGATTGAACCTTTTATGTGCTGCCTATAGATAAAGTTACATTAATTTACAACCATAAGTTGACACAACTCGTAGTTCCAGTGGTATTGCCAACTGGGAGAGTGGGAGTATGATCACCAAGTATAAAAATGCGTAATCGATCTTTCAATTCTAGAGAGCAAAGAATATCAATCTTTCCTTTTCTAGGATAAGTGAAGAATATCATGATCTGTACTGTTAGATATTACTATTTAAATCACTAGGGTATTATAAGCAACCTATTTTAGGAGGTTCATTTCTTTGAAAATCCAGGTAGAATAACAAGATATTCTTCTTCTTGTTCTCAAACTAGATCTTAACATGCAACATTAGTGCCAAGTTTCAAAGCTATTACGTCTATCGCGCTATGTGTTCCACCCAAAGTAATAGGAACCAACTTTTGCTTAATCCCTTATTGCTATTAAAATCAGCATAGTGCACACAAAGGCCCCAGGTAGAATAACAAGATATTCTTCTTCTTATTCTCAAACTAGATCTTGACATGCGACATTAGTGCAAAGTTTCAAAGCTATTACGTCTATCGCGCTATGTGTTCCACCCAAAGTAATAGGAACCAACTTTTGCTTAATCCCTTATTGCTATTAAAATCAGCATAGTGTACACAAAGGCCTTCAGATCAGCCAAGATTAAAAACTACATAACACAATCCAAAAGCTATGTAACCAAAAAGTCTAATCCCCATTTGAATTCTATGACCCAGTTTTTACTAGATTATCAGCACATTGAGCCCATTGTACATTTCATTTTATTCTTGAATAGCTTATTGGCTGAATTGAAACACAATTATCATTTAGGTCTAGAAACACATCCACATTATGTACTCAGATATATTTGCATAAAGGCATTTCTAAAAGTTATATTCGTTTTTCATTCAGTTTTCCCTCATGGAATTAACAAGAAGATCAAATTGTTATACGAGCACTATAAAAGAAAACTACCACAAGATTGAGCTGTAAAGCACCATGTAGGCTCAAATTTGTTCTCAAAAATGTTTATCAATCAGACACAATAGGTAATCATGTTTGGCATCCACTTAGCAGATTTTCTACCAACCTCTTCTGCAGCTGATTTTGGACATAGTGGATAGCTTACTGGAGCAGGTGATACTGCAGGAGAATGGGCACAAGGAATATTGAAATTCTTGACGACTAAGTGGCTTATGATTGCCTCGACTCCAGCCAAAATATCTATTCCCTACACACATTATGAGAAGAAAGCCTGAGAAGGAGTTATGATGTTTAGAATTCTCAAAAATGAGACTGTTTCATTTTTCTTTTTCTTCTGGTGGACATAGTACAATTTTTAGTAGATATTAAATTCATAAAATAGAAGAAAAACAAAAATGCTTAGAAGTTCATCTGATAGGAGTTCCATGCAAACATGTATAGCTGACAATACAGCAGCATCCACCCAATCCATTAGATGCATCTCATCTGCTTTTCTTTCATAACATGCAGCAATTACTGGGGTTCTGTAAAATGTGTTGTCCGTGACAGACACAGAATACTGCAGGAAGTCTAACCACCAATTGCATTGATACTTATAAATCATGAAGTGTGAAAGATCACACTGGAATAAAACCTCTTTCGAACGCTACAAACATACAGAATATAGTTTATTTGGAGTTATAGATTCCACTTATGTCCTCCCAACTATAAAATGATAATAACAAGAACTCAGTAGAGATAAAACACTTCTACAATTGAGAAATAACTGGAAAAACCTCAAGTATGTAGAAACTGATGTTTGAAAAGATTTTCCTTAAATAAGAGCACCATGATAATCAGAAAATTGCATACGTTTCCTTGTCGATAAGCATCAATATCTCCAATGTCATCATCAGGGAAACGTGCCACAACTGCAACTGCAGTCACTCTGGACCTTGTAATTAATGTCTCTACAGCTCTCAATAGTGATTCAGGATGTTTTATCCTTCCAGTTGATTGTCCACTCTCTGGATCAATCCATATCTCCACCTGTAAGATTTCACATGCCTTACTCAAAGCAATCCTGGCATCTTACGTAATGGGTCAAAACCCAATGAATTCTTTTTCCCTTTTTTGGTTGGGGTTCCCAGAGGCCCACCCGTGCAGGAGGGGGGTGGTGGGAGAACGGGGAGAGCATGGGCAATTGCTCGACAATGGCCCAATAATAAAGTCGATTAAATGAACTCACACTAGTGCTTTGTACAGGATAAACCCAAATATAAGAGCAAGGAAGTGAAAATTTGGGACTGCTAGATTGCTGTAGTGGTGATACGTGCTCATCAAGTTTAGTTGGTCCAAGTAAGTACAACATATTAATAACTCCACTTTTTAAAGTTTCTTATTATGCTTTGAAGTGCATTTGAAATTATAGAAACAATGACCTAGTAGCTTGGAAAATTATCTCCAAAGGTAAAATTAGAGCCTCTTTGAACTAATTCAATTTCATGGATCATTACTGGTTATTATGTTAGCAGATACCATATATTACCTTTAAGGGAGTGTCAGTTACCATGCATTCCACAATTGGCAAGCCCAGGGAAGCCCTTGTTGCATCAGCTACTTGCAGATGGCGAAGACGGAGATCTTCCTCCAACCCAGCATCAAGTATCAATCCAACCTTGTTCACATGACAAATAGCATCATATGTTTAAATTTAAATGCTAAGCATCCTGTACAAAGTGTCAGAGAATAATACATTTATTAGCTCTCATCAGAATCACCAGACAAGATGATCTAACCAAATCATTCAACAATGAAATGTTAACAGGGAATTTCAAGCATACCCTGTTCTGGTGAACTGGTTGTAAAGCCCAGAGCCCCTCAGCAAACCGATCAAGAGCGTATCCCTCAACATATAGTACATTTGGCATCGGCCAGTAAAGCATTGCTGCATTAAGAACCTGGAAGAATTACAGATTTACCAGCAGAAAAGTGGTGATGCAGACCCAAAGGTCTGCACATTGGTTCAAACGTAATCCTGTATCAACATTCAGTTGCACCACCACAAAGTTTTCTATAGCATATTTACGTAAGTTAATACTAAGATCACAGCTGAGGACATAAGTGAAACAATAAGACATTATTAGCAACAATTTGAATATCAGATTAGTCGAGCTGTATGTTGAAGAAGAAGAAACGTAAGTAGAAAATGGAATAACAAGAAAAGTAGACTGGCCAAGGACTTTAAAGTCATCTTCCAAAATCCACTTTAAAGTCCACCTCCTTAAAATCGACTTCCATAAATTTATGGCAACCAAATAAAACTATCAAATTTCTATAATTTAGATAAATGATACGATCATTATCTTATAAATAGCCCATCAACTAGGCTATCCGAATTCAGATGTAAAGGAACTGACTTTGGGATAACCAATCCAAGATTATCCTTCAGACATGGTTTGATAGTTTGCACCATGCTTAATTCTTGAATTAAGCTCATTGGTACAGACCGAAAAGGTTCCATAAAAAATAATGCGCCTCTTGTTTAATCAATTACCAAAAAGGATATTTTAACATATTCTGCAAAACATTGCACCACTAAGGATAAAAATTTTAAACCATTGAGCTGAGATATAAGAATGTGTGTTTAAAAAAGAAAGAAAAAAAATTGCACATAAAGTTCAAGAAGAAGAAGATACATTAGGATGCGTGATGAGGCAATCAACAACAGTGGAAAGAGCTCGAGCCACAGGCAAGGCATCGCCAGCATAGCCACCAATGGCCGCACCTACTCCAGTCGGCACTATCATCACACTTGTGTATGCCCTCTTGAACTGTTCTACAGAAACCAACCCCAAAGAACAATAATTGAAATTAATGGAAAATTCAACATCAGGCCGCCAAAGGAAACGAAAAATTAACATCAACTGACCACTGAAAACAGCCTAATTAAACATAAAAATGCAAACTTTAACGGAAAAAGAAAACAGGAGAAGACGAAGAAGAATTGGACTGACCTTGTTGTTGGGAAGATGGAGTGAGTTGGAACATGAGAACTTGCTGCATTTTGGGAAGGAAGGGCGGTGGGATTGGCGGAGGAGAGGAAGGGTATGGCCGGCGGTGGAGGTGGAGGTGCCAAAAGAGAAGAATGGACGGCTGGGATATAGCAGTGTCATAGCTGCTTTGGTCTTCAAGATTGTGTCCCCGCGCTCCGGGGAGGGGAAGGAGGATGGAGGAGTTATTTGAAAAAAGAGATAATGAATGAAACTCTTAACATTTTGTTCAAATTGTGGAAAATAAAAATACAAAAAAAAAAAAGAAGAAAGGGTAGATTGCATATTGGTACTAGAAATTATGAATGTGACATCACACTAGAAATAACTAGTAGCTAGGGATGATCCAAAGTGCTCCTCCACTCAAAGTCAATTCAATTGAGTTTGCATATGTTCAACCCAATGGAGGTGTAAATATTTTTTTGATATTAGGTTCAACATTAGAGAAACTCAATCTTCTTGTTTGTTTTAGTGAGTTTAAACTCGTTTGAGTGTTGTTTGATAATATTCTAAGTTCTAAACAAGCTCAAATAAGTGTTTGGTAGGCATAGCTCGTACCAAACTCATATATATATATATATATATATATATATATATATATATATATATATGTTATGTAAATATCTTATGTTATGCTTTAGTACAAGTCAGGTCTTAGTTAAATTTATGATGTACAAAATCTTTTTGGGATTTAGTTAGTTTGATCAAGTGAAAAATGAATATGAATTCTTTTTTCTTTAGTCAAGTTTGATTTAAATATTAAGTAACTTGGTTCATTTTTTATTTTATACTAGTTATTTTCAAACTCGAGTTTAAATATAATTTCAACAAAATTGTTCTTTGAAATGAGATTTTGGTCTTTTACTACAATTGATTTTACTATATTCAAACTTTTAGTGTAAAGCAATTATTGACCTTAATTTTCTTCGTCTCTATCTATGTGCTGATAAATTTGCTATTAGATTTTCATTGATGAGCAGTAGATTTATTTTTTCTAATCAAAGATTTTGCCAACTTCACAAGGAATATGAGACATAAACGCATACATTTTTCGGGATTCTATCCTAAGGGCGTATGAGCAGATATTAAATTGATCTTGGTATTAGAATCTTCTCTTTCAAAGAATATCTACATGCATATAAATATTTGAGGATATCTTTCATATTCAAAGATCATTATCGTAATTAAATTCAGGACCATGAAACATATTGAATTTTACACATGAAAAAGTTTTTTTTTTCCAAAATGTAAGTACTTCAATTATATTTATTTCAAATAGACCCTTTTTTTCTAAATTGCAGGAGATCAAATGTGTCATATTGTGTTTAATTCTTAAAGTGTGATTAAAACTAACCTAACCTAACTAGAGTAGTAGCGCCATCTCATTCTAACGGTAATTAAATGTCACTTGCATATTTTAATCGGGGATCAACAATTTTATATATCTTTAATAATATAGAATAATCAAGATTTGCCAAAAAAATTTTCAAATTTTGCTTTACTCATATCATAAACACTAATTTTAACCACCTTTTTATTTCATATGCATCACATCACAAAAAGTGTTACAGTATTATTCAGATTTTTTTTTTCAAATAATCTCCCACCCAAACTGGCTTGTTACATGAAATACCTCCTGCAGAATGATTCCTCTGCTACCAATCAATCAACCCCTTTTTTTTTGTGTGTGTTTGGTGTTTGGGGGGAGGAGGTGGGGGAAAATTTACGTACGTATTTAGTATGGAAGTATTTACAGAAAATTTACGTACTACCAATCAACTTAGTATGGAAGTACAAAACTTTTCTGTAACTTGTTTTCCTTCTTTTTCCCATCCTAATATTTACGTACGCATGCATTTAGCGCTCAATACAGCACCATACATCATTCACGTATCCTGCATGAAAAGAAAATGAACAAGAAAAATTCAAGGAATCAATAATAAGAATAAAATGCTTAAGCATATCATCACATCCTAACTTGATAGAAGCAAGCAACTTCTTCTACAGTGATATTCTAATGAAAAAGAATTAAAGAAAGAGCAAAGATTTCGAGGTGAAGCCAAGGTTCCTCATTTGGAAATTTTGATCTTCCAATTTATTCTGTACCTGCTTTGACTCGTCAAGCAATAAGCTTCAAGGGCCTCATCATCACATTATCTTCGTGGTCCAAGATCTGAAGAATTAAACCCAAATCAAGAGGAAAATGAATCAAGAGACCAAAACCTAACTGTTAAGTTTGCCGATTTCAGTGGAAAGACCAAAACCTAACTGTACAAGAACAAACAAGAATGTAGATTCTACTAACCTTTTCTGTGAAAATAAGATTTAATGCATCCTAAACTTCTTTAATCAACTAGTAATTGGCGGAACATAAAAAACAGTCAAGGGAATAACTAAAAGAAGATGGTGAAGTGATGAAATAATTAAGAGAAAAAAAGTACATCCAACTTTTTCTTCTTTCCATTCATTTGCTGCAACCACACCTAAATGACAAACATAAGTAAAGTGATTCCCAGAGGAAGATGGTGAAGTGATGAAATTAAAAGAAAAAAAAAAGGTACATCCATCCTTTTCTTCCTTCCATAATTCCATTCATTAGCTGGAAGCATAACTAATTAAATGACAAACACAAGCCAACACTTTCTTACAATGTGACCTTTAAATGGCTATAAGCTTTTCTCCAATGGAAGCACTTTCATCAACAAATTAAAGTGTCTAAAAAGGCAAATTTTGGAACTCTCTCTCTCTCTCTCTCTCTCTCTCTCTCTCTAGATTGAAGACTAAAGAGAATCCATGAAAGGATAAAAAATTGTCCTCGTAACCAAAATGATCTTGCTATTCTCAATTTTATCTGCGCTCTATCGGATTCTTTTGTCTTTTTCTTTCGAAGCTGATGCAGTAGAATGCTAGTCATCAGGACTTTTTACTGTAATACAATAACATGGTAAATTTTTTGGGTTCAATTTTTTGTGTTAGGTATACTTGAGAGTAAATTTTCTACACACATAACATAACATAAATTTTCCAGTATACATTACCAAAAGTTTAAAAGACAAAGAAATCATGTCGCAGCTGATCCCAGAAATTAGACCTTATTATAATCATTATCAAATTAATAAGCAAAGATTTGTTTGCAATAAATGAGAAAAAGGATGATATATACTCACATGGCAGTGGTAGACATAGCCAGGCTTTGAAGTTGCATCAAAGGGGTAGGATTCATTCGAGTGTATGAAAGAAAATCTCACCAGTATCTTTGTAACATACCCAGGCATCATCTTGTACACATTCTTCCACCCTCTTTCATGAGCTGGCACCAACACCTTTTTGCCACGTGCGTATTTGCTGACATGGCACTTAATTGCGTCATTGTACTTCAGCATGCAATCCTTAAATTCATCTTCCTTAGCCAACTCTGTCTGATCCAACACTACAAAAAGCCCCAAATGGATGTGCAATGGGTGATTATCCTCCGTCAGATTGATCACATACCAAATTTCACTGCTCCCAACTTTTGGCATCTCGGTTGCGGGCGCCTCGTATGGTTTTCCATTGATGTACAAGTGTGTGGGCTCATCAACGTTGCTAGTGTACTCGTACAGGGCAATGTACCTTGTGTGGGCCACCGGAGATGCATCGGACGACGACGACGACGGATACTTGATCAATTTTTCCGGGATTCTTGACTCGTCGACTTCGTGATGTGTGCTAATGATGAATTTCATCACCTTACTGTTAGCTTCATTAACAGGATCTCCTGATGGGTAGGGATATGGTGCATCATTGGCTAGGATAGCTGAATTGGATTTTGACTTTGAAAAGTCAACCACCACGTTAGCAATCTCGGACGGGGCCAATACCATTTCTTTAAGGGTTACCGGCCGCTCGTGATACGCTGAGTCAGATGCCACGTGGATGAACGTCAAATTATCTGTGAAATAGAACTTAAAGAATCGAGCGTTACTCGCGTTGATGATCCTGAATCGGTACTTTCTCCGCCGTACGATCATGTAGGGCCACGCTTTACCGTTGACTATGATCGCGTCGCCAAAGTACTCCGGCTGCCATTGAGGGTGTATGGTAGGGTTATTTCCGGTGGAATTCATGAAAATCGAACCGTCTACACGGAAGCCACGATCAAATACGACCAACGGCCGATCAAATTCATCGTCATACGGTAGCCCAAGTGGGACCTCTAAATCCGGTTGGCGGATGACGTAGGCCCCAATCAAGCCAGCCAAGAGGTTGACTCTAGTCAACCCCATTGCATGATCATGGTACCATAGGGTTCCAGGGTGTTGGATGTTATGATAATGGTATTTTTTCTTAGTCCAAGTGGGTCCTCTCTGTTTAAAATTCCTAGTGAACCATGATTCTGAATGCCCATCACTCTCAGGTTCATGAATGCCACCATGAAGGTGCACCACCGTAGGAACTCCCTCCTTCGTAGAAGGTATAGCCGTTGGAATTGTTGGATCCCATGGGAGTATGTGCTTTGAAGGGAGGTGATTTCGCCAACTCACATGCGTACCGATCCCGTGAACGGCCTCGATTGTTGGTCCAGGGACGGTGGCTGTATGTCTCGATGTACCATACGCAAACACTGGTGTTGCAGGGATATCCCTATGGAATTTCTGCAGCAAATTCACGAGCATTGTTGGTAATTATTTCCCCAGAAGTTTTCCAGAGAAAGTATACAGAAATTAATTGCTAATACCAGAGAAAGTATACAGAAATAAACTCTGTTAATAAATAAGAAAGTTTCATATTGCACAAATAGTTTAAAGCCAAATCTTATTCAAAGGGTACACATGTTTAATAAAACATGTTGTACAATCAAGGTGTACATGTTTAAGACATTTTGCTGAGTTGAAGGTAATTGTTCGTTGCCATCGTCCATGATTTCAAGCATATTCTTATATAAGTTAGTGCCATCTGTTTTTATGAGGTATAGGTAAAAGAAAGAAGCTAAACCAAATTGGATTATTATGTTCTGAAGTGATTAAAAATTTATTTTTCTTAAGAAAATGACAATCCAAACAGGAATAAATCAAAACATATCGACCTGGGCCTTGTTTTTTGTGGTTTTTTTTGGGGGGGGGGGGGGGGAAGAACCTTAATTATACATGATTTAAAGCTAGCATAGTTCGTGAATCTTGATTTACTCATCTGTTTAGTGATGTAAAATTTTGAATAAATATGGTTAATTTTTGAAAGAAATGACCAAAAGGGGATAAATTAAATTATTAGAAGGGTCACACCCCCATCCCCCCCCCCCCCCCCCCCCCAAAAAAAAAAAGGAACAACTATGATCTTTTGTATAAGAAATTCGCTTTGTACCTTTTGAGAGAAATGATTGTTTTATAGTGAGTGCAAGGAAGGCATTTGTCCATCATCTCTTAGAGGTGCCAACTTTTACCCCTAATCTTTTATTGCAAAAGCAATAAAGATGGTAAAGAAACAAAAAAGCAGTGCTTATCCCAAAGCAATCACATATGTTGTTGGTGGTTGGTAACATGATCCTGAGTTTGGAGAAATCTATATACAAGCACAATCTTTTGTTGGTCTTATGGGAAAATTCACAGGTTCACAATAGTTTCAAAAGAAAACTAAAGTGGCTTTGTCTGGAATAAGATATTGATTCAGGTTTCCGTCAAAGACAAAAATGTGAAGATGAGTAGACAATCCATTCTTCAAATGAAAAGTAATGAAAGGTTAGTCAAGAAAAGTATAATAGAAATGTTAGTGGTTGGTAAAATGACCAATTCGTTGATCAGAAATATGGAACATTTTGGTCTTAGGAGGCAATTAATTAACTGGGGCCTATTCCTGACTTTGATATCAAACACAAACAAAAACAAAAGGACAAGAGAGAATTATTGGACATGAAGGGGACCGTTACCGTAATGTATGAAAGTTCAAACTCCCAAAACAAGAAGAAGAAGAAAAGGCTGCAAAAAATACTCAACCAGTTAAGCAATGCTCTTCTCAAGTATCCCAACTAGGTACAATTAGGCCTGTTTTGACTGTTCAAGAATGGCCAAATTAGTTACCTTTCATCCTAATTTTTGTATCAACACATTCACACTGCACAATAATCAGTGATTAACCTAGTAATTAGGATGAGGATGCCTGTAAGTATAAGATTGAAATTTTTAACAGGTCTTCTGAAAAGTAAAGTTACAAAACAGATTTGCAAAAAGCCATATATAAGCAAAGGAAAGGGAGGAGATAAAACAACTCAAACAGGCAAATATTGCATTGCATAAGAGAAATTGTAGGGGGAAATAATGCAAAAGCAATTCAATCTGTATATGTTTGCGGCAGACAAGAAGCTGTCCAGGTCTTCAAAGCCGTAAAGCATATCTATTTTCCTTTAATGCACGCTTAGACAATATCTTAATCAGCATATCAAATTACGTAACAATATTCATAAGGAAATCATAGGGCGGACCAATTTTTCATTATTACCAAAAAAATAAATAAATAAATAAATAAATCACTAATTTGACAAACAGTCACATACTCTGATGCTACCTACAAAAAGAAGCCGGAAGAGAAGCAGTTTTTGTAGAAGTAACTGCAAAATTGCTAGCAATGATGCCCTCAAAAGTCCAAAAAGCAGGAGAAAACGTAACCGACAATTGACAGATATGTGAAACTAAAATCTGTCTAGGACGATTAATCACTCAAAAAAGGGACAAACGAAAAGAAGGGAAGTGTTTGCTTACCCATTTCTTGTGAAACATGCCAATAATCAGTGATTTAGGAACATGATCGCCATTGACAACATCATATCCTTTGATCTTGGGCATATCAGGAAGCTCATCAACGAACATTTTCAACTGGGATGCATCTAATAGCTTCTCATCTGCCCATGGAGTTTTGCAGATTGCCAACAAAGCAAGAAAAGCTATCAAGAACCTCTCCAGTCCCACCATCTTCAGTTTTCTTGAGTTCACAAACTCAACAAAGACAAAAACAAAAAAAGAAGGTTGGACTGGGGAACATGTATATTATGTTTTAGTGTGTGTTGTGCGTGTATTTTGTTGGTGATGATAATGAGAGAGTCATTTACTCTTTAAGATTGACACAACCAAAGAGAATACATGGGGGTGTGAGAATGAAAGCCTGACTGGCTGTGATGGTTCCAGAAAGGCATAAAACAAAAGCAAAGGAATATTTATAGATGAAATGAAAAGAAAACTAGCGTTGGCGGATCTAGGCCATGCATGGTCCTTCCGTGACTTTTATGGCACAAGCTTGTCCATTTCCTTTGATCTTTCTGATTGGTTGTCTAGATGAAATTATCCCTTAAGTAGTTAAAATCTAATATACTAAGGTATATATGGAATTAAAGGTGAGTAATTAAGTAGTAGATCTTTTTATACTTGTCCAGCAAAATGAAATCATTATAGAGATTATCAATGTTAGAAGCATTTTTTTACCTTTGTCCCACAGCAAGCTAACGAAAATTAATTTGTAGAGTTGTAAAGTAGCTTAAAAAGTTGTTGATTGTATAGCTAGGACAACATACTCATCATTCCTGTTTGGGGTTTGGGTTGTCAAAATAGTATACACATTTCACTCTTGAGAAGTGAAAATGGATGTACATTTTGATAATGATTTGCAGCATGGACTCATAGCGAGGAAACAAATAGAGAGATTTGTTATATGGCATTTTAATTTAGTAATTCTATAAGGTCTGTTTAACTGGTGCCCATTAAGCACTCGTTATGAATAATTAATTAATTACTGTATTTATGGTCTAGAACATAAGTAATTACGTATAGTTTTTAGCACCCATCCAGAAAAAGGGAAGTTCTCAACTTCTAATTTTCTTCAAAGAGAAAGTGAATAAAAATGGCTTTGTGGGTTCATTACCCCTGAACAAGTTAACATAGAAAAGGTGGGAGATTTTGTCCCAACAGGTAAAATCTCAGTATTAGGTACATAGAATGATAGAGAACGAATGGCGTCAAATTCATGAACACACCTCAGATGTCAAATGACTCAAACTTTTTCTTACTTGCATATTATAAAATGGGTTAATATTTCGCTAATCGATAGCATAAAATTTTTTTTAACTATACCAATTTTGGATGCTAGACATAATTTTTAAATATTTTTATGACAAAAATTTTATTCAAATATTGAATTCTTTTTTTTTTTTTCCGCAGGTGCAGTATATATATGTTTAAATCTGCTATCACTGTCAATTGCGAAATATTAACTGCACAGGATCCAAGTGTACTGAAACTTTAATCATTGTGTTAGTCTTTTTTTTTTTAAATCAATTTTGGAATTACTTCATAGTCCTTAAGTCTTTTCTTGTATTAGTGTACCGCAGTGCATTCTCTAATGCTAATCCACTGCTGATCAAAGTTATAAACTTTCAAACTTGCAATTAAGATTCCAATCCAAAGGGAAGACTGAAGAGCTGGTCAAGAAGTTGTTGAAAGTGATGCGCATTTGGGAAGCAGCAGCAGCACCCAAAAAGACTTATCTATCATCTAACCTATTTCTACTTGGAAATCAAGTAGCTTAGACAGCTCTCCTTTCCTCTCTTTCGTGTGGTCCATTATACTTATTAGAGTTTGGATGCCCAAAGGTTATGGTTTCTTGGTCAATAGTAAAATCTTCTTTCGTGGTACATTTCATCAAAGAAAACATGAATATAGTCACTAAACATAAAAGTCCTAGGATTAAATGATCGAAGTTTGTGAAATTTAGGGACTCAAATCAAGGGATCTGTTTCACTAGACATGTTTCAAAGATGATCAGCAAAATCTTCTTAGCAATTGGAAACGGCTGTTCTTAGTTAAACGGGCGCAGGAACGAAAGAAAACGAATTGGGCTTTCCTAGGAGAAGAAAACATCGAAGGCATGACGAACTACTGATAGCAATGGTTCGTAACTTTTTCCAACGACAGACGTTGGCGATTCTCATCCACATAACAGCCATAGGCGGCCAAATCTTGGGCCAATGGTCAGTCAACTTAGGCTCCATTTCTTTCGAAGCAAATTACCTCGAGAGCGATTGAACCTTTTTAAATAGTTAAAATTTGGCTACTTGATTATTAATAGTATATTTTTATTTATTAAATTATTAAACGTGTAAATTTTGAGTCATCCCGTCTAATTTCACCGTTAACTCTATCAGATTTAGGTATTCACATAATTCATGAGACATATTATTAATAGTTAAATTTGGCAAAGTTAACGATGAGATTAGATGGACTGGATCAATATTTACACTTTTGATAATTCAGTGAGTGAAAATATACTAGTAATAGCTGAGTGGCCAAAACTTGACTATTCGAGAAGTTTAGTGATTATTTGGATAATCTGCTCTTTCTTTCTTTTGAATTCTATGCAGATGAAAAATTAATTACACAAATTTATCTTATCTGCTTGCATCATAAATACATTTTTTAACTATCTTTTTATCTAATATATATTACATCAAAAAAATAAATGTTTTGTTTCATAGGAAAAGCTAAGGATTAAATGAGTTCAGGTTCGTCTCACAATGTTTGAAATTCATTTGACTAATTGTCGACATATGAATTACGGGATATTGGAAGCAATAAAAAGCTTTTGCAGGATAATGTAACAATGAGATGATCAGGAAACAGGGAGGGAAAAGAAAGGCAAATTTCTATGGTCTTCAAGAAAAAAGTGAAGCTAATTGGAGAGGTAAGACATTCCAGACCAATGCTTATCGTCATTGAACACTACCAAAGCAAAAAAAAAAAAAACATAGCTCTAGATGTTCTGCATATTTCCAATACTTACATTTGACAAAGAAATGAAGTAGGAACTCCTGTTTCTGTCTATACCATTTTCTTTTCCCAAAAAAAAAAAAAAAAAGAACAATCCACCGTCATATATACATCTACTTTCTCATGCACTAAACCAATCAATTGGGAATCATAATTGCAGTTTTCTGCGAGTCTTTGCTACACTTTTTTTTTTTTTTCCTTTTTCTGTTTTTGAGAGTTTATCTGGAGTTTATCTGGATGATGGCCAGAAGGCCCGTCATTCATGTGTCCTTTTGGAGAAATATACCATGATCTGAGCCGGCCATGCATGCACCAAATTATAAATGGAGACCAGTTGATCCACGAGCCAAGGAATAAGTAGACCAGTTTGGTTAGCATAATTTACAAAAAAAAAATATTTAAAATATTATTCAACTTGCATCATAAACACAATTTTTATTGATTTTTTTATCTTATACATATCACATCATAAAAAATACTATAATATTGAAAATTTTGCTCATTTGGTCCCTCAAATTCAAAAAAAAACTTTTTTTAATTCTTTGCATCCAAAATCGGCCAAAATAATCTCTCAAATATTAAAAAAAAAGTCTGCCTTTTTGGTCCTAAAGCTTATTTTTGTTCACTTCTGCGAACAGAAACCGCAGGTGTGCCTCATGTGCTCATCTTTGTGAGCATGGCCTATGTTTGAAATTATGAACAAGTAAGGGAGGCGTGCGTATTTTGGTCTAAGAAGTAAGCAAAAAAGAGTTTTGGGATCAAACGGGTAGACTTTTTCATATTTGATGGACTATTTTGGCTGATTTTGAGTGTTAGAGACTATAAAATTTTTTTTGGAAATGTGAGGCACCAAATTGGCAAATTTCCTCTATACTATTATTCTAAATAGGGAAAATAATGTGTTTCATCTTTCACATTTCACAAAAATATTCTTTTCGTCCCTCACTTTTAAAATAAAGCAATTTCGTCCTTTACATTTAAAAATTGAAATTATTACATCCCTGAACCCAAATTTCAATCTGAATAAAACCACCAATCAACCTAATTATAAATTTTGGGGGTGTAATTGGTAGATCACTTGGTTAACTCAACTTGGTATTCATGTGAAATTTAATGAACCTAAAAGAAAAAATAAAAAATTATAACATTAAAAAGAAAGATTAATCTTTTCTACATTATCATTGTATACACTGACGGTTTTATGTACCGCCATATCATTTTAATTTAAATTTAAACACCAAATTTTATATTTATGATACACATCTAGATTAGCAAGCGGATATACTAACAATGCATGAAAAGATTTATCAAAAAAAAAAACTCTACTATTCCATGACAAAGAATGGTCTTTTATGTTATAATTTTTATTTTTTTGGTTTAATAAATGTCATGTGAATATGATGAAGTTGACCGAATGATCTATCAATTCTATTTTCGAAATTCATTACTGGGTTATTGGATGGTTTGATTCAGATTGAAAATTAGGTTCAAGAATGTAATAGCTTTAATTTTTAAATGTCAGAGATGAATTTGCTTCATTTTAAAAGTAAGGGTCGTAAAGAATATTTTTACGAAATGTGAGGGATGAAACAGGTCATTTTCCCTTCTAGTGTTTGGATTGCATTTTTCATGATTTTTCATGAAAAAATTACCGTAGCGATTTGATGTATATGAGGGAAAAATGTAATAGAAAAATATGATCATGGAAAATAACGTAATTTTCCGATGGGAAACTGCAATCCAAACAATCTAAATTTTATATTAGAAGACAAAAATAACGGATAATTTTTCTGCAAAGTTCTCTGATTCTTAAAGAAGCTTGCCCCGGATGAGGCACCTTTGGAATTCCACAACCAGTACAAGTCCATCCCGCCCATCATTAAATTCCGATACTACTTCAAATGGACTAGTCAACATTTTTCTAATGATCAATCGAAAATGGGCCCATTAATGGAGTTTTTGGATCAAGTTCAAGATTTGTCTCAGCAAGATAGGTCTGCACTTCTTTCTCCACCTTTCTGTCTCGGGTCTGTACAAAATCCAAACGACTGGCCTGAATGGATTCAACCAAATGTTGGAACTGAAATGCTTCTAACCTGCTATAATCTAATAAATTTGGCGGTTCATATGGCATTGAAAGATGAATCAATGTAATCAGTACTCGAATCTAGATTGGTTCGCTGATTAGTTAAGTTAAATTTGACCTATATTTAATATTTGATAATCTTCAAACTCAATGGAAAAAAAATTTCATTCAAGTTCGATTTGACAAATAAACAAGGCAAAAGTGAACAAAATTTCAAATTCGATAAAATAATAAAATAAATTTGAGCACTAGGATGTTCGCTTTGATTAGACTGCTAGATTCATGCTTGTATTTATCTCAATTTCTTATTAGATAAAAAAAAATTGCAATCCACAGCATTAAATTAGTTCACTTTTTTTCTTCATGATTTTGACATAAAAATATGTGAATTTGGAGTGAAGATTATTTGAATTTTTGTGGTTGTCATTTCCTTTTAACTCTCCATAATGTGATGTACGTAAAAACACAAATACAGTTAAAAAAGAGAGTTTTTTCCCATAGATAGAAGAAACACACACACACAATTAGATTAGAAACACTCAGAAGTCATCGCCAAACCGAACCCAAGGTCAGTCTATGGGGGACCCACAAACCAACACTATCCAGCCAATTGGTGACAGGAGGTGCGGCTGAGAACTTTAAATTCAGAGTAACTATCCCACGATCTTTCTATGTGGGATGGAGTGTCCCATCCCCCCCCTCCCCCCCCGAGCCCACCCTCACCAAGAACATGGTCTGTTTTTTCCATAGACAGAAGAAACACACACACAATTAGATTAAAAACACTCCAACTTTAAAATAATAACTTTAGGTTAAAAAACACTCCAACTTTAGGTTAAAAAAGAGAGTTGAAAAATAATAACTTTATTTTGCTATAGAATCAACCATCCAACTTTTGTTGTTGAACTTTTTGTCATTAAGATAATATTAAGCCATGCCCTTATCTGTGAAACCATTCTTCTTCTATGTGTGGATTAAACATTTATGCCCTTATCTGTGAAACCATTCTTCTTCTATGTGTGGATTAAACATTTTCATTGAGTAATGCATATCCTTTAAAGAGTTGACATCTCGAAGAATGTGCCTAAAATTAAGAAGTCAATTTGGCAATCCGACTCCAATTCAAGCAAATGCCCTTGAAAAAAACCAACCAGTAGCGTGTTATGTTATTTTGGTCCTTATCCTTCAGGACCTAACCTAATAAAATATATATTTTTCCAATTCTAAGGCCATTCCCTTGTGTCTACTCTACTTACTTTTTGTACCTACCGTGGTCCTAACTCCTAAGGGGTGACAATAGTTGACAGAGAGCACGTGATGCACGCGTGATAATCTACCTAACATGTACTACAACCTTTTACTACTACTATTAATTTACTATTTTTTTTACCGCATAAATGTGACAAGTTTCAACACAAACTGTTCCTTCCTCCTACCCCAATCTCTGCATCCATCCATGCTTTCATGTTTCTGTATCATTACAGTAACCAATGTCACTCACTCACACCTTGTCTGCAACGAAAGATATTGAAAATCCAAAGTTGACTATGCAAATTGCTCCTCTCAAATCCATGAACCCCACATTTACAAATTAAGCACACAAACTAGTACTAATCACTCTTCAATTGATTACATTACAAGAACTGAGAGTTCACAAGCTGAAATGATCAAGTCGTCAGTCAGTCCTGAGGAGCCAAAGACAACTGATGAGTGATAATCAAGAAACACAAGTAAATTATACCTTAACAAATACTACACAACAACTAGTAGTAGTAAAAGGGAAAGTAGAAGTCTGAAAGATGGGAGATTTCATACAGGTCCATCGGCCAGCCATGGCTCCCGCCAATTACAGAATATTTAGTCATAAAAAACAAAAAGAGGCCACTGGATTGTTTCTCCATCATATTACATAATTGAACAGCTACTGGTGTTCTCATCACTGAACATATGAGCTGATGCAGATTGATCAGCAGTGTTGTAGTAACTAGGGTCACTACCCATGTAGGAATGATATGGAGGAAGAACTGCTGCAGGACCATAACCGTAGTAGTAGCCAGTGCTGGTGGGAATGTAGGGAGATCTGTTGTACATCATCTGAGGCTGTTGCATAGCATGCCTGTTTTGCAAGTTCATCAGCATTGATTGTGAGGAGGGCTGGTTGTACACACCATTACCATTCATATTCACCATCATGGCTGAAGGATGATGGCCTGCAGCCATCCCAGCAGTAGGGAATCCAGCAGGAGAAGAATTCACAAATGCTTGGTTGTTTGGCTGAAGTTGATGGTGATAAACTGCTCCGGAGCCAGTACTAGCAGCATTGCCTCCCAAAACAGAAGCAAAATTATTAGCCCCACCATCACCATGAAAACCAGCAAGATTCATCATGGAACTAATGTCATTCCCTATCTTCGCCTCCCCAGGATTGATGATATTTCCACCACCTGCAAACTGCGCATTATTCATCTTCAGAGCTTGCATTGTTTTCTGATCAATCCCACCAGGATTTCCCTTCATTCCCATATTCTGATTAGGCTGATGATTCGCTTTCTTTCCAGCATTCACATTTCCAGAATTGTTCGGCATTTTACCATTATTAGAAGCTGCTGCTGCAGCAGCCATGGCTTGTCCAAAACCATTCTTTGCATTCTTCCCTTGCATCGCAGCTGTTTGTTGCCGCAGCAGATTTATCTGGTTAGCTTTCTCCCTCAGAAACCTCAGCTCCTCTTCTTCCTCATCTTCATCCTCCTCCTCATCAAGAAAATCCTCGTCCTCTTCTAGGTTAAAAGCAAACTTCTGCTGGTTTTTTAGAGCTTCGAGACCTTTTATTAGGCCTTGTTGCTGCTTCTGACCTTTGTTGTTGTTCTTGTCATCTTTATTACAATTAGCCTTTTGTTGTTTCTGGTTTTGGTTAGTTGTCTGTGACCAAAGCTCAGCATGTTTCCCAGCTCTAACCAATTTTTTTATCAGCGTTGCAGAATCTAGACCTCCTGAAACAGTAACTTTCTGTTGTTCTGCATCTATGCTCACTTGGTAGACTCCTGTAGAAAATTAAAAAGGCTCAGAAAGAAAGAAGAAATAAATGGACAAGCCCAAGGCTGCAAAAAGATCCATTTTTGGACTAAGAAGCATAGCAATAAAGAGAATGCCTCCACTTCTCTAGTTCAACAGGTAAAAGTAATCCCAAATATCCATGGACCTTAAAAGAACTATACTTCATAGTGAACTTCATCATATTAACCTCAGATAGTGTCAGTATAGGCATAAAGTCCCAAACTTTCCATCCCATAATCATAGAATAACCACTAAAATTACCTTAACCTTTTCAAACGACCCAAGGTACACAATAAGTCCAGACCAAAGCTAAGTCCAGGAAGTAAAAATTTGTCACGCTAACCCGAATAATGGGACAACAGTATTGAAATATGTAAAAGGCAAAAAATATACATTGGCGTACCTTCAATTCTTTGGAGAAGTTTTTTAACTTTCTGCTTGCACCCATCACAATGTATGTTCACTCTGAGGGCACAAGTCTATAGAAAGAGATGAAAGAACATGAAAAAATGAAAAGGGTCACAAGATAATTTTAGGAAATGGCACAATACAACTTTTACTACATTTGTAAACAATAAAAAATGTAGTGGCATCTTAAGACCCAAAAAATGGAAAAAAGAATTACCTGGATCTTCAGGAGCTTAAAGTCCTCATCTTTACTCATATCTTCTTCCCTGGTTTTTGGAATGAAAGATCTTCCTGCTAGAAAAGGAAAGGAAATTTTTTTTAAAAAGAAAAGGACCTTAAATGCTCCTTTTTTTGTGAAGAAACAGAGGAAAAGAGCAGAGATTCTTGACCCGTCTTCTCCCTTCCTTCTTATTGTTGTTGTTGAGGTTGTGTCAAGAACAAACAAATAAAGAGCACATGGGGGGATTGGTGCCTTAGAAAAGCCTTACACAAAAAAGAAAGGACTAAAGGGTACAATGCAAATAAAAAGAGGTGATCAAGAAAGTCAGAAGGAGGAACAGAGAAGCAGTAGGGGGAGGGAGAGGGAGAGTAGAGTTGGGGGAAGTGAAGTTGGAGGTGGAGGAGTGAAGTGTTTGTATTTGTGTTGGGAGTCTGAGTTCTGAAGTGATGTGATTTAACGTTAAATACTGAGAAAAACAATAAAAGAAGAACAGCGACTTGACAAGCCGACTTCTTCTATGCCTCTGTCTCTGTCTTTGTTGTCACATGCCTCTTTGTACTTCTCTCGTTTCCCTCCCTCCAAAAAAAGGGATAATTTCAGAAACCTCCCCTGAGGTTTCTGACAGTCTCATTCACCTCCTCTAAACTTTGCAAAATATCATATACCTCCCCTGAACTTATAGTTGGAGTAACAAGATCAGCCCATGTCAGAAAAATGAACATTAAAAAAATATTTTGAGGAGTGAGATGATATTTGTGTTCCACATATGCCCTTTTGGCTTATCCATAACTTGAGCTAAAGCAAAAGCAAAAAAAAAGAAGTGATAAGTTGAACCAGATAGAAACAAATGTAGATGGCTTCTCCAAACAATGTTACAATGCTATTTATATTTTTTTTGTTTTAGCTATTAGACATTTATTTAACTAATATGATCATTCAATTAATTGAAACATACTTCTGATGATATAAAAAAAATGTATAGTTTTATAATTTGAGTGATTAAAAGTATAAATTTTTATTAGTTAAGTCATAAAAAAATATTATTTGAGTGATTAAAAGTATAAATTTTTACTAGTTAAGTGACAAAAAAATTTTCGCTATTTGGTTAATTGAGTGAATGGCAACTGCAGTTAAATAAATAGTGTAACAATCAAATAACCAAATTCTCAATAGTTTAATAACTCTTTTTGCGATTTTCTCTGTGGAAAATGAAATGAAGTAGCAAGATACTTCATTTCATTTAATGCTAGATACTTTACTTGAGATTTTTTTAAAAAAAAAATTAATTCACACTGTAATTAGTCGAATTTATTCAACAAGCTTCGTTTGAATACTAGAACTTAGGTAGATCCAATTTTCAAGAAATTCAATAACCCAAATTGTGTCGCATCACCTTGTGAGATGATGTAATATACAATTTACGCCATTGAATTTTTGAAAACCAAATTTACCCAAATATAAGTAATGAGTTACACTAGATAATTGTCTTACAAAAAACAAAAATGAAATACATGACTTTAGAGAAAGGTAACACTAGTGCTAAACTCTTAATTGGTGATTGTACTACGAAAAAAAAGTATAAAGTGGAATAAAAGATATATCATAAGTTATATCCAAAGTTATATCTTTATTACTCATTTAACTAATTCTGTCAAAATAACTTCAAAATATATCATAAGTTATGAGGGTATATCTGTCAATTCATCATCAATGATATCACAAATAGGGCACAATAATCTGACAAGGGAGGTATCTGATATTTTGCAAAGTTTAAAGAAGGTGAGTGAGACTCTCAGAAAACTCAGGGGAGGTTTCTGAAATTATCCCCCAAAAAAACTCAACCAAAGTTTTTGTTTTGCTGAAATTCTCTTCTGTGAAATATTAACGGTCAAATACCATCAAATTTCACACTAAAACCCATCTCTTACGTCTTAAGTAGTAATGATGCATTATGTGTTTCTGGTTGTTTTGATTAGTGTGTGAGTGTGTGTAATTTTTGGATGATTGGCTGTGCATTTTTTGAGCCTAACGGCTCTCTTTTCTTCCTACGCTCCTTCCCTCCGTATGTAGTTTTGGGAGTCAGTGACTTGGCTGCATTTAATATGCGCAAAAATATATGTGGAAGGTTTCTTTCTTTCTTTATAATTTCCACCCACCTCTTTTTTTTTTTTTTTTTGGCTTTTCTCTCTTTTCATTTCTCTTCAATTTTTAGACGGTTTTTTCTTCCTCCCTCCTTCTTTTGTTGGTTAAAAATTTGGAAATTTTCTAGGAGAATGAACTAACCTAAGCTTCTAGCATGCCGTGAATCATTTGAATGTAGATTTAGCTCACCTCCCTAAGTAAAAATAGGGGTACCACAATCCCGTTTGGATGGTGATTTTTAAAAGTTTTTATAAAAAAAATTATTATAACGATTTAATATATGTAAGATAAAAAAGTAACTGAAAAATATATTCACAAAAACGTAAAAATATTTTTACAAAAAATCACGTTTACCATGGAGCATTTGCATTAGTATGACTCTTCAGTTTGTGATCCTCCAAAATTTCATGTTTTGTATAATGACAGTCATTATCCAAATAAACCTTGTATATAATTTTAAGTAAGCTTCAGATTTAGCATTTCAGTAATATGGCATGTCATTAGTTGCAGAGAAACATCTTAGCAAACTTCTATACAATTTGCAGTGCAAATCTATCTTTAAAAACAAGCATTTAAAGTCAGCTTACATCTTAGAAGTTACAACACTTAGAATAAGTTTCTTTCACACAGAACATGAATCCAGACAGACCCCCTGTAAGAAATACATATTTTTTTTTATAACAAGAAATACATATTTCAAGACCGTATACCCAAATTAAAGTTCCATTTGAGCATTGAAATTAAAGACTGGCTTATGACTTGGCTCCATACGTGGTGCTAGGGAGAGGGGCAGGGACGGTTAATGGCCAGTTAAGGGCCAAGATTTGACCAACAAAATTTGTAAGGTCCAGACTTTAACACGTGTGAGATTCATAAAATATTACTCCCTCCGTTCCACTTTGATAGTTCTGATTCTTTTTTCACACAGTTTAATAAAAAGTAGTTAATTTTGTTGGAACAATCAATTTAGGTAGTTATTTTCCTAAAATACCCTCATATTAATTAGAGTACAACTTTATGGGAACTTGAATTGATGGTAAAAAAAGAATCAACTCTCATTAAATGGAGTAGGTTTATAGTAACAACAACTTACATTGAATAAGGGTATTTTAAGAAAATTAAAATACAACTACATTCTTCAATTGGAAAGTGGACTATAATTTGGGACAGACGAAAAAGGAAAACATGACTATCAAAGTGGGACGGAGGGAGTATATTAATATTTTTTGCTATTATGCTAATATTACATCATATATAAATGCAAAATACACACAAATTTTCGATTGCACTGACAAGCGTTCCGGCCGGATCCGTGGTAATAATGCATTGAAAGCAGACTGAGCACTTTTAATGCATGGCAGTTGTGACTGACAACTGAGTACATTGTCTGCAGGATATTCAATTATGGACAGAAACATTCTTTATACAGTGAGGATTAGGCTTATTTAAGTACAAAGATAAAAGATAAAAGGTTTACCAAGCCTAAGCTATGCAGTTTTGCTTTTAAGTTAGAACTTATGTAATAAGCGCACAAGGGCAGGACACCATTGGCAAAAATTTTGTTGGAATATTTGCTAAAATATTTCTAAACTATTTTAACTTTTTAAGATAACTTTCTACTATGCGTATATCATATAATTTAGTGATGCTAGCGTTTCGATATAATATTATGTTATTTGAAATAATTATACTGTAATATTTTTTGTGATGTGATGTATGTGAAATAAAAAAATAATTAAAAATATTAAAAAAATGAATTAAAAATATATTTATAATGAAAAATATATATATTATTTAGAATAATTCAACAATCCAAACACACCTATTTACTGTCACGTTCGAGCACATCACTTGATAAACTGTGCAATTTAATTCAACAAGAGAAATATTATTTAAAACAATTCAACCATTCAAACACATAGAAAGAAGCACATTACTCTGTAAACTGTGCAATTTATTCATGCTTGAGCATGGACAGTCTAGTGGTCAACTTTAAGCAACTATCAACCCCTTTATGTATAGCCTAGTGTAGAACCAAGAAGGAGCTCAGTTTTTTTTGTAGTATAAAACAAGGTAGAGTATTGGAAAGGGAATCAACAACCTAATGAATAACCGTAGCAAGTTTGAGCTATATAAAGAAATTGTAAACTCTCCTAAATTATTTACTACAATTTTATAAATTCCTTCAAAATGATTGTCCAATCCAAAGATAATCAACTAAATAATCATTATAGGTTCATAATCTTTTATTTTTATCTTTAATTTATAGACAATAATTTTTTGCTTACTCTTGACGACTTGAGTGCATAATAGAGAGTCTTACTAATTGGATTGAGTTTTAGTGTCAGTTTCACATTACTTTGATCCGAAAAGAGAGAAAAAAAAAAAGGGTAAAAAGTTCAAAGCAAGAAAAGAATGCAAAAAGTGCACACATGTTTTGACATTTTACAATAGATCACTACTGTTCCCAAACATGCTCCCAATATTCTAACCCTATTTGTGCATACTCTCCAGCCCCAAGGCTCCCTTGTTTGGGGGGGGGGGGGGGGGATATGGGACTTGAGGGCATAGCTTTACTCCCCTGTCCCAAGGGGCTTGTTTTACTTTCTGAGGATTAAAGACTTGGGAGTTGGGAGGCAGCATCCCAGCACTTGGCTGCACGCAAACACACAGAAAAAGGGGTGAAAACCAATAGTACTCTTTGATCCCTTGTTTTGTAGGAGTCATACTCATACATACATGCACAGTAGAGTAGTAGTGTAGAGGCCAGTAGTAGAGAAGAGAAAGAGTGTTACGTCCATCATTACTTCCCCCCACCCCAACAGGACCTGCAAGTCTTCTCTGCTCAATGCTGTCCTATTTTTCCTTTTTCCCCTTCACTTTAACTCGGCTTATTCTTGAAGTCTCTCTTTTGTTTTCAACTTTCAACTCCTTCATAATAACCTTTAACTGTCACTGATTCCTTTGTCCAATTTGTTTCCACTTCCCAAAGTATCACTTTCCCCAACCCCCCAGCCAATATGAAGCAACTGAAGCCCTTCCACACATACATTTTGTTTGTCTTGGCATGAAATGAATGAATGTAATGGTTTACCAATCCAAGGATTTTGTGGCAATTTGTTTGTAGTATAGAAGGGGCACCGTTATAATCGATTGGCCATTTTCTAGTTACGGACTATTTTCAGCCACACGAGTCATTCTACAAAATTTCTTATAGTAGAAGTTCTTGATCAACATACATTTCAATGTTTTTTTTAAACGATTTGCTATTCAAACTCATTACAAAACCATGAAATGCATTTCAAAAGAATCTCTCTGTTTCGTCACATCTACTATGTGCAATTCGATGAATCCCACCAACAGCTACTAGTACTTTTTATTGGCACGGTGGATCTTCATTTCCACAGCTATAAATGGTCCATCTGGTGGTCTTAAGTTGGGAATCAAAGTGATCTTCTTTGGATTTGTTAACAGGTACTATGGCTGACATGTTTGTACTACCAAATCCAATTGCGGAATAAGCGTGGAATTTATTATTTCTAGTTTTCCTATCACTGCAGCTCTTCATCAAAAGTAGATCGAAGTACGTTAATGGGAGGGAACTAAATATAGGGTCTGTTTGGATTGTAAGTTATTTGGAATTATTTGGGATATTTTTACTGTAACACTTTTTGTGATGTGATGTATGTGAGATAAAAAGATATTGAGAAGATAAAAAGGTGTATTGAAAATTGTAAAAATAATGTAAGCAAATAAAATTGGGGAAATATGAAGCAATCCAAACAAACCAATAGTTATACTACTACTAGTACTCTTGAAAAGGGAAAGAAAAGGCATTTTACACCATTCGAAAGTCTAACCGGATGCATGGCTGTAAAAGAGGCCATACTTAAGAGCCATTTTCGATATGGCAATTTTCTCACAAAATCCTTGTTTGGCACGCGAGTTTTTTTGTCAAATTTGTCTGTTACAAGTTTTTTAAAAATTTTATCTACAGTAATTTCAAAAAATTTCTCAAAATTTTTAAACTATACACTTCAAAATATTTAAATATTTACACATTTCAAAAAAATTTTTAAAAACTTTTACAGTAAAATTTTAGATAAATATCTAAAAAATTCATTTACTAAACGGGGCTCTTAAGTATCGAAAAAGGTACTTTTGACACTACATAAGAGTACAGAGAAACCATTTATTTTAAGTTGGTGAATTGACCACCAATAAGGAATTAAAAGTGACCACCAATAAGGAATTAAAAGTTCCACCAAGTGCTCCGTTGAGGGGTCTATTCTGCCCACCAACATAAACACCCGTGAAAGCCCCTTGGCTCCTCCTTCCCCATAGTTTTTTTTTTTTTTTTTTTTTTAAAAAAAAGGGGTTAAGTGCACTAAATCCCTTGAAGTGACCCTTCTAAGTCATGTTTGGATTGTAAATTTTTGAAATTTTTATAGAAAATATATTATAACGATTTGATATATATGAGATAAAAAAGTGATTAAAAAATGTGTTCACAAAAAACGTAAAATTTTTTTAAAGAAAAATCCCTTTCCAAACAAGGCTACCTCACTCATCTCAACAAATGGGCACCTTCTGCCCTTAGTTGATGTTTTAAGACATTAGTGCCCCCTACTGATTACCTTTTTATTTTTTTTTCTCCTTTTATACCCTTTTTCTACTTGTCCCTCTTCTTTAGATTTTTAATTTTTATCCATTCTTTCATATGACAGATTGCTTTCTTCTCTTTGCTATTATTATCTATATATTGTTTTTAATGTTTTTAAACTTATTCTTTACTTATTTCTATATTTTTTACAATTTGTTATTACAAAAAATAATATTACAACTAATAATATTACAAAGTCTATGTTATAACAAAATATATGTTAGCTATGCACATAGAATACTTCATATACTATTTAAAATAATACATATAAAGCTTAAAATAAATTAATTTTTAATAACAACGGTAACAAATAAGCAGATTGTAATAACATATAGTTTACCAACTATACTTAATAAAAAATAAATAAAGATATTAGTTACTGTATTTACTTGATATATACTTTTAATAGTTAAGTAATTTAAAGTTTTAGTTTACAATATCTTTTTAAATAGTCAAATTGCTAGTTACGTATACCTTTTCATTATGATACCCATATACTATGTTCTCATGCTATATAGATTCTCCTGAATTTCCTAATAGTGTAAATAAATAAATAATGCTAATAGGAAATAGGGGGAATGGTGACATGAGAGAAATAAAAAATAATGAAAAAGTAGTGAAAAAGAAAAAAACAAAGGAATAAATAAACAAAAGGAAAAAGAAATAATATAGTAAGGACACTTTTATCTTAAAACATCAAATATGTGGCGAAATGTCTATTTAATAAGTTCAAGGGAATAAAGTGCAACTGAAAGTAAAGTTTAGGGGGATTTAGTGCATTTAACAAAAAAAAAAAATGCCAAAAAGGAATAGGTTGTTTGGATTATAATTTTTCAAGAGTTTTTTTTTGAAAAAAAAGTATTATAACACTTTTTAGAATATGATGTATGTGAGGCAAAAGATGATTGAGAAATACATAAAAGAAATATCTACAGAAAATGTAAAATTTGTCTACAGAAGGTAACAATCCAAACATGGCCTAAATGTATGAGTATCTAATATCGTACAAGGTACTCTTTAAGAGTAAATTGGATATTACCTAATGGTGAGTTGATAAGTGCAGAATAGTTTTTAACATAGCCAAATTTCACATTATAATAGGGCTCTATTTTCTATCTCGCATTTTGCTACATTTCAAATATATTACAGTAGTGTCATTTTCTCAACACTCTTAAAAACTCCTAAAAATGGCATTTCAGACGAACCTTTAGATTGTTAATAACACACTATAGTTATTATGTTGGGTTCTGAACCAAATTTAAAAACAAGGAAGTTACAATGCAAATAGGTAGACAAAAAATGTAAAGAATACATAGATGAAGACAAGCACTTGAGGCTAAAATGTGACCCATGGATGTATATGTTTCCATTGACTCCGGTAAAAAATTTCCGTGATTGTTCTTCATATCTGGACACTTTCACTTTCAGCACAACCGAAAAACTTTTGACACACAACAATTTGACTCTCAAATCTCTATCAAGCGTACGACTCAACACCTATTCTGTCTTTCTCCTTCACCCCACTCTTTAATCACAAAAAGTTACCAATTTGTACCTTAAAGCTAAGTAGGCCAAGACTCTACAATTAGTGGTACATTCCTGTTAAGATGTTGCACTATTTTCTCACATGTAAGTGTCGTTTTCGCTTATTCACAGGCAGGAAAAAAACAACTAGCAAAGTTCCAACTAGCATGCACCAATATTTTTGAAGGATTTGGGATGACAAGGAGGAGGACACTACTGATCAAATGAGACAAGTCTCTCTTTTAACTGCTCTTTTGGCTGCAGAGATGATGATTGTCAACCCTTTCACCTACTCAATTTGGCGAAATTACTGCTTTATTTACAACTACACAATAAACATCGACTAAAGCTAGGACGAAATGGGATCCTTTTGGGGACTTCTCTTTCTTCTTTTTGGGGTGCTAATTGAAATTTGAAAATTTTCAAATGCATATTTAAAGCATTTATATGCAGTGATAGAGGGTTCGAGAGCTCAGATTTTTAAGCCTTGTATCTTTTTTTCCTTTATAATCAAATTAACCATTATAAGATTGCTTGATAGTGCTTCCTATTTTACCTAGTTGATATTTGTAGATTTTATAGTTACCTTGCTCATTTTTCTGTAATAGTTTGAGCGTATACACCTCCTTTCGTGTATTATTTCTTGCATATCAATGAAAGTCAGAGAGGGCTTCCCAAAGAAAAAAAAAGACATACCGAAAACAACGAAAAGAGATAAAAATGTGATTGAGAATATAAAAAGATGGGTTGAAAAATGTGTTTATGATACAAGCGAAATATTATTTGAAATAATAGTGCTATCCAATCCCATGAATTGGGCAATTGGACAAAATTTTGCAATTGGGAGTGGGAGGTAAGAAAAAAGGTTGATTATAGATAAATCATTATTATTGTTGTTATCCCCTGAATTGGGGAATTGGACAAAATTTTGAGCTTCCCTCCGTTACTTGTACGTTTTGCGGATATTTTTTCTTACATAATAATTCTTTGGGCTCTGAAACTCCAATGAGTACATTTTTAAATGGGCTGATCAGATTGAGCCCATCTTTTGATTAACCTTGAGAGTCTGTTTGACGTCGACCACTCGATTCTCTCAGTATCTGGATCATTCTAACATTTTATGGGCAACCTGGTTTGTACACTTTTCCCTATGTAAAGATCAAGTTGTTTAGAGGCATCAGCTGTCTTAGCTAATATTCAGCTCCACTAATTGACTTGCTGATTTAATTAACTAATTATTGGGTAATTAACAATTTCTTCTCCGTAATATTTGTGACTTTTCTTTTCCATCTTCGACTTCTATAGAGAGTACCAACCGCAACAATGCATGAAATTTGGAGGCTGTCGATGCGAATCTTCTTGTTACATGGAATTACTAGTTTTATGTTTAATTTCATTCAGCATTGGACAAAATCCACATATAAATAAGTTAGATAATCAATTTGGCAACGAAGTGTAGCCTAATTAATAAGACGTTTCACCAGTAACCGACAGATCACGGATTCAAGGTAAGAGGAAAAGTGAAGAACCACTCTTGATCGTTTAAAAAAAAAACAGACACTCATTTCCTTTTTCATTAAAAGATTTTTTGGGATATTGGACTCTCTCATGATTCAAGCCAAGGGAACGGATAAGATTGAGTTTGCAGTCTTTCATGCTTCTTCAAACCCAAAATTATTGAGCCACTATAAAATGTTTTTAATTTACTGATGACCGTAAAGTTTACCAAAAAGTTGATTTTGAATCTCAAGGTATCTCATTTTTTTTCTAAGTGATAGCTATCTATTACATTTAACAATTGATAGTTGATTAGTGGTCTTAATCATGAACCTAATATAGTTGCCAAAAGTATGTTAATGGTGACAGACATAAAGGATCCAACTAAGAAGTTTCTTTCCCATGACCTAAAAAAGTATATTCAATCTAAGGATTATGCTCCAATAAATTATTCTCCCACATCTTAGGTAATGCAATTCAAGATAAAAGCATTTTGTATTTTATTTCCTTTTCTTAACCAATTCTCCATTGCTTTAGGCGACAAGATGTGAATATGTCAACTCAATGTTCATTCCATGGAAAACTTGGATAAATCATCATTTTGTCATCATATTGGAGATTATTGTAGGCAAAGATTGAATATCTAAAGCGCCAATTATTTGTGTGAAAACAGTTTTTTGTTATTTTAAACTTTGTAGTTTTATAGACCAAAGTTTGATTGAGAAAACAAGTGATATTTTGACACAGAGTAAACGGTTAAGTATTCTAGGCAATTGTTTGAGGTACTTGGGCATCCATTTCCTTTCTTACTTTTGACCTTTTTTTTTTTTTTTTTTGTCAAAGTCAGCAGACTTTTGGAAGCATTTTTACTAACCTTAATCCCGTGAGAACCCTCAAAAGCCGGTAACTTTTGAAGGTCTTACAGGAAACTAATATACTAACCACCCAAACCTCCCCAACCCGATGTGGGATATCAACCTCCACAAGAAAGCCTGCCAGACCTAAAGAGATGAGAAGTGAGGAAATGAGTGTCATCTATCAGATTCCCACCCAAGAAAGGAAAATGGAACCCCCTTCCCCCCCCCCCCCCCCCCCCCCCCCCAAACCCACCCTTCCCTCAGAACATTTTTTTAAAGATACAATTGGATCAGATTTAACTAATAGGTTGCCTAGCTTCCTAGTAAATCTTATCTTTAGCGGAGTGAGGTCAATTATTTGTCCTATGGGCACATTCATGTTTTAAACCAACTGTTTGATCCAAATTTCTAGTTCAATTGCTTTCTCTACCTTTTCCTTTCAAAACTCAGTCAATCACTTTTGCTAACCATGCCTCAATCATCAATTATTGTAGTATTTCTACCCAAAAAAAAAAAAATTTTCAATTCTTGAATAATAGTCTGTAGCTTATCCCACATCATCTCCTATCTCAAAACTCTAGGATCATATGTATCTCACAAAGCCACTTCAAGAAATTCTTTAATAAAATGTTGAGACTTGCCATGCATGGATGGCTTCACTTAACTTTTTAAATAGCAAATGACGAATACAAGTTGAGAATGCAATTCAAAATGCTGCGGAATGCATACAAGGCAAAGCATATCTCTCTTAAAATTTGATGGGGAAAATAAAACCTCTGTGCATGTAATAGGAGTAACTATAGCATTCTATATATGGATGGGTTGGGTGGTCTGAAAAGAGAGAATATGAATGAGAGATTTTGGATTCGAAACATTCTAGTTGCGCTAAAAAAAAAGCCATTCCAAATGTCATATTCTATTTTTTCCAACCTCTTTTTAATCTTAGCTCTTGTTTTTAGCTCACAGCCAAAACGATCATTTCAGGATAGCAAATAATTCAAATACTACTCCAAATTTTTTTTTTTTTGCATTTTCCTGTTTTTGATAATAAGCTGACTCCAAGGTCCAAACCATATCATACAAGATGTATATTACACCAAAATTAATTCCCTTTTCCCTTTCCCTCCACTTCAACCCCCACCCCTCCTCAAAAAAAAAAAAAAAAAAAAAAGGATGCTGCTAGATCTTCTTCATGTATCTTGCATTTATTCCTATCTGCAATAGACAAGATAGAAAAGCACGTAACCGATATTGAGAAGAAAGGCCATGGCCTTTTTCAATGTTTTTCTTCTAGTGTCTCCAAACGGCAAGGTGTCAACAAATGCCAATTTCTCCAACCTCAATTTTGCAAGGGATCAACATCCAGCAGGTCACCATTGTGCCACACCATTTTTTCCCCTTAATTTTCTTCACATAATTGAACAAGCATTAGGGTTGTCATCACTGAAAAGTGAAGCGTAGCGTTCAGTAGGAGTATTTGGGCTTGGCATTGCTTGAACAGCATTCCTCACATAACCAGTTGGTGCCTTTTTGTCATAAGCCTGTGGAACATATGGATAAGACACCAGATTGTATCTAACATATGGCCAAAACTCAGCCTTCTTTCCTGTGCCTTTCACTTTGCTCAAGACTTTACTCGGCTCAACATTTCCAGTCACGGTCACCCGGCTGTCCTTTCTGCTCACGTCCACTGATTTCACACCTAACAACAAAGCCCAAAACTATTATTCACTAATTAAAAAAAAATGAAAAAAATTCGTATAAATATTTATAGTCAATATGGCATATTTTATATATATGTATTCAGTATCAAAATTATACATACTGTCCAAGAAGCAAGGAATAAAGGAAAGATACCTAGCTCAAGCTTTTCTACCACGCAGCTATTTCCTTTACTATGACAATTATTCTAATATAGTTTCCATGGTGTAAATACTAAGTTCCGAAGAATCATACATGCTCCATCTACAAGAAAACTTTTTGCTTACAACATATCTGTGTATGGTAGGCAACAGACAGGAACATGTTCAATCCTGACAAGATTTGCTAAGTAATTAAAGTGCTTTCTTCTTTGTGTTTTTATTCATAGAAAACAATGATGTTCCAACACTAAAAATGATAAAACCGAATAGTGTACATTTTAGCTTTTCTCTTGGCTCAAATAAGGGGTTTTTGTGATCTATTTGCTGCAAAATCTTGATAATTGAAACCACTAAAGGTTTTAAACCTCTAGAGAAAAACTAAGAATTTGACAACTATATTAAGTTTTACTTTGTTCGAGAGATGTAATATATCCTGTACGAGTAGGCAACATATTCAGCAAACAATAGACAGAGAGGAATACCTTTCATATGGGAAACAGCATTCTTAACTCTTCTTTCACAGCCATCACAGTCCATCTTTACCTTGATTTCAACTGTCTGAAAGAATATAAAGAAGCACAAGCATGTTAACCATGGACCAATTAACATCTGATGCAACAAGAAACAACTCCTACAAGAAAGGAAAAAAAAAGCTACCACATGCATATTGAAAAATTTCAAGTCTACAAGAAATTTTTTTTTTTTTTTTAAAAAGAACCAATAAGCGGCATTGGCATAGATACCTGCAATGGCCTGCGTTTACGCTTTACGTTGTGGCTCACATCGTCAGCTGCATCAGAGCATACGTCTGCTATGTGATCAAGAAAACCCATGATTTTATTTTAGAGGAAAATCCAAATTCTGGTGTTATTTTTCCGAGTGGTTTGCTAAGAAAAAAGAGCTAGAAGAGCCAGCCAGAAGCAGGACTGCTGCAAGTTTTTGATGCGTGTGTAGGTACGATTTGGTTTTGTAGGTGCCTATTTATATGAAGAGAAAGTAAGTGAATATATGGAAGATGGTGAACGAGTAATAGTTGTACACAAGCTGGTCCTTTGAATATGCCCTAAACAGTAATTTGAAACTAAAGAAATCAAGAAAATGACTTGTGTCAGCTAATCATGCCATGAACACCCAAAATATCAGGCCGGACAACTGGGAACTTCTGTATTACTTGGGGGCTCAATCAATTAACAGTTGTATAATAATTTATTTTGGCTTTTGTGGGTTGGTATAGCTAGTTGCTTTTTTAGTAGAATCACTCCTGGCAGTCATTTTGTGAAGAAACTACGGTCTCATGAACAGTTGAAATTTCAGTAAGTTTAGAAAAATTTCATCTATCTTACAGCTAATTAATGCATTATTCTCATCCTTTTCTTCTTCTATTTTTTTTTAAATAAAAGAGAATCAACAGTGATTTTTCACTTATTCATGCATTATTCTCGTCTTAACTGTTAAATAGAAGAAAAAAGCACGCTTACTACAGCAAACAAGACCAACACAAAAATATATACAGTATAGTGGGGACGTACGAGGAAAGGCTTCGTAGAAAAAATCCAACAGAGCTTTATATAGGATGCCAATCGGTTAAGCCATTAAATTTTACACAACTGACAAGAGAAAAACGCTGAAGGAAAATACTTCTGTTTTCATGCTCTTGTTTCTACCTAGAAGGGCAGTTTTCAATGTGATTACAAAAAAGAAACAAGGGGAAAAAAAAAAGAAAGGAAGATAAAAGAGAAATAAAAGATAGAAGAAAGAGGCTGCACCCTAGCTAAACGACCTCTAAATAACTGAAATGACTAAATATCAAAACGCTTATCCTTATAATAGTTGATGTACCTTTCTCTTTTGATTTCGAAGCAGAATCGTTTCTGAAGGAACGATGCTGATCATTGTCTCAACCAAAAGGGACGTTTTTTTTTTTTTTTTTTTTTTATAAGAAATGATAGGGGGAATTCATAGTGAAGTTAAATTGTCTTTTAGTATATTCATTACTATAGATGTTCTCATCAATTAAGCAGATAATAATTAATTAATTTGATTAGATTGAGATTTCAAAACAACAAATAATAAGAAATCCAAGGGAATACCTGAGGCGGCTGAAGATATGAGTGAAGTTAAATATTAGAGGCTAATAAATGGAGAGAACAAAAAAAAGGAAATAGTCTGCGAGCTTTTTACCGCAGCATTGCACCTTGCAAGTGAAAAAAAATTATATTTTTGCAAGAAAAGGTGACACAATTTGTCCAAAAAATAAAATAAAAAGAGGTACAAAATTCATGTTTTACTTTGAGGACCCAAAAATGAAAACCTTTATCTAACTTGCATATGCTACTACATCTTGGGAGTATAACCTATATGATGCTTGATCTTGAAAATTTCCCATCTTGGAAAACTTTTTGATCTGAACATTAGCTATGACTCGAGCGACAGCAACAACTCGGAGAAATACTCTTGCAAGAAGAACTAGTTAATTTCCTGTATTTAGCAAAAGACGTTACAAATATTTTCATATTTAAGTTTCAGAAAGGTCACTGCATCAAATAATTAATGATCTGGAGCCCAATTTTGTTGCATTATTGTCTGGAAGAGTTGGCTGCCCAATGTTGATATTAGCTACCTTTCATAGTCCACGATTATTAACAGATTGTGACCTCCATGTCTATCCCATGGCCAAAGTTCACCACTTCTGTCTCGAAAAATCATCATTTTCTTTCTCCTTTTCTTACCTTATAAGGTCTAGGGGGGAAAAATTTAGGCATATGCAATTAAGTGGCAATTGCAAAGTGCAAGTTTTTTTGGCTCAAAATTGAACCATATCAAGTCGAGTAGATTTCAATAATTCATTTCAATTTTTTTTCTTAGAAAAATTTGTATTGAAAATTGATGATTGAAATTTGACCGGATCTACACCACAAGCTGTTCTCTACATATAAACATATAACAAAAGCCGCGACAAATAAGGGAAAAAAATAGCTATAAAAATTTGTCATGGCACATTAAATGAAGCCGTTGTTCACAACACAAGTTAACATCAAATATTGAAGTGCACATTCCTCATAAAATAAAATAAAGGGTTTTTTTTAACAGATGGTCAATGAGTACTTGTTAACGCATCTAAATTCTACATAATCTATAATGTACATGCACACATTAATAATTAATACTCTCCTTTACCTTTATATATCTTCTAAAATTGACTTTATTTTTTCAAAAATCTAAATCTGAAATACAGCTTTACAAGTGTCTAATGAATACCCGTTAAACAGATTCATTAGACAGACCCTAATATCAAAATAAAATATGAGAGTTACAAGCCACATCTTCTGCTAGCTAAAACGTTTCTTGTGTTACTTCTTTTTTATGCCGCAGGTATATGCTATTTAGAGTATCCTTTTATGAGGGGAACATACATTATTGAGCTGCATACATCATTTAAATTCCTAGGTGCAGAAATTTCCATGGGGACTAGCTATCATCCTCATGTAGCCAGATCATTTCCGTCCTTTCCCTCCTGCAACTGCACACGAAGATCTTATGGACTAAATTGCTTATGCTTTCACAATCGAAATTCTGTCATTTCACATTGATTAATATACATACACATATATAAATCTATGGAAGTTCATGATTGATCGACACAACCTAATAACCATACATATATATATATATACACGCGCGTTCTAATCTTGAAAATATCTGGCTCCCTTTCTTCTCCTCTTACCCCTTCAATTGTACAATCCTTTCTTGTATTACCAATATTCAGAATTTGATTTTCAGAATTAGGTTTGGAAGGGACAAAGGCCAATTGAAGGAATAGGAAAGAGCAAGTAGAAAATATACACGTACGTTGTCCTTCTATATAATCATTGGAATGTTTGACGTTTTTTGGCTTAGATCGACAAGCTTGAGATGTGACCAGATCTGAATCATGACCTGCTCCGTTTGTTTGCACACTATATATATATATATATATATATATATATATATATATATAGTTTTCGTGCCAAATCAAAATTTTGATCCCACCTACTACGTACCAATCCATTACCCCCAGATTTTAGGAAAAGGGATCCAATCGAACGGGAAAGTAGATTATGTTGCTAATTACATCATAATTATATAACCTATTCAACAATCATTGAGGCAAAGATATTTAAGGTCAGGAATCTCATTTTCCTCCAAATTCATGGAAACTTGTTCCGGGTTTATTGACATGCATGCACCAATTAAAAAAAAAAAAAAAAACTAACTTGAATTGTCATTTTGCTTCAAAAAATTTTTATATTTTCTGTGAACATATTTTTTAATTATTTTTTTTATTTCCTATATAGAAATTCACTATAATACATTTCTCTAAAAAAAAAAAACTTCAGAAAATAACAATGGAAACCGGCTCTATGCAAGCCCGCAGTATAGTCCCTCCCCATGACCACCCTACTACGAATTGGAGGCCAACTTGGCCCTCACACGGCTTACTTATTAGTTAAGAATTTTGGTAAACGTCCTTTTACGCGGCGTAACTTGATTGACCATGCATGAGTTTTCTTGGTGTTCAAACGTCAATTTTTTAATTCTAATTAATGGTATTGATTGTAACCCTCAGATAAATCATTTAATTCGTAAACCTCAAGTAGAACATCTTCCACTTCCTCTATTCTGTTTTTTTTTTTTTTTTTTTTTTTGTGTGTGTGGGGGGTGGGGGGGTTTGTTGCAATATACTAGTAATATATAAGTTCATGACTCATTTGGCAATTAACAGTCTATGGCGAAACTTCTCTACAAGTTCAAGTTGTGAAACTTCCAATTTGGCATATAATTGCTGCAGAAAAATCACGTATAATTACTCTCATTTCAGCCAAGCTGCTCTTGTAGTTTTATGGGGAATTTCTCAATTTTCAAGTCTTGAAGTTGGACAACTTAATGAAGATGCCAGAACTGTCACAGTTTGACTTTACATACATGAAAGATTTCTCCGGCAAAATTGAAAACGATACTACATATCAAAGAAGAATAAAAAAAAAAAATTTAAGAAGGGCCATCCATCTTTCCCAGGGCTACACGATTCTTTTGTTTTCTCAATTTTTTTCTTCTCTATGAACCAGGGATACACGATTCTATACAGCAAAACTGCAAATTGGCCTTTTTCTTGAACTGATTGCCAATCTGAAAACCAATGAACTGATTGCTATGATTACGATAAGCCACCTGGACTCAAACTTGTGGTTTTGCAGCACCTACCGTGAAGCACACTTCAGCATGTACAAGCCCATAAATCCAATGACAAGTTTTCATGCGTTAATAGTAAAAATAACCCAAGAATATTACTTCTGGTACTGATTTATGGATAGGGTATTATTTGAAATATTATTTAGAATAATTACTGTAACACTTTTTGTGATGTGATGTATGTGAGATAAAAAGGTGATTGGAAATATAAAAAGGTAGGTTGGAAAATGTATTTATGATGCAAACAAAATATTATTTGAAATAACTGAGGTATCCAAACACTCCCACTATTTGGTAAAGCATGGTAAGTTTCATGTAGCAACCGTACTTGTGTTATTTCCATGAAATAGACTACTTTTCTTTTCTACTTCTTGAAGTCTTCCTTTTCGTGATTGTTTTAGGGGAAAGTTAATTCAGGGATTTATCAGCTATGCACTGATGTCAAAACAAGAATCTTGTATGACCTTGTTTAAATTTCTAGTACATATCATACTGCTCTGAAATGCAACTTTCTGTAACAGTACTAGCATTCAAAAGTTCTTCTTGTACCAATTCGAGAGATAAATGTCATCAGAAAGATTTTCACTTCTTGAGATTGGTACGGAAAGCTGTTTATTAACACAGTATTTTGGACACGTGGTTAAGTACTCGAGATCTACAGCTTATACATATTTCTAATATTCACGATTTAATTTTCCAAGTTGACTCATAAATTTAGGATCAAGTCTATCCTTCAACGTTGTTTATTGCTTAGAAATTCGAAACCTGTGCACTTTGAGAGGGGACGGATGAGATAACTAGAACCTTAATTGTTTCATTTATGGATTTTTTTAACAGGTGCCAAATGAGCACTAGTTAATAAAATTAAAATTCACATAACCTATCATATATGTATACATACTAATTATTATTATCTTCCCTTGTATCTATATACTTTTCTTATTTAATCTGATCAACCCTTCCTTGTAAATATGACTCTTGAAATATACCTTAATGAGTGCGTAATGAACACCCATTAGACAGACCCTTCATTTATTCCATAACCATTGTTCGAAGGACATACGAGATTTAGATACTTGCACTCTTATGTCTTGTCTTCATCACTAACTGTTATGGCTACTAATAATCTTTAATTTTTTGAGATAAAATGCAGATTAAAAATCTCAAACTATTAGTCCTGAACAAAGTTAGAGTATGGAGTGTCTGAACTCTTATTTTGGGTAGTTAAAAGAAGTTAGAGTTCTCACAATCAAGATAGATTGATTTTTAGCAAGAAATTAACTATAACTAGCCAAGTTATTATCCAAGCACAACTTATCCCAGTCTAATTGTTCAAAAAGGCTTATTTGTTTGTAGAAGGACCCGAAAGAATCCCAAGGTATTGAATGATAAGGTGGAAATGATTATAAGTAAAAAGTTCTGAATTTAAGGCCTTCTAGTTACCAAAAAAAAAAAAAAAAAGAATCCCAAGGTACTAGGAGAATTGAACAATAATAGATCACATATACTACCCTATTTCTACTCCGCTTGCCATTCTCTAATAGTTGAAGATGGGCTTGCCGTTTACACGGGTTTTATTTTTTAATGTCTTTAGTGTTCTCCATTACTCCAAGCAATTTATTAGATTGGTACAGCAGCGAATGAAGCAAGAAACTTCACAAGCTTACTATAGAATGTCAAGCGGCAATAGAAACGCTGAAATAGTCGGGATCTAAAACTTGTTTATAATTTTTTCAGAGTTGACTAGTAGCTTGTAATCGGGTTGTGCGTAAAATTTGTCAGCTTCCGCATTGCTTGGAAATGGAATAGAAATGCTGGACTAGTCTGTAAACAAATCCTTGATAAATAAACTCTATGCTATAACTGTTTCCATTTTGTGAAGCCAGGAACTTGAACAGTATTAGAAAAATTCCTAGTGGACGCATGGGCCGGTGGGCGGTGGCATCATGATAGGGAAGTTTCCTCCAGGTATTCGTGAAAATTAGAACTTGGAAATGATGCCTCGTACCAATCGAAGAAAACCACATGCATGCAAGTTAAGGCAGCAGAAACCCTTGCTCGTCTATTTAAGGGTTCAAATACTTCCCTGCTAATGTACCCCTCCCTCCAGAAATCTTACTTTAATTTGTCACATCTTTTTAGAATTATATTTGGCTCCTAATTAAGCCAATATGGCGAGTTCTTCTGTCAAGTTCATGTGTTTATTCATCATCACTGGCCTTGTTGTGCCAAGTTTGGCCACTGATTACGATGTTCCCTGATGGCCAACTGCAAATCTTGATCTATGGAAAACGGACAAGATCTTCCACGTTGGCGATATCCTTCGTAAGTTACTGCCTCTAATTTGTTGAACCATATTTGTGAGATAACAGCATAGATGAAGAACCAGTTTGGCGTTTATCAGTGGTATACTTTTGGAAAATTGCACTATTTCTGAAAAAACTCCATCACACGGAAGGATTACTATCGCAGATTCCACGCATAAATTTTAGTTACCTCAACTGCAACACATAAAATTGTGCATCCAGTTCTATTTTGAATAGGAAAACATCAAGAATATAGAGACGTTGTAACTTTGAGACTTCCAGATGTTAATTATTGATGGTGTTTCACTCTCAATCTAATCTACAAAAGGATTCATGCGATCGGGTAGACATCTCTATATTTTAAATGTGCCCAGCCCCTGAAAACTGAACATTCTCCCAATCTTTCGAAGTGTCGGGCATGCATTTACCTTGCATTAGGCAACCATTGTCGTTTTGAATCTGTGATTACGTTATCTTTTTAAAGTATGTGCGGAAAGCATTACTAACATGCATATTGCATGTCTCCATCGGTTTATCTCATGATGACTATCCTAGATCTGATTTGGTTCTTTTCAAAGGAATCAACATTGCAGACGAAAGTTAGATATTACTGAATCATTCACCTTATCTTGCTAGATTTCGTGCCTGAAGCTTTGGAACAATTACTTGATGTGATCAACATAGATTTTAATGCCTTCCTTTACTGCACTGGGCAAGGCGAGCTTCTTGTTAAGCAAGCTGGGGGCACTGAATGCATCTACCCATTACTCCAAGCTGGGCAGCTCTACTTCACTGCTCAACCTAGTTACTGCCTTGGCGGATTGAAGTTAAATATCACTGCTTTACCGCTTTGAGGATCACCGACCTCGATCAGCTTTCCTCCTAATAATATTTAAGCGCTAGTCTATTTGCATTAATAAGATGCGAAGCTTGTATGGTTTTCGTAACCCTTGTTTTTGCATGGTTGTTTGATTGTACTTTTTCCTTTTCACTACGTAGTCTGCATGGCACTGTCAGCCACTCTTCTTTTTTTTTTTTTTTTTTTTTCAGCTAATAATGAGAATTAGCAAGCCTAGAATTTGATTCCCTAGCTTGAACTTGGCTAGGCTTTTCTATGTTTCTCATCAGTGTAACACTACTTTGATCATTTTGAGAATGATGAGGAATTGGATGGTTGATTCTCCCTGTTAATTCTGTTTCTACTTTATTGCACATCTTAAGAACATACTTCGCAACCTAAACCTGTTTAGGACTCTAAACAATGTTTTTAATATGCATGCAAAGAAACTTATGTCTAGCCAATGATGCCCCGATTTAGTGATTAAGATTAAGATCTCATGACAAAGATGCGATGCACGTTCCACCACTGCCTAGGAAAATATGTATGGTAGATATGGGGTTTTGGAAAAATTTTTATTTAACCTTAACCACTTAGTTCTAGAGCTTCAATATATACACACACGTTTACCATAATAATTGAATATCAATTGATCAAGAAAGAAATAAATCAACTTTGTAGCTACCTACTACATGTAAAAGTTCACGTTTTAAAGACTTAAAGTCCATTAATAATTTTGTTTTATTGGGAAAAAAAAGTCACTTTGATTTGTCGAAAGTTAGAGAAAATTATTTCATGGGAATTGATGTTTTACCATTAACCCGAATCTATCCCTCGATGATCATTTCCTCCAAGGTCATATTTGACAGGGCGTAACACATTAAGATTAATCCGTCCGAGAACTACATAGGCCTAAACTTCATATTGCTTTTTTGATTTTGATGGGAAAAATCAATGCCTAATTTTTTCCATTGATCCCTGAGTTGTAATACATAACTGACCTGAAAAGAAAAAATAAATCGATAGGTTGAGATGCATTTTTAATGAATAAACATATGGTAGATGAAACTTCAGTTTACCTACGAGAGAGATTGAATATGACAATTCCATTAATCGATCTCACTAAACGTACATCCATTTTACAACAATGCTCTCCGTTCTTTTATTTGTGCTCTCGAAACACCTTTCAATGACCCGAGAAGGAGACATTCTTCACAAGAGTCAGCTAAATAAAACTGCATATCGTAGTCTAAGCATACTGAAAATAGGGGAAAAAAACTATACCGGTAAATTTAGAAGGAGTATCAGGTCACAAGATTAGTGTTCAAACCTATGAAGTGAACTTGAACCATAAAGAGAAAAATATTTTTTGGTGAAGACGCTTGCAGCAAAATTGGTCCAAACGTTAGCTCCACCTTCTTCGATCCTCTTCCTCATCCACAGGAGTATACCATGATGGCCGTTGTTTTGAGTTGCTCAGCCTGTAGTTCAAGAGCAACTCTTCATCACAGAGCGGTCTAGTGGCCACAAGTACAAGAGTCTTCAAAATAGGTACATCAGATACATGGCTACCCGATTTCCAAGATTTGAACCAAAAACTGCCAAACCTTTTCATGTTCACTTCCTCTCCATTTCCAAATGAGATATTAGGTATATACACTCTCAGGTTCTTCTCAGTAAGTGGAAAGTCATAGGGGCTGACCATTACATTGGGAACCATATCCTTAGCTGGGTGATTGGCATAATGAGCAAAGGCCAGAGGATTCCTCCTTTCCAAGATTTCACCCTTCATGCCTATCTTGGAACCATCCATAGGTTTACTAAGCAACTGCCACATTCTATCTGAACCCTTTCCAGTAACTTCAACTTTAGGCCTAGATTCAGAAACACAAGAGCCATTCCACACTTCACGAGATTCACCCCCAGCACCCCATGGCTGAGCATTAATTATAGTGCCATCATACCTAGTGATCAAGTAAGAATTTTGTGCATCAACTCTTGGATAGCCAGGAATATACTGGTAATATGCTGGCGAGTACACTACACCAGGATAAAATGCTATAACAGTGCCTACATCAGCTTCACCATTTAAGAATAAGCCTTTTCCAGCATCCTTGTGTGGAATTTCAGATGGCTTGATCTCAAGGGTGTAACCCCTGAGGTCCTTCAACCTTTGTGACACCTCCAATTGGCTTAATGGCTTTGTTTCTGAACCAACTGTTAGAAAAATTATCGGAAATCAGATTTCAGAACATACACTATCTTGAATTGGTGAAAAGAATAAATTAACCTTAATCAGCTTCTAATGCAGCAGATTAAAAGACTTCAAAACAAAGTTATCATTTCAATCTAAACCACATATTTTGGACAAAAACCAAACCAAAAAGGGGAAAAAAATCAAAGAGAGAGTTCTATACAAATGGAGCCAGAATGGTCATCTGACATATTTAGGACTTGTGACCTGTTAATTAGTTAAAGGGCAAGAGCCCGTTAGTCAGCATTTGTCATGTTACACATAACATGTCAAACAGACTATTAGTACTTTCACGCTTTGCATTGTAGTTGTAAAATCAGTTCATATCTCGTCAATTGGTCAGGTAAGTTTAAACTCCAATAAGTTTCTGAAGTCTTTCCTGAAACTTTTAAGACTTACTTGATTATGAAAAACTCCAGAGCTGGACAGAGTAAAAGTGGGGTATCATTTCAAGTTTTATCCATGTGACATGTCATACATTTTATCAGTAACATGAAGTTGATATGACAAAATCTAAACATTTCTCAAGTACTTGAGCCTCATGGGCCCTTGCTCCTTACCAAGATGTTCGTTCAGTGGACTACTCCGACCAACAGCAAGACTAAGGCCACTTCGTCGAGAAGTAATATTCTTTTCCTCAATCGGTTCATGTGCCTTCTCTGTACTTTGCAAATTTGGAAGGACAATATCATCCATAGTTGTGCAGAAGGTTTCTATTTGAGAATGGATATTTTCTTGGACCTGCTTTTGCTGATCGGTAAGTGATGCTTTACTAGCCATGTCAATGATCTCCTCGGCATCTGCTTCATCAGCATCCTTTCCCAAAAGCTTGTAGCTGAAAATAGAAGATTTTTTAAGAAGTTCAAAACTGAATTACAGTAACAACCAGAGAAAGTGAATTAATTGTTTCAAATCCACAATATGAAAATAAAAGGCAAGGTACAAGATACTGTTCTCTCTCTTGCAACAAAGATAAGTTGTTTCCTCTGATAGAAACTTTCATCTTTGAATGCAACTTTCAACCATTTTGATGTTAACGCAGTTTGCAATTCAAAGGTCCACTTATTTCTGCTAAGTAACATAGTAACTAAAAGATTTAGCAACTTCCCTACTATCATAAAAAATACAGAAGTGAAAACAGACAACCCTGTTCAACATCAATTTCTCATTTACAGCATACTCAATCTTGAAATACCCAAACATATAAAACTGTACAACTAAAAACTAAACAGAGCTGTTTCACTACAACCTTGTGGAGTGCTCCAGACTTTTCAATTGTCACTATATAATCATTATATAGTTTTTGGTGTAAAATGCATGCTGCAATGTCGTGTTCTCATCACACAATATTCACTCAGTCTAGCTTAGAAGGCATAACTCAAGTTATCTACAGCCTTTACTCTAGTTAATTAGAACAAACTTTACAAACCTTGCGTGATAACACCTAACAACAAAGTCATATCCTTGAAACTTTACCTTATTATATCGGCCCATTCTTTGAATAATATACTTCATCTGATTTTTCACTTTGCTTGTTCTTTCCATGGGTTCCATACAGCATCAACCCAGGAGACAAAAGCAATAAAACTAGAGATCTAAATCTCATAAACTGAGTCAAATCCAACTGAAACAAAGGAATATCAATGAAGATGACATCTCAAACAGAATTGACACTTTTATACCACATAGTGGTACCACAACAAAAGCAGGGTAAAAATATCCAAGTCCATTGATGATTAAAGATTGGATGCATCCCATGACTATGACTATCTATGGTCATGGACAATCAAAAGCAAGGAGCAGAAAGAATCAACAGAATTCACGAAGTAATGAAACCCATAGGAGGAATATGTGCGGAGCAAGGATATTGTCAACAAAAATTGACGGTGCCATAGCAACCACATCAAGTTGGCCGAACATCATTGTGATATTTCACATGACAAAAATAACTTGACAAAAGCACGAAACGTTCATCATGTATTGCAAATGATCTGCACATTTGCTTTTATTCAAAAAAATATGAAATTTTAACTCAGCAATGCTCAAAAAGTTCCTCACCTCGTGTAAAGGAAGAGGCGGTTTATATCCGCTTCAAATTGAAGGTGCCTTGGCTCCCTAGCAAATGTGGGACTTCTAGCGAGAACTTTCACAGCCTAGAAGCAGAATTAGCATTCCAACAATATGGAAATTGCATAATACAATTAGTTACTTCAGTGCCTAAGAGAAGAAGAAAAGAAAGGACACTAAATTTAACAAAAGCTATGAAATTCATCAGTGAATTCATTCTGAAGAAAGTAAAGAATCTAGTCAGCAAGTTAAAGTGACAATGTGGAAACTATCAAAGGGCCGAAGTTCAAGTCATAATGATGCTCATTTACCAGTGTTAGACATTAATAGAAGCTTGACAAGGAAAACCCTTTTTGTTTTTCATTAACAGTCTGAAGAAATCCCAAAAGCAGCATCCGAATCTACTTTTGTATTCTGAAATTAACTAACAACCTCATGAATACCAGTTTCATACGGGCATTCCGTCAAACAGGTGATGGCCATTGACCTACGAGGTTGAATACTAACACTAAATGTAGAAATCATGGATGAGCCATAACAGGAATCTAGTGTTTTCTGTATTAGACCGTCGAGCGAGAGAGCCACAGAAAGTATACCTCCTGAAACTTCTGAAATAGGAAGGCCATGGGAGAGAAGAGTTAGCTATTTCTTTTTGCTCAAGTTGAAATCTTGCAGCACGTGACTACACCGGTGTAGACATTTTGTCACTGGTGCAGACAATTTGTGAAGGTTAGAAATGATTCAAAAGGAGATCACTGAAGGGGTCAGCTTCCGCTTGTTTTTGGGCGCTCATCAGTTTGGAGTTTGCAAAACCTGCTGATTTGTTACTATAAGCTGTGAGCGTAAAATTTTGTAATTTTAATTTTTTGGCAAGAGAAAATTACCACTACAAATTATTGGTCTTTTATCAGGTTTTTATAAATCATGCATCAATATAATTTCCATAACACAATTTTTGCATCCGACAATCAACAAAATTGAAACAGAAGTTCTAATAGATTACATAATTCTCATATCCACGACAACAGAATTCGAATACACCATCTTCTATAAAGAAGAAGCAGTCCTCCTTACTAACTGAAACAATTTTATTGGCACACAAATCAGGAATATAAATCAACTTGTAAGTTAACAATTTTTCGTTATTGACACACTACAATATATTTAGTGGAGTGGGGATAAAAAGAAATTATTGTAACTTAACGTGGCACAGCATTAGCTTTTGGCACAACACTTGAGGATACCCAATATTCTTAGTTTGTTACCACCTTTTCTTTTTGGCTGAAATCATATTCTCTCTTGAAACCAGAATTTATGGCCATTAACCCATCACTAAACCCAATAACGGACTTCTAAAAAGAATAATACTAACAAAACAGAAGAATATACCCAAGACAACTTATTTTAAAATTTTCAAGAAAAAAATCGAAAGTATCCTATACTTACCAAAAAAGAAAGGAAGAAAAAATAACATGAAAATGCATTGGTAATTAACCAGTCAATACAAATTACTTAAGAAAAAGAATGGCATCATAAAAGTACAGCTAACCACGAACGGATCGGACAGTATCCTTAGGATAAGTAAACTTACAACCTTTTCTGTTCTTTGTAAATGCAAAGCATCTAATTTTACCTCCAGGTTTTTTTTTTTTTTAGATGCAACTGAATTTATTTATATCGAAAAAGAGTACATCGAGTTAGAGGAAGGTCAAACCTGACCTCTGTTGAATAAAAAAAAAAAAAGACAACTATGGATCAAACATATGGAAAAATCTACGATTCAAATACATAACAGATAAATCGAATGAAATCATCCACGTGAGGTTGCCCCACATTTGTGGGATTGTGAGCGAGCATGGGAATTTGGTTTAACATCTTGACGTGTTTGTATTGTTTTATTTTTTTTGAAAGCTGCTTCCTCCCTTTCTTTGAAATCACTTGGGTAAATTGCTCGTGTATTTTTCATCATCTTTTGTGATCCTGCAAACAACATAACCGATGCCGCCTATATGATCCAACAGAGAGTCAGTGAGTGAATATTCATGCATGATCCATCCGCCTTCTCAAGGAGAACCAGAATTCAGGACATAGCTCAACATCTTAATCGAACCGATGGTCTCTCCTCTAGAGTTAAGAACATCTTTGCCCTTAGATTGGCCCTCCCACATCCCGCTTCCAGCAGTTCTTGCAACCTTGTTAGGACTTATCTTGGATAGCTTAGTAACCGCATATGTCACCCTTTTCGTACGCTTCTTTCCACTGTCATCAGACAATTCCCAGCGAACATCATCTTCGGCAAAAATATTCCAGGGCAAGGCATCAACACCGTAAAGTTTCTTCTTGGGGACAGCATCCGTGATATGCTGCTGCTGGTTTGTAGCCTTGAACCAGAGGAGGGTTATTAATTCTTCCTCTGTTGGCCTAAAACGAAACCCTAATGGACAATCTCGAACCATATATCAACCACTACCAATATCTTGCTGCAAATCCAATAAATATCTAAAGTTTACCAATCGATATCTTATTCAAATATATTGAATCTAGCACTAGTAATCCTAGCTGAAGAACTTGGAAAAAGGGGAAAAAAGAAAGAAAGAACGAGAGCACTTAGATAAATACCTGAAGTTTTGAATGGCGGAAGAAAATATGTAAGGTTAGGGCATTAATCTACATGACTATAAATAGTGGTGGTTATGCTACAGATCTGGGAAACCTATTAGAGATTTGGAAAGTGGAAGCATTCGCGAAGGATTAGAGTGCTTAACTACAACGCTGTTTGGTAGTTCAGCTTAGTAAAGATGTTTGTTTGGGACTTAAGAACTAGTAGTAGTAAGTTTCTTTGCATGGATTTATAGTAACTCTATACAAAACCATGCAGTTTACGGAATGAGTTGATAAGTGTAGGAGTAATAACTGATAAGAAGAGAATGATCAGCATATCAGTGGAGTAACAAAAACACTAAGGCGGTGCATAGCAGTGAAAAGTACTTAAGGATCAAAAATGGAAAAACTATTTATTTGTTACTCATGATTACTAAATTCGTGTGATGGTAAATATAAAAGAAAGAAGAAGGAACTATAGATTATTATTTATTTAATAACTATTTACTTGTATAGGTTCACTAAGCATTACAAATTCATATTTATTTTAGAAACTATTTGGACTCTAAATATTCAACTACTATACCAATTATCATATTCATATTTCTTCTTATCAAGGTTTTGGTTTGTTTGACAAATATTTGGACTGTAGAGGTTTTCTTCAATATCATGAGGATTTTTAAATTTTTATGAGGAAAAAATAATGGTAAAAATGGCTTAAAGAAGTCATAGACTAGTAGAGAGAGAGAGAGAGAGAGAGAGAGAGAATCTGATTAAGTTCTAATTTTGCCCTTTAAATTCCTAAAATCCGATACACACGATTTTTACAGCGAATATGTGCTCAAAGATATATATATATATATATATATATATTGGATTTGTGAGAGGATAATATGCTTTATTTTGTATGTGAGAAACTAAATTTTAACATAGATAAAATGTGAGAAAAAATTGATGTCATTTTCTCAAAAATATATCCAAGATAACTAATTCTAAAGCTCATTTCAAGAAAGAAAAAAAATGAAACTATTACATGGACAAATCCTATATTTGCCCAAAAAAAAAGTGGTGAAAATGCATGGGTAACTATTCAATGTGAAGAAAAATAATTTGTCAAAAAAAAAAAGGTAACTAACCAGTAACAGACTCAATAGCCTTTGAACACGTGTCCCCACAATATTTTCCCTCCAAATCCCCTCCGCCGCCCAACGAGCCTGAATAAAACCATCACCAAACCGTAAACAGTTGCATTTGTCGTCCCTCCCTACACGCAGAACACACACTCACACAGTCGAGAAAGCATGGCTTCCCTCAGTGTTTTCCTCTCTCTCCTCACTCTCTTTTCCCTCCTCTCCCTCGCCCAACTCCAATCCCCGCCGCCATCAACTTCCCCACAACCACAGCCTCCACCACCGTCGCCGCCACAGTCTCTTTTGAATGCAGCAGAGACCCTATCGAATTCAGGCTACAATGCCATGTCCCTCACTTTAAATCTCCTCCTTGATCAACCCCGTTTCATCAGCTTTCCATCTTCGCTGACCATATTTACTCCGCCTGATTCCGCCTTTGCTGCTGCAGGCCAGCCTTCACTCTCCCTGCTCCTCCTCCACTTCTCGCCACTTTCTCTTTCCCTCGAATCACTCAGTTCTCTGCCATTTTCTTCCCCCATCCCAACCCTGTCAAAAACCCATGCTTCCGTCTTTATCACCACCTCATTCGAAAACCCCACCAAAATTTCCATCAACAATGTTGAAATTTCCGGCTCACCCGTCTATGATGATGGCTCTGTTGTGGTTTTTGCAGTGGAAAATTTCTTTGAGCCTAATTTCGCTCTTCCCGCTCCTCAGTCAGTCATAAACTCCAACCCAGAATGCGTGAAATTCAGTACCTTTTCACGGTATAAGGAGGCATCAGGGGTACTAAAATCAAGGGGTTATTCAATTTTTGCCACTTTTCTGGACTTGCAATTGATGGGCTTTGTGGATTCCGATAAAATCCCTTCTGAGAATGAGACAAAACTGACTATTTTTGCCCCTGTGGATGAGGCTTTGATTGGGGATTCCGGGAATTTTCTTCTGTATTCATCCATTTTCTTGAGGCATTTGTTACCCTGTAAGCTTAATTGGAATGAGCTCAATGGGATTGCAAATGAGACTGTTTTCAGAAACTATGTTGAGGAGCTTAGCATGAAAATCCAGAAATCTGGTGATAAAGTGATGATTAATGGGGTTGAGATTACTGCTCCAGGATTATACGAGAATGAAGGGATTGCAATTCACGGTGTGAGGGAGATGATACCAGTATTGGACGGTGCAGATGAGGATACTGCAGAGACATCTTTCATGAAATTTGAGAAGAAGAAAGTTGAGGGAAATTGTCCTTCCCCCGATCGTAGTGAATTCTGAGCTCTCTGTTTTTCTGTTTCTTCTTGTCGATTGTATATTCAGCAGGATGGGTGTTGAAAGATTGGCATAGACTTCCTCGCTTTCCCTTATTACTTTTGATTGATTTTTTTTTTTTTTGTATTCAATATTTGTGAAAATGAAGAGCTTCTACTGTAAAAGTTGAAAGGATCAATCATGATATCAAAAGGGAACTGGAGAGTTTTGTGCTGTAAAATTTGAAAGGATTAATCAGGATATGAAACGTAAATCTTTTTGTCAGTGTTTTCTTCTTGATTGAATTTCTTGAAGTTGGCTGCTGTTTAGATAAGTAAATTTTTGAATGAAATTCTCGTTGATCTGTAGTTAGATTGAGGTGGAGCTTTAGATGCTATACTATGAATATCCCAAAATTTTGATAAATAAAATCACTTGGATAAAATCAATGTAAGAAAAATGCACCAAGAATAAATAAATGAATTTCCTTATAATCTTTAGGCCAAACTTGTCTCCCCAAAAAGGTCAAAAGAATAGAAAAGTGGGTGGGACTTTGGGTTGGAGAAGATCGGGCATTGGTGTTGATTAGTGGGCTTAAGTTGTTTAGTAAAGGGTCTTACAAAGGCTTTTTGGCTTTGGGTAAAGTTTTGAGAATTGAGTGGGCTGAGATACCGACTCTTTCGCAGAAATTGCATTAAGGATAATTTCTATTTTTTTTTTATTTTGAATAAATAAGCAAATTAAGTGTATATATATTCTTATTGACTTTGAGTATATGTGCAAACAAATGTATAGTATATTCTTAACTGTACTTGTCGAGCATCCCATATTAATGCTTTCAAAATTTTATAATGGTTTGACTTAAGAGCTTGATTCTGTCGACTTCATAATTGAGCATAGGCACATAAATATCTAAACTCCGGCCAACTGAGGGTTGAACTGGTTCTAAACAGGAATAATAATGCAGAATCAGGTTTTAAAAGGTTGAGCACTTTTCTGCAATTCTCCCTGTTTTAAAGTGTGCATATTTTCTTTAACCGTGATGCTCTCAGCTGTCTTGTGTTCGCCGAAATGCCCGAGTTTCTGCTCTGAATCTTGAGATTTTTGGTCTTGATGATTTCATTTTCTTGGTCTGTGATCTTTTTTCTGATATGCAGTTGGATCAAACGTTGATATTTGAGCGAGTAATGTGTGGACTACTCATTGTGTTTGATGCTTCTCAAGATTTTGATGCCCTCAACCTTGATTTTTGTTTCCGTTAAAAATTCCAACTGATGGAAGTAGCATTCTTGTATTGAGAATAAAGTTCAAAGAAATAGTAGAAGCTGTGAATTGCTGAAAATGAAGTAGAGAAGAAGTTTTTAATACAAGGGCCAGAAGTCGGGATAACATATTAGTACCTTTCGTGCAAGTCATAGATAATAGACTTAGAAATACAAGTAGCACCAGATAATCATGAGAAAACGATTAAAAGAGGATAAAAGAGAGAGAGAGAGAGAGGAAGAAAACAAAGCTAAAGGAAACACCAAATTGGACAAATGGGATTAGAAAAAGCAGTTTAAACAAATGCAGCCAACTTGGGTTTGGGAGGGTCAACCAGACACCGGTTGAGAAGATCATCAACTGAGGTGTAGTTGTGATCAGGATAAAGCTTGGAGGCTTCCAAGTCATTCTCTGTTAACTCAAAGCTCGTTTGATCACCTTTGATGTATATATTATGAAGAATGGCCACTGAAATATTGTCTGGAACAGGCAACGCTGCAGAAAAACCAACAGTCTCTGATGTTACTCATTTAGTGCATGAAATTGTGTCATAACGATGAAGGGATCAAATCAATGCCTAACTTTTCTGTCCATCTATAGCTATGAAAACACACATTTGGCATAACGTTTCTTTCCTATCTCTAATATGCATGATGAACAAAAACTCATACAAGAATTAGTAGATTGAATTGTTAGAAAACGTTAAAACTTCAACTAAATTTTGTCACACTTGAGAGGGTTTTTTCGTGAGAAAAAAAAGATGAAAATAGTATTCTTACTTTCAGTGAGCTTGACCACTTCTTCCTCGGGAAGATGGGTTATTTTCATTGTACGTCCAGTCTTTTTCTCCCATGAAGAAATCAGATCCAGCTGCGAGACAATATTTTTAGGAGGTCTGTAGATGATGACACGCTTTTCTACTCTTGGATCTGTTGCTGCCCTGATTGTATAGATTGCAACGTCCTCCTCGTAGTTCAACACGGCTGCATCCAATAAGAAACTTGCGATCACAAACATAATTGAGAATAAGTATCCGAGCTAATGTTTATTTGATTAGGCAATTAGTAAGTGCAGTAGTCATTTGCTTTTCAGTGAATTAATTATTCCAGTAATGAGCTTAGCATTTCTGCACATTCAATTTGGCAACTACCATAGCGATGGCATCTTTAATTCATCTTGTCTGCTGCATGCTGTGAATGTGGCCTCGCGTGCATGTGTTAGGGAAGATTCATTTTTCAATTGGCCAAAGTCATCCAATTTACTCTCAACAATTTGTTCATTAATCATTCTTTAATGTTGAACCAGGGAAGTTCAATTGGTATATAGCATTCTTTAAGTAAATCATAAACTATCTATATTACTGATACCTCTTGGGTACTCGTTCATTGGAAAAAAAAATTGTGCATATTTTCTTGAAATGTAAAATATTATCATCTTAGGGCACGTACCCTTGGCTTCACCGCTCCCATATACAGTAACTTCATCTGTCTTTTGATGTGGATGAAGCAAGTAATCTACGAAGTAAGCTGCAAATGAATTTGCAGACACGTATGTAAATGGAATTCCAGCTGCTTCAATTGCCCTCCTCACCTTCCTCTTGTTATCAAGTAAAGCTTCAAACGGTGGAAGTCCACTCACTCTATCAACTTCATTTCCAAATTCTGAAGGAACAAATCTCTGAAACCCAAACAAGAGAAATCGCACAATGCCTAATTCTAGGAAAATATCATAATAGTTATATCTATTGTAAACGTATGTAGATGGTACTAACTAACTAGTAGCACGAGCCACCAAATTAAACAAATCTTTCCTCTTTGAACCCATTTGGTTTAGCATGGAAACTCAGTGAGTTTTACCTTGATGTTGCCTGCCTCTTTCATGGCATTAATGATTTTGAATTGTTCAAGATGCTGTGGGACGGCTAGAGTTGATATGACCACATCTACTTGTCGAAGCACAGAAACCAGCTTCTCATGTTCATCAAGTTCTCCCTATATCCCAAAAGCAATTGATCAGTGCATGGTTTTGTTGAATCGCTGTAGCATGTGGAAGAGAGCCACTCATCCTACGGCCAAGTGTACGGTTGCAAGTAAATTGTGTGGAAGAATACAAGTAAAGATAACAACAAAATAAGGTCATAATCCATCAAATTTTTGCACAACAGAGGTAATGTCTTGTTGTCTATTGATCAGTTGTTAATCTTTTGAGAAGCTGGAGACTGCAATAGAAATCAAGAAATAGTCCTTAAGGGCGCTTTCTTTTTAAGTGGAACACATTTAAAAAAAAAAATTCATTTTGATAGTTGGTTTTAAAAAAAGGCAAAAGAACTCCTCAAACAGAAATTACTACTAATTGTTGATGCACGTAAGTTTGATATGCAAATAAAGATACAGTTTTTTTTTTTTTTTTTGTCTACAATAACACTGAAAATTCAAGACGATAAATTCAATTACTTGGAAAATGGTGACTCCCATTGATTCGAATTCTTTGAGCAGTTGAAGCTTTGTAGAATCAGTAGTCGGCTTGAGTGGACGGATATAGACATAGGTTGGATGGCCAAGAGAAACGCTTGCGTCCACCATATATTTTCCAAGGTAACCTGTGGCTGCAAATATCAATATCTTGCTCTTCGTTGGAGCCATTTTCTCTAAAAGATCTTTCCTCTGCTTTTCCTTCCTCGCTACCAAGTAGTATCTTGCGTTGCTCTTCAATCTTCAGAGCATAAGCCCTTTTATAACCAACAGTTTGTTGACTCCACTGCTCATCCAAGACTGGTTGGCTGAATATGTTACATTGTGTGGTGGCTGTGATAACAAGTCTCTGACACTTCCTATTCAGGAAATTATACTTACCTACTCCATGATTTCATATTTAATTAATGCACCCTTAACTTTTAAAATCACTTTTTTTTTTTTTGGTAAGTGTGGGGGTGTTGAAGTCAAAACCTCCTGATTATAATTCATCTTTCTTACCCTCCAACTCTTAAAATCACATTGATCTGACTTGTCAGCCTTTTTAAGCTTTCATTTTTGCTCTTATACTTCAATCATAATGACTCTTCTCTATCTATGATATCAAAAGGGCAGTTACAAGGAGTAGTTATATACAATATCTTGTTACATGATTTAAGTTTATGATATATTACTTGTAATATGTGGGAGGAAATTTGTATTTAAGAATATTTGTGTAACCAACTCATAATTCTAGTGGACTTCGAAGGAGTTAAGTGTAATATAATCTTTTTCAATGTCATTATTATCTGTTGAAGAGTCTACGCTATGACGAGTATTTTTAATGTGGAGTCAAGAAGTGGAGGTCAATAAAGGATCTAGAATTGCCCCCACGTGAATGGGCTGGTGGTTGGCGTCTTTTCCTCGGGACTGTCAGGTCCTGGGATCGAACCTTCGCAGAAATATCGATTTCTCCGTGCATCTAACGTGCTAGGTCTGGTTGGGGCGCTGGACCGAACCGGAGTGGAATTAGTCGGGCCGCCTTTAGGGACTTGACCCGGACACCCACTCCGTCGACAAAAAAAAAAAAAAAAGGATCTAGAATCCTATTATGGTACGTTAATTATCAAATCAACCCTCAAGTGGATTTCCTCGATATTTCTTCTCTAGTAGCCATTGCCAAAAGACTGTCCATAATCGAAACTAGTAAAAGTAATTATCCAAAGGAAGAATTTTTCACTTATGTTTTTGTTCTTATTTATTAGTCATGCAACTAAACGTGTTCTTCTTCTGACTCTATATAATTGTAAGTGGAATAAAAATTGCACTGAATTTCTTGGATCTTACTCAGCTTGTGTTTGCTGACAATTATGTTTACCGACATCGAGGATAAGGTTTTGAGGTTTTGACCGTGATGTTGCCATCCACCATCCCCCCTCCCCCTCTTCTCTTCTCGTTACTTCCATTATCATAAGCTTTGAAAACAAGACTAGGCTTGTACCATTACACATATGACTATCTTTATTGCGTTTCAACCACCATAAATCAAAAGCAAATAAAATAGAAAAAGCGACTGAATACATAATTTGTGTACAAATTCTACTTTCGTATTCAATGCCCTCTATCATGAGACAAATCTGATACCAAATAATTACTTAGCATAAATAAGGAAAAAGAAGAACAAATAAGCAAAGCTAAAAAAAGAACTATCAAATTAAAGATTAGGATACAGTGAATTCTAGCTAGGCAAATTAAAGGCCTAGTGGTCACCACCAACTTGGTGAAAACCTTGACCTCCCACTAAAATTTGCCACAATATGTGACGGCCTTAATTAGTTTCCTTCGATGGAGTCTGTACTCACATCGAATCCCCCTCCCCCTCTGCCTCTCCCTTAAATTAGGTTAATTAAATTATAGGAATTCTATTGTTGCGAAAAAAAATGCAGCCAACTTGTGATCATGACAGAGCTTGAATACTGCCAAATCATCAGTTTTTAACTTAAAACTCACTTGATCACCTTTGATGATGATAATATTATGAAGAATAGAGGATGGTAGGTACTAGGGGTGTTGTCGAGTCGAACTCGAGTACTCGAGCTCGACTCGAGGCAAAATAACTAAGCTCGAGCTCGAGCTCGAACTCGTCAAGCTTTTAAAATTCGAGCTCGAGCTCTACATCAATTTATGGAACTCGAGCTCGAGTTTAATTAAATGTAATTAATTCAAATCAAGTTCAATCGAGCTTATTCGAGCTCAATCAAGCCTAATCAAGTTCAAGTAATAAAAATTAATATTTTATATATAATTTTAAATAAATGATATTATTGACATTTCACAATAATAAAAATTAAAATATATATTATAAAAAACTCGATAGAACTCGTCGAACTCTCGAGTATTATATTTCCAAACTCGAGCTCGACTCGATTGCTCTAACGAGCAGCTCGAGTTCGAGCTCGAGCTTGGTCAACTGAGCTCGAGCTCGAGCTGCTGACCAAGTAGCTCGCGAGTTCGAGCCGAGCTATTTGGTTTAGCTCCAGCCCTAGTAGGTACGTTGGAACCCTATTTCGGTAGTATTTGGCATTAGTTTATGACTTGTAATTGAGTCTTATTGTGCTTATTTGAATATTTTAGGGCTTGACTTTCATTTCCGGACTTTTCCCTAACTTGAGTTGTACTTGTTCTACTTGGAGCCTACTAAACGGCTATTGAATGAACTTAGGTTATGTGTGACTTTGGGACTGGCTGAGAACAATAATGAAGCCATGACGACTGGAAAAGTAAGCAAATTTAGGGGAAATGCTGTCCAATTTTCTAGGCCGTTTGGTTCCTTTAAATTTGAATTGACTTTTGATAGAAATGAACGGCTTTTGGGTTGTTTGAGCCTAGGCCTTCATATTACCTTTCGTTCCCAAAAAAATCATGTTTTACACCATTGCATTAGTAGTTATTTGGCGAGGCATACGACTAGTAGTCGAGCCTCACATGTGCATTCTGTTTACTCGATTTTGGATGTGAAACCTTCAATTGGTTTACTTTGATGATTTTAGGGTTTCTTGGCGATTAAAGCCAATCTGAAGTGAAAACTTTTGAAGTGTCTGTACTTGAACCGGTGAGTGTACCACTCCCCTCACTTGTTGTTTAACTCGGTTTCTGAACATACAATCTGTGATATGAACGTCTGAACTATCTGTTTATTTTGTTTGAGACGAGAGTGTACTTTATCACACTCGTTCTCTTGTCTGTTTATATGTCAATTTTGGTACAAATCTGAATCTGTTATCTGTTATCTGTATCTGTATCTGTATCTGTTCGAACGTCGTTTGGAAGTTTGTATCCAACGACCTTTCTGTGACCTCTGAGCTCAACCCCTGTGGCAAGTTACTCGAGTCGAGTCGGCAAGGGCCTGATCGATTAGATAACGAACCACGGTAGTCTGTTTTGGAATTTTTGGGTATTGAAACCCTTGATTCCGGGTATACTCGAGTATTATCATTTCTGTTTTTGTTGAGGTGAGCGGGCCCGGTAAAGGGGTGTTTGGTGGACGGAATTTGATGTAAAGTGGGGTCTACGGACGCGTTGGTTCTATATACATTGACGGAGAGTCAACCGGCTTGGATCAAGTACTGCGCTGGAAAACTGGCTCCTGAGAGCCACCTGTATCCTCCCTATTTGAGTTCTTGTGTTTACCTGTCTTACTTTATAGCGAGCATGTGTATCTGATTTGTATATCGTGAAATGCCATGATTTTTCTGCTACATGTTTGGTACCTCATTGGGCGTAAGCTCACCCCCTCCTCGTTATTTTTGTTTTCCTTACAGGAACCTCTTTTGGAAATCATGATTTTGAGAAGCGAGTTGAGCTAGTTAGATAATCTTTTGTTCTTTTGTATAGCTCCTCGAGAGTGAGCAAACTCCAAATGTATTTCATTTCACTGGTTCCACTTGTATTGTAAACCTAGCGACATGTATATATGAAAGTGTTTTCTCCATGTGATTTTGGTAAGTTACTTGTAAGCTTGGCGGTCTTCAATCGTTCAATTCTTTTTGGGTCCTATCGCGCGTAATATAGGATTTGTGTGGTTCCACTCCGTAGTCCTGGCGAGAGCTGGACAGGCGATCCGCCGAACCCTTTGGTTCGCCTTAGGGGAAGGCGAAGATGTCACATACAGACTGTTGGTACAAAAAAAAATGCGCACAGCAAAAGTTATTTCATTACATATTAAAAATTATATGAGAAGTATGGGAAGAGAAAGAAAATAAATGTACAATAAATACTCAACAATTTTATAAATTTAGTACTCAATAATAAAAATATTAAGTCGTAACTTTTCATAACTCACAAATCTCAACTTAGAGACTTTCTCTCGTACCTACTTTTCAAGACTCGACTCGATTCAATTTTTCAAATAACGACTCACTACACTACTAGTATTTATAGATTGCAAAATTTCCTAAACAAACACAATTGCAAACCAAAACTTATTTGGAATTGATTTGAGATTTCCTACTCTAATATGGAATCTAAACAAATAGGAACCACAACCAAAAAAAAAAAAGAATTAGGAAATAAGCAAATAGAATGGTTTAGTTTAATTCCGTCATTGCCATTGTCAAACTAAAATCTTCATTGTGGTCATGTCTAATGCAAACCCAACCCACCCCCCCACCCAAAAAAAAAAAAAAACACGAAGAGAAAGTGCCGAGAGTTTGTGAGATATAAAGAATTGACGAGAGGTTGTGAGACATGAAGAATTGAGAAGTTTGCCTGCTGAAATTTTTGTTTTTCTTCGTTTCTTTCTTTAAGCAGCGCCGCCACTTGTTTGTTTACTAGCATGGGTCTGGCCGTGCCATGCACCGGCCTGCCCAGTAATATCATTAACTAAATTGTGGGCCAAAAAATTTTTGCTGTCTATTTAGCTCTTTTGTTGTTTGTGTCTGCTGTAGTAATGAGGATAATTTGCTCAAACTTCATAATGTATTTGTCAGTTCAAGGGGTAAATCATATGCAAATCACAACCATAGATTACATAAACCAAGCCATTCATGTTTTAGCAGGACATGTACTTTAGTGCTAGCCACTACATAGTAGCAGCTCTAAGTAAGATTCATTGCTTACGGAAGTGTTGCATTGCTAACTAAACTATTAATAGTTATATTGGGATCTATTATTTCTTGAGTGAAAAGAATAATGGATCGTAACATAATTCAAAAAAGATTGTCTAAGCAATGGAGGCAGTCATTCAGCTAGTTAACAAAAGACTTAACAAAAGTACAAATTTAGGCAATTTCAGACCTGCTTGGCTTTAACTTTCTTTGCTGGACTATCTTAGATATTGCTAGGCGGAGTGTTCTATTGAGCTGTTTCTTTAGTAGACTGCTGAGTAGTCTCTGTTGGATGTTTGCATGGTGTTTTTGCTGGTAAATTTTCATTCCGCGATGGACTTTCTAGAAAGCCATGGCTTCTTTTCACTCTTCTGCTTGTACATATACAAGCAAATTCTTGATTTCTTTCTTGTTCAAAGTACACCTAAATGATTATAGTCAGAATACAGATAGAGAAATCACCATGGGAGTGCATTGATATTTTATAGTCAAAAGTAAAAAGAAGATTAAATTTACCATTGCCTCAAAAAGAGTTCACCTGGCAGTAGAGGATTTATTAGAATATCAGACGACTATCTTGTAGTGAATGACAAAACTGCAGAAATCATGAAAATTTTTAGTAAGACAGAACTACAGAAATCATGAAAGTTTTTAGTAAGAGAATATATGAAGCATTTAGAAGTCTATTAGTAAACAATTATAATGCATAGAGAAAGTTTTACTATTGAATGTAGTTACTTTGATGTGCATAACTATGATTAGGGGGGCAGTGTTAATCATGTTTGCTATTTTGCTTCCTTCATCATGTTCAAATTCATTGTACAAAGTGATAAGCATGAGTCTTTTCCTATCAGGTATAGAAAAGAATTGTAAGTGTTATCCTTGATCTAAAAGATAGATATAACCTAATCCAAAAAACTACCATCTCACTTATTCTTTCAGGCATAAAATCATACACATAATAGTACTTAAATTTAATGCAATAAGCCAAACCTTGTTAAATCACTTTGAAACTCAAATCTCTACCTTGATGCAGACAAATCTAAAAATTAGAAAAAAAAAATATAAATCATTGATGGTGATTTATAAGAACAACAGGCGCGCCTTTTTGACAAAAGGGAAAATGATTCCAAGTAAAAAAATATAACTACGAGTAGAAGGAGGGAAGAGAACAATTGTACCTAGGTTTTCGCTACTCTCTTCAATATTGGCGAAACTGAGAAAATGGCATAAGAAGGCTTCGTTGTTTCCCTTTTTGTGTAAATGGTGGGTTTTGGAAACTGTACCATACATGATTAAGAAATTCTTTTATACTAGGAGGCATATAACGCGCGTTGCGCGTTGGGATAAACATAAAATATGCCCCCTTAAGCATGTGGATTCATGGAACAAAAATGTTTGTTGGTTAATAATGTGTACACAGCTAAGCATAAATATACATGAATAAGTAGACGGCAAAATCGTTTTATAAAAATAGTACGAATATTTATTTAGATTTATAGAGCGGTACTGCTAGGATTTAAAGTTAATATTTTTTTAGTTAAAATTTGGTGAATTCTTCTCCTATCTTACTTTATTACTCGTTTAGCATGAGAATAAAGTTCAGCATTTTTCATGAAGTGCAGAAGCATAGGATGTGATGATCTGAATATATCATACTTTATAAGAGAGAAAAAGTACTGTCGAGATATAGAACTACTTTCGTTGGAACTTGGGAAATTCTTCTTTTATCTCACTTCATTTCTTGTTTAACATGAGAATCAAGTTTACTATTTTTCATGAAGTGTAGAAACATAGAGTGTGACCACAAGTATATATTATGCTTCATAGGACAAAAAAGGGAAATACTAAGCTAAATTTGAAGGCATTTTCATTATATATAGCAATACTGATCCAATTGTGATTATAGTAGTTTGAAAAAAAAAGTGATGGAATTCTCATATTAGTTGACTATGAGTTAATCGAGTTGATCAATGAAATAAAAATGAAATGGGTACAGTTTTTGAATTCCTCTTTAGTTGAATTGGCTAACAATAAAAGAGTTCTAAAATTGTGAAATATAAAGAAATATCTCGCTAACGCAAAGAGTTCTAAGATTGTTGAACTGTTTTCAGATCTTTCCGTAATTCATTGATGGTGACATAATCCTTTACTAACAATCATTTCTCTCCTACTAATAAACTGGAAAATATCATGATTTATGAATTTCCTTTGTTGCTTTGTATTTGCAGGACTGGGAGATTGTAGTAGCTTTAGAAAAGCTGGCGGGGTGCCAAGAAACTATTTTAAACTGGAAAATTGTAGGACTGAAAAGTAGTTAAAGGCATTGGCTTCACCCATAAAGGCTGCTCTTTTTGATAAGGCCCTTTTTGATAAACTATCCTGTTGTTGCCGCCATGACAACTTCTGAGAAGAATACTCGCCAGCGGTCATCTTTTCTAGATAAAATGTCATCTCTTCTAGATAAAATGCTAGCTGAAGACAAATATGTGACCAAGGATCTCAAGTCTCCTAAAGAATATTTATTCTTGATAAACTATAACGGTTATTATCCACCAAACATTCTTATTTCATGAACCTATGTTTAATTAGGCATGTTTTTTATTCATTCCAATGCACATCACGCGGTTTATGGCTCCTAGTAATAATGCTTTCATCAATCACATTTCAAATACTCATCAAACAAAGGAAAATAGAAGCCCCATATAAAACTCTCCAATTTCAGAGTCGGGACCTAAATTTTGCAACAAATTCAATCAAAACATCAACTAAATGAATTATGGTTCATACACTCCCTGAGAGTCACAACATTACAACATCTTTAAGTTACAATTTTTGGCCTATCTCTTCTACTTGAAGTTGCTGTGAGTTAGCCTGGAACTCTGTCATTTGTACATGATTGTATGAGGATGGTACTTTTGAAAAGAAAAAAAAAAAGGCATGAGAAGGAGGGTCCTATTTTACATCTGACTGCTTCAGAAGTCCAGTCAACTTTGACTACTTCTGCAACAACGTGGATGTAAGGAGGAGCTACACAAGACACTTTTTTAATGGCTGTATTTCCAAAAAGAAAGCATGCGGACACCATAATTTGATTGCCATCAATAAATGATATAGGACCATCAGATTGTTGGTGCGGAAACGAAGGCCAGAACCAATCTGCTCTGAGGTGGGACATACCCAGCAAAAGATATTTGGACCTAAAACCTGCAAGTCAAGTAAATCATGTATAAATGCCTAGAAAGCTAAGACCATATCTCGGAGAGCATGTTGTACCATGATATCTACAGTATTAGTTAGTAAACTTCTATGCACAAGAAGCCTAATTTGATCAGCCAAATGAAGTGCCTACTCTAGGCTCTCTTATTTGCTACTAAGAACAAGAGAAGAGAGAAACGACTTACTGATATCATATTCTCATAAGTACCAAGATCATATGGATGTGAATACAGATAACCTCCTTTTTCAGTAAGCCACATAACTCTCACACCTTCATGGTACTGTACGGTAAAAAAGGTAGGAAGTGGTCATCAGACTTGATCAGATGCCAGATAGATGAAAAAAAAATACTATCACCACCAATGCAAACCTCTATTGTGGTCTTGTTTTGCATAATAAGATAAACACGCCAAAACATAAAGATGGTCAGCGCGAGAGTCAATGGCACCAGCAGGATCCCTGAAATGACCTGAAGACTACTGTTCAAGTTGAATGCAAGGATATGCAAAATTATAACTTGTTGAAATATAGATACAGGAAGAAGTTACATATGCAGCTCTAAAAAAGCCTTTATTTTGCTCTTCATCTGTTGTAGAATCAACTGTTTTCTACCGCAAAGCAAAACCTAAAACAATAAAGAGCAACTAAAGAGATTCAGAAGACTTGGTGAAAAGAAAAGGAGGAGAAGGTATGAACAACAAAATCCGCATTCAAATTAAGGCAAGTTCGACCACAGGCCACAATAATTAAATGTCAACTAATAGGTAAATAAAATGAAAAAGGAGCACAGAATAGAAAAATAAGAATCTTTTACTGAACTGAAAGAGATATATTGATATACCAGGGAGTATATGCATGAAACAACGGCGTAAAGAAGAAATAAGAAGTAAAAAGAAAGATGGTTACATTCAATCTTATCATCAATCGGAGCATTTGGGTGAAAGACTGAAAGAGAGCGTGCAAACTCCTCAAAATCTAATATCCCATTATGCTTTGTGTCAAACAAGTCAAATACCTGGGAATTTTTAATGATTTTGTCATCGATTATCAAAAGGGAAGGTGACTAAATTTGAATACTTTCCGCACAAAGAGAACAGGGGGCATCGGAAAACAGCTCAGAAAAGCTATATACTCCTAATGGAGACAGACATGAATCAAACATATCAATTCTATTGTTCAACATTTGCAGAAAGTACCCGATCAGCAAACAAGCTCTCCTTTTTATTTGTCTTAAATAGTGCAAGTTGAAACTCTTCCTGCAAAGCAATTAATTAGCATAATTAAGGAAAAAACATAAATCAACTACAAAATATAGAAAAACAAAAACATGAGGGATGTAACTGAGACAGAAAAAGTACAAGTCACTACATTGACAGTATGGCTATGTTTGAATAGCACTTGTACCACTTACAGTGAAATCTATTACCTTGTTGATAAGCCTATCATCAATCACAGCACTGCTGATCTTCTTAAATAATTCATACAGTGCCTCTATCTCACTGACACTGACTGCAGCTAGATTTTCCAAAAATGGGGAAAAGAAAAAAAAATAACAGCAAAATTTCCAAATCAGAACAACTGGTAGACAACTGATATAAAAAAAATTCTTATCAGCACGAAAATGAAGTAAGCTCTGAATATTAGAAATTCCATTTAGTCAAGGAAAATGAGCTGAGCACGGTACAAAGAAGACAAACTCTCCAGATGGCCCCATTTTAGGCAATCTACTACTAAGAAAATGCACCACATTTTCAAAAAACACTTGTAAGGTCTGCAAACCTCAACATCTTTGTTAGACCATTTATCACATAGGAGATATGCGAAGTAAGAACCAGCTAGATGATCATGTCTACTATCTTCAAGACTATTTAAATCATCTACATGTGCTTAAAATAAGTGTGGTCTCTTCATGATTAATATCTTCTACGCCACTACTTTCTTGTATACCTTTGCCTTTCCTTAGATATGACACCAATTCTCCAAAAGAAGCCATGGTTCAATCTGTGGCCTGAGCTTGCATCAAGTTAAGACATGGCACTTGATATTGACATGGAAGGAGGAGTCACCAAGTGCTAGAGAAACTCCTTCGGTCTTTGAGAATTTATATGGACACTGGTAACTTATTTTTGCCTCATGCAGCTTTAACTCAGAGCTTAAATGCACTGTGAAAAGAATAGCATAGAGCAAATACTGCAGTCTTTGTTAATTTAAATCACCCCTGGCCAATCAGCAGTAGAAATTTCAGTCCAGTCAGATGCCAGAAGTTCAACTAAGTAAAATTAATTTCTCAATTTGCGCAACAATTATGTTGATGAAGCACGTGCCATTCAATGAAAATACGGCTACGTGATCTAAGTAACAGTTTCGTTTCCTTCAGTATGAAAAAAGAAATGCAAGTGACATAACATAGGCTCTTAGTACAATGCTAGAAATCAGTCTTGAGTGACATACAGATAGTCTCCCTTGCAAGAGCTTCAGGATTTTCTAATCCTCGGGGTTGCTTATAAATTTCAGAATCACAGCAATTGACAACAACAGCAAGTAAATGCTTCACACCGTCTAAGCAACGCAACATGATATCTTACAGAAACCAAAACACTCCATACCTGTAAATTAAATGTTACAAAATTTTTGACCTATCATTTCAGAAAAAAGTGTTGATGCTTGAATTAGTGAAAAAACATCCAATGATATGTCAAAGAATAGGATATACTTAAAAGGAATACAAATCAATGAGATAACAGTAAAAAAAACCCAAAAGAATGGACTGCAAAAGAATAGGTAATTGCAAACAATTGAAGGTGTAACTTGTCCATACACTTTTGTCTTTAACTGAAGACATCACCTTTTAATTCATTAATGTGTTTTCCATACTTTTGATATACTTGCACAACATAGTTTCTTTTTTCTTTTTTTGAATAGAAATAAAAGTATTTGGCCATACAGTAGCACGAACACAGTTGAATTGTTTACTGATGATAGCAATATTGAATCAGTATCTTAGTAAACATGATATCCTCGTGTGCTTATATGTCAGTAAAAAAAAAATAACATACAAAGATATGTTCCAGAATTTTTGAACTACAAACGCTGATGTTTAAAACCTGATAATGCATACAAATTGAACTTAAAACCAACTTATTTATTAATCTCCTCATTGAATTAATAGCTGATGTGTATGGCTGAGCGATAGAAAAAAGAAAGGATAGAATCCACCATAGCACACCCAATGTTAGAAAAGCAGAAATCAAGCATACTTGGAGTCAATAATGAAGAACAGAAACCAAAAAAGTGAACTGACTACAACAGCCAGACGAAAAACGACACCATGGCCACCAGATAATCAATTATTTCAGTTTAACATTTATGTAATTCAAAGTAGCTCATACGAACATAACATTCCCAAAAGTCTGGACTTTCTGAAAGAGAACAGATGCTGAGACCCCAGGATCTAGAGGTCCCGGGTCAAATCCCCCTTCCCCTATCCTGCTTCCTAAATTCCAACCCTCCCCTGCCAGGAGAAGAAAAAAAGAAAAGAAGAAGAAGAAACAGAACATAAAATTCCTTTTTTTACACGGCTGTGCTCCTGCCAGTCAACAAATAATGATCAGCTCAATAGTCCAAAACCAATGCTTGTAAGGAAGCCCTTAACCACCAAACCCGGTTTGTACCCCACAATCCTCGATGCTGATCCAATATGGAAAAACCCCAACAGTTCGAGAAAATATCACATTAGTAATATCCCATAATTTTTTCAACATTTATAACACAGAAAAGAAGATTTAGATTAAGAAAAACAAAAGCCCTGACACTGGCATAGACTGCAAGCAAATGCCAGGTAACAAAGCAACAAAATTAGAGATTATTTTAATTTGCGGCCACACTGCTGCAAATTTTAACTGACAGTCAACTAAAGGGAAAGAAAGGGAAACCAAATTATCACATCAATCATCAAGGACAGTCTTTTTTTTCCAAGTTAATTTTACCTAAATATTTGCACTGGAATTTAAACAATAAAAAAACTGAGATATTGCGCAAACATATACTACTATGGTATGTCAAAGCACAAGTGTATGATAACAAAAAAAACATCAGAAGCAGCAAATGCAGTGATTCCAATGCTCTACTCTGTGTAATGTTCAGCTACAGAATGTCAAATATGAATTATGTTTCTAACTCCATACGGACAAGTTTACTCACAGTAGTCCCTATCTTGTCTTTTGAAACAAGGTCATCATCCACTAAACTCTGGACAACATCTTTCACCAGCCTTTATTGGGACCCAATTACTCCAGCTCCTTGATTCAAAACTCATGAGAAAAATTCAGAATCCAAGAGGTAGAAAAAAGAAAAAGAACAATGTCAATTCATAAAGGAACATTAAAAAAAAAATTGAACACATAAAACCAATGCTCTAGAAAAAAAAAAATAGGAGGAAAAAAGTACCTCTTGCTTGACGGTGGCATAACCTAAAGGAATCCATCTTTCTTTTTGGGATTACTGCTGCTACTAATAACTAATATAGCTATTAGGATTGTTACAGTCAAACCTACAATAGTAAAGGTTAAGCACTCAATTTAAAAAAATCACCAATAATAAATAAAGGGCACTAAATGAAAATGATTAGATGGTCCATACAAATTTAGAAAAATAAGTAGATCCTAGTTCAATTAATGGAAAAAATACCCTAAGAAATAAAACGGAAAAAAAGAACGATTTTCTGTTTTCTTTCTTTTTTAGGAAAAATCAGAAAAAAAAATCCCGTCATCGTGTGCAACTATGACAGAAAAGAAATGGAACAGTCCAGAGTCTAAAAAAACCACATCACAAAACACACAACTACACACGATCTACATAGCCTCGAATCTGCAAGGGAGGACCAGAAAATGGGGAAAAATAATAGCGCAACGCAGGGGGGAAAAAACGCAAACACCAACGTCAAACCCGTGTAGATCAGATAACGGAAAAGCCAAACAAAAAATACAATGCAACAAAAAAGGCAAGATCGATGCTAACCGGGGAGGAAAAACACCAGAGGAGGAAACAGGGAAAAGGGGCATCGAAGGAAACATACCGGTGCAGAAGGCGAAGTGGCGACGGTGGTTACTGTTGGCAGTCCCAGTTTCGAGGGATCTGAGGAGCGGCGGCCGAGGAGAAGAAAACCGTCTTCTGTTGAAGAAAGAGAGGCAAAAAGAATAAAAAGGAGTACAAATTGAAAAAAAAAAAAGAAAAAGAAGCTAAGAGCAAGGAGGCTCACCGCGGCTGAAGATTTTGGTCGTATAATTTTGGTGAGGAAAGGGGCGGAGAGGAGAAGCGGCGGATCGTATTCCCGGATCGTAGACAGATGACGCAGACCGTAGGAGGCAAGATCAAGATTTATGGAGTCATCATCCACCAGGTGTTGGTGAACTGCAGCACCGGGCGAGTAATCTGTTGGCGTTGGGATGGGTTTAGCTTCTGAGGATAAAGGTCGGGCGAAGGAGATAAGGGGAGAAGAGAGAAAGCGGCGGCAGCGGAGGAAATTTACGAAAACCCTAGAGAGGAAGTATATGCAGAAGTTGGCGCATCGCGCGGGAAAAAAAAGGCTGGTGACTCACATGCTTGGCACGTGAGAGGACGACGAAAACCATCCAAGTCATCACAACCCTTCGGCTCTTTATCTACTTATGTTGAAAAGCAAACATCACTTCAGGAAAGAGAAGAATTTCACTGTTAAATTCAAGCCTAGTACAAAAATGATTGATAAATTGGTACAGCATTCATCCCTAAAGTGAGCAGATTTTTGGGGAAAAAGAAAATTTTACGTGCATATGGAGGATTTTTATGGCTGCAATCGAAGGAAGTACATTTAGTTGTTGAGGGACTTGGTAGAAAAGTAAGGAAGGATTTTGCAGGCTGACAGCCAGCTATGTCAGCTAAAGAAAGAGGAGGACCGAGAAAGCTTTGGGGTCTTGACTCTTGAACCTAAAGAATGACTAAAAATGTTTAAGACAAAAATTCATTAGGGTTAAGTGTTAGACTAACCTCTTGCAAATTTGGATGTTTCACTAATTGACCGGCCTAATATGACTTACACTAATTAGACTCACTCCATTATCTAGTTAATAATCAGAAAAGAGCCCATGTGATGAATGGAGCCCACAAACAGTATACAACTATTTGCATTTGATCACAAAATTATAAAGGAATAATTTCAAATGTACAAAAATGACCCTGAATAGTTAGCAACTATTTTGATAGGTAGCTTTCATGGAAGGACCCAACTGACCTTTGCCACCAATAAAAATACAAACAAAAGAAAGAAAGGAAAATAATTAAGCTGTTATTACCAATTAGCCCCAAATAGTATGGAACTATTAATACTTACAATATCGATACCAAGTCCCAAATAGACATTTCTCACTCCTTAATGCCCAAAATAAAGAAATGAAAATTGCTTCCTCCAAATAATACCTTAACACTTGGCATTCAATGAGAACTTGAGTTGTTCTCTTATCCAGTAGGTAGATATATCTTTCCGCTGCCAAGTTACCTCTTGAGTGTGAGACCTGTTTATGCTGTTTGTCCTGTGGATTGGTTGAGTTCCTGCATAGACACTACAGTTCAACAACAGCCGAACGACTTTTGAGTTTTGCCTAGCCGCCACAACCACTGCAGCTTGCAAGGCCCGGCAAGTATAATATCCAGCAATTAGCTGCATTAATTAGAAGAATAAAGCTGTTGTTAAATCTCTTGGATTTTTCTCTCTGCCGATTGAAAACAGAAATCGTGGGCGATTTTAATAGACTGAACCAGCAGTATAGGTTGGAACATCCTTCAACACAGCTGCATTAATTTGATATACATATAGATATAGTCATTCAATTCATCATTAACTCAGAAGTGTGCCTTACGAATCTTGACTTTTAACAATCAACGTCATTCATATTGTCTATACCATTTGTCTTTAATGAGGCTCTTTTCTTGATTGGTCAAAGTCGACTAGTGATTTAATATGTCTGCCAAGTGCCAAGCATTTTCTTGTAATAGTATATGCTTTCATCATTGGAGATTTGTTAAGGAAAAAGAGTCTAATCCTAGATAGATACAAACTCTTCTAATCTGTAGTAGTTGTTTGACCACTTCCACAGATGATGGGGATGAACCAAGTCATAACATAGATGCGAATCAATAATATTCCAGCTGCTTCAGTTGCCCTCTTTTACCTAACTCCTGTTGTCAAGTCATTTCCAATTTTTGAAGGAACAATTCTCTGGAAAGCTAGGAAAAAGGAAGAAAATAAATGTTTTGATTGGTGGATTTAATAATTTTGTAGAACCCAAAAGAATTCCGTGAGATCTTCACATCAATACCTTATATTTAGGGAACGTGAAATTAAGATGGGTAATGGGAAATTATCTACATCTATCGGCAAAGGCAAAAATGATACTATAAAATGAGTATGAAATAGTACGTATAAAATGTCAAGGTACGATATTTTTAACAAGTTAAAATTAAAAAAAAAAATAAAGAGCCTTCATTGGATTTCAAGAAAGGAAAGTTCGATATCGTGAGTACTACCCAATACAATGTGAATATGTGATCACAAGTCACAACCAGTTAAAATCATCACTTTCTTACATTTTTCTTATTGGTCATTTTCAAATTGCATCAAGATAAAATGGGCCATTGGTGAGAAAACTGTGAAAAGAGGAAACTTTCTGTAAGGCCTCTGAACTATCGCCTTCGGTACGGTTTTGGCTCCTCAACTATCAATTGTCGCAAATAATCTTCTTAAATTAAAAAAAAAAATGCTTACTTTAAAGATTTTTGTCATTTTTTGGCCGTTAGAAGTGACGTCGACCAAACAAAAAATAACCTACAAAAATAGCCTAGAAGGCCTCATTGGCTGATTATTTCATCAAATTAGGATTAGAAAGGTGAAAGACGGAAGAAGATGAATAAACAGTAAACGTCATGTTATTGGTTGACTTAATATAATTGATCTTTAATCAAATCCTGGATTGTTTTTTCTGTTTGGTAAGTTTTGCCCCTAATTCCATTACATTTAATGCCTAAAATTGACGAAAATACTTAAACTAAACTTCTTTTTTTTTTTTTTTTGTATTCAAGGGCTCATTTGCAACAATTTATAATTGAGGAATCAAAGCCGTGCAAAATAAATAGTTTAGGGGCCTGCCAAAAAGTTTCCTCTGGTAAAAGTGACGGTACAGTCTACAGTAGCATGCAAGTGTTTTTGGTTGCCTTGGTGTTGCCTGCCACTTTAATGACATCAATTAGTGTGAATTGTTAAAGATGTTCAGGGCAGGAGTATCAATTGCGCTTTCTGAGTCGAATTTTGGCAAGTTCAGTTATAGGCTCACAAATTATACAAATTTTTGAGTTTCCAACTTTCGGACTTTGAGCTTAAATTAACAGGCTCAACCTTAACTCATACTATTATATGAATTTTGGGCTTAAATCCCTCTCGATCCAAATTCATAATTAAATATATAAGTATACATAATGTATATTTAATAATTATGAATTACTATAAATTTATATATAAATGATTAACATTTTATATTATAGTATGTATACTTATTATTATTATAAATATTAGTATATATTTTATTTATAGAATCATATTCAGATACGGGTTTGGTCTTAATCGAACCTGATTCTAGTAAAATCCAAATTCGACTAATATTTAGTTTGGATCTAACATTTAGATCTAAATTCTGCTTGGCGAAATTAAAACTTAGGCTCAATAAACTTCTTTCCTAGAAAACCAAGCGCTCCTGTGAATTTAGAAGAAATCACACATGCTGATACACGTTGATGAGAGGTAAGATTTGAATCCTTAATCTTACACCTCACAATCCATGTAGTGACCAACTACTTTAGAGGAAGTTGGTTGATGATGTCTACCCGAAACAAGGTTGTCTTGTCCAGCAAGTACTCCCTCTTTCACAAAGCAACTGTTATAGTAGTAAATGATTCCACATATTGCAAATACCCTACCTTCCCTGCTAATTTAGAGAGCCATTCTGCATATGATTTACCGACATGTCTGCTACTTATTTTCGCAAGACAAATGTATGCACACACTCTTTTTCTCCACGCTTCTAACTTTTGTCTCGGTGGAATCCGATCATTTCCAATTTCTTGATACGAAATTTTGATTCTTCATTCTCACGACATCGAAGGCATGAAGGATTAATGCTATAAAAACTTACTAAAATGAACATCCCAGCACTGAACTCGTAATGTTCCATACAATCTGCTAACAGAATTCCGGTGTCACTTTCTCATTGCAATATAAAGATTATGCTCAACATTATGATACTAAGGCAATCCAACTAAAAACAGCATACAGATTACATGGCTCAGATGATGAATTTGTTTGGTGCCTCGACCTTTGCAAAATTCCGACAAAAATTAGCAGAAGTTACAACATGATATATATGGATAATAGACTGGGGGATTCCTCTCATGGATCAAAGGACTTTGGCGTGACTTCGTCATTGTGGCATAACTGGCACCAAAGTTGTAACTGAGCCCTAAAACTAAGGAAAGAATTTGGCTAGCCTGTCTGCTTCATCTTTATCCCTCATTATAACCAATGAAGAAACCTTTGATCAGAAGAATCCCCAAAAAATGAGGAAGATAAAGGTTCCTTCTGAACCGATGGATTTGAAGATTAGTCAATTTCAATTGTTTTCCTTCCTGTATGCTGCTATCTGCACTGATTTGACTCTGATTTCCATTCTTCAAGAAGCTTACTTAAAGACTTTGATAGCTTTTTGAAATGAGGACCTGGCTTCAAAACATTGACATTACCCCATTGAGAGCAAGGATCCGTCAACCATTTGTTCCGCCCTGTGCACCATGCCCCAGGCGCAGGTCGGTTACTGCCACGTTTGAGGATCTTCTCATCAACCATGTCCAACACCGGGTCATCTTTTGCAAACTGTCTGGCGAAAGCAGCACCACTCTGAACCATCCTCTCATAATCTGATGTGCTGAGGAAGTGGGGCTCCATTTTAGGTGGGTCATCCCAAACAAAATATCTTAGGTCACCATTGACAGTCGTGTTCTTGAATTCATGTGAGTTGCAAATAACTGTATGGAAGTAGACTTCTTCAGACAACATTGTATTCGTAACATACATTAAAATGGTCCGAGGGAGATTATCCCAACCAAAAATGCAGAACTCAAGGAAGGATCTGCTCAACATGACCCATGGTGAACCTGGAAAACAAAAGAGCTTTAAATGAGTAATTGATTACTATCTACATTCTTTATGAAATCTCATTATCCATTAAATGCACAAGCAGCAAGTTGCCTGTAAAAACTCGGAAAGCATCAGGCATTGGCCGCTTTTCGGTTGCATGGAAGATCTGTGTTCTTCTTGCCAAGTATATCCCTGGATCAACCACAATTGGCTCAATTCTTTGACCCCTATGATAACATCATTGAAAAACATTGTTTAGGCATTGGTTGGAACGAATATATTCTCATGACTAAAAACAGCAACAAGGGTTTGCCTACCCTTTCCACCCGAGGTCACTGGTGTGGTCAATGAAATTCAGGTCTCTCCTAACAGATGAGAACACATGGGATAAGTCTGAAAGCACATTAGAAAAGCATTTGATAATCAGCACAAGGTAAATAGAAACACAACCTACTACAATGAACAAGCAAATAAGAAGATAAGGTATTCCTGATAACCATGTAAAAAGGTGTTATGAAGACAATCAAGATATTTATGACCAAGAAGATGATTAATAATAATACCAAACATCCAGAGAAGACATAGAGCAAAGTGCAGGAGCAGGACTTCATCTAATCAATGACACTAAGGAACTAAAGAGCAGCAACAACTTTATCATGCTAGTACTCAAGCAGTTTTCTTGACATCTAGGACTGACTTATCAGTCACAATGAAACTCTATTACTAGGACTTCAATCAGATATAGAGCATAATATGTCTACCACTAAGTCCTCAGTTAGAACTGCAGGGGCCTTTTATCCTGCTGCACCAGTACCCAATGCTTGATCTGTTTCTTTCTAAATCTTCACTCCATAACCCAGATACTATTGGACCATGAAGGTCCAAAAATGCTTCCAACGTCTACACAAGTGGTAGTCATCATCTCTCATACACAATAGCCTTCACCAGTGAAAAACAAGATGCAGAGCAGCACTTTGGACAGCCCTCATCACATCCTATATGAATAATCACACTGGTTTCTGGCTTATGCTATAATAGCACCAAGCTTGCCATTCACCCCCACCCCAAAAGAGAGAGAGAGAGAGAGAGAGAGATCACAATAAAACAGGAGGGGTGAAAAAAAGGACAATCAAGAGAAAAGAAAAGGCTCAACTGAATGCATGGGTTTTTCCATTCCATCATCACTAAATTAATACATTTCAGCATCATCACGAAGCTACTCCAAACGCAGTCCAAAGTGCAAAGGAATGGCATACACCACATGCATCTTACCTCATGCTAGCACCAAAAATATATCTGAAACTAAATCAGTGATATAAGTTGCTATAATCTAAATCAGCAGCTAAGAACATTAACCAAATGCAAAAGGTATGATATGGTATAAGAGGCATAGCAGCAGGTCATGGTACGACCAATTTAGAAAGTAATCTTCATGTATCAGTTGTGCACCAGATACGCAAACCAAGTGGAAAAATGATCACCTAAGAAGTGTAGAAGTCCATACTGCCACAAAGGCCAAAAGCAGAGTAGTAACTGCCACAAAGGCCAAAGCAAAATAACAACTTGTCCAGACTAACCCATAGTTACACTTTAAGCAAAAATGGCATTATTCTACTCATCTCACCCAAAAAAATGCGACTCTCTAGCATCAACAGTAATCCAAAAAGCCTACATCCATATGTCCTAAATTTTGTAACCGTTCAAGTATAGACAATTGTTTAAACGTCATTGAAAAACAAAGCGATTTCAATATTCATGTCTCATTTATCCGCACCATAAAAAATATGAGAAAGAAAAGAAGGCAATAGCAAGTACAAATTCTAACCATCCTGACAAGCCATGTATTAAAATATTTGTCTCCAATTCTTAACCTCACTGATCATTCGACATTTATGCACAATGTTTGAATCTATTACAAGGTTAGATCATATACAGCAAATTCAAAAATAATCAAGGCATAGGCAAGTCCAGATAGACAAAAGAGCAGTAGAAAAGATCACAACTTGTTAGACCTAGATACTGAAGTACAAGCAAAGTTCCATACGAACAGGCCAGCAATGTAAAGCATAACCTCGGGATATTTATAAACAATGTCGCTCTGCAATTTGAGCATACTGTACTACAACAACAAAAACTAGTTCTATCCCAAAGGAACCGTTACTCCCTTAAGTTTGCAAGCAGATCAAACAGATACGAATCCCTATTGAGCTACAGATAGCAAAATTCACCACACCTTTCATTCAAACATAGCATTACCAATCAAAGAAATAAAACAAAAAATCTTTCGACAAACAAAAAAAGAAAAAGCCAAATATGAAACGCATTCGGAAACGCAAAACTAAATCATACCATCTTGAGTAATCAATGGATAATCCAAGGCACTGAGGGTAATAAACCAATCCCATCCCTTATCCACCTTCAACAAAATCGCAGCAGCCCGTAAAACAGCAGCTATATTACTAGACCCCATGTAAGTAACAGGATCAGGCTTCCCAATTACATCTACATTCCCAAAAGCCCTGACAGCAGGAACAGAATTCACCATTGCCCCTAATTTTTTCCTTTCAATATCCGACCCATCTGCACCAATGTGCAATAAGTACCTATTCCTGGGATGATAAACAGCTAAAAAAAGTCTAAAAATCCGATTCGCATCGCCGCGGCCACCGGAGATATAATAAGCAAAAGCAGGCGGATGGCCGGGGCCACGGTCGACTGATAAAGTATAAGGTTTCTGAGAGGAATATGAGTAGAAAGATGAGCTTAGACCGCAAATTGATGAGATAAATATCAGGAATGATAGGAATGCAGCAGAAAACAGTGCAAAAAGCCATTTCTTTTCTGCCCCCACACCCATAATAATTCTACAAAACTGTCAAAAAGATCTGGAAGAACCCTTTGGAGCATGGAATGAGATGATGAGAATTGCTACGCAGAAATGCAAAAGGATTGGATTTTGATTATCTGCGATGATAAAGATTGGATTTTTATAATCTGGGATGGTGAAGTTTGGATTTTTAAGGACATGAATGTCAGTTTTGGGCAGGATCTCCTTGAATTCTGATGTGCTATTTTTAAGTTTTTGGAATCTGATCCCGTGGAATGTAGTGTGTGTTTTTCTGGGTAGATTACTGCGTGATTCTGAAGAAGAAGTAAATGGTTAGGGTTTGAACTTTGAAGGAGAGCAGCAGAGCTGGCGGTGGGATTTAGTTTAGGTGGTTGGAGAGATGAACACACCAAATCTGTGCATTTTGCAAGAGTGACCGTATTTTGTAATTAAAACGGAAACTTTACTACTTGTGGGGAAGCACCTACTTATTAATGTTTTCACATTCACTCACACTTTACAAGACTGTATAGTTTTTGTCCCAAGACAGCAGCATAATTATTGATTTAAGGATTAAAAGTTTTGGACATATGCAAAAAGAGAGAGTAAAAATATTCTTTAAAAAGCAACTATTAATGCGGTTAATATGGATCATAAGATTAACATTGGACGTAATGTTAATTAAGGAAAGCGTAAAAATGCAAGATAGGGTGATAATTACGAACGTGTGCATTTATATGATAAATTAGATGTTATTTAGATGTATTAAACGAGCGTTCATTAAACACTAATATACAAAACCCTTCAAAATAAAGGATTATGAGGTTTAAAAAAGAAAAAGGATACAAGTCGGGTCCTATGTTGCTATAAGCAGCTATAAAAGTTGAATGCCTCGCAAGTCAATGATTTGGAATCCTCTTTTGTGTCACCAACATTCAAGATTATGACAAGAGAGAAGAAATTCATCTTCGCTACTATGTTTGAAAAGTAAGAGTTTTTATGTTGAAAATTAATACTACCAATTAATGAAATTTTAGCACCCCTCTAAGAATAAGTTAGGGGTTAGATTTGCCACGAGGAGAAATTTACCCAAAAAATGCTTTTCCACTAAAGCCAACTGACCATCCTAAGTTGAACTCTTTTTTTACCTAGTAGTAGCATGTTTTCTTAACGTATTAAAGTGGCAAGTTTCCATTACCAAGGAAATGTGACATCTAATCTTACGTTAAAAACACTACTACTCAAAGCTGTTTAAGTAGTTATAAGTGATAAGTACCCGAGCCAGGTTTATTTAAGTGTAAACTTTGGGGCCCTAACTAATCCCAAAATAATTAACTCTCTATTATGCCATTTCTTCAGGCACAGTTTACTTATCATCTTCCACCAAAGAAATTTCTGAAGCAAAGTGAATTTTGTTTTTTGTGTTGATTTCACGTCGTGTAACATCCTTAGGGAATATTCTTCCCTGCCAAAATCCTATATTTTAAAGCACTAATCAAGATTAATCTGGATAAAATATTTCTTAATCTGTTGGGGAGGTCATGTGCCAGGTAGATTTTGGATTAAATGCATGTTAGGTTTACGAGGACAACGAGATTTATGTCCCCACAATCTTCCATAATAATCCTTTTCTATTGCTATAATAATGTACTAATACCAAATGTTCTGATCTCACCAGTAGAGCTGTTAAGTTAATCAAGTAGCTCGAAAGCTCGTTAGAGCTCGGCTCGTTAAGGCTCGAGCTCGGCTCGTTAATTTTGGTTAACGAGTCGAGTTCGAGCTCGAAACATGCTCGTTTAGTTAACGAGCCGAGTAAGCTCGGCTCGTTTGATACTCGAGTAGCTCGTTAGAACTCGTTAATGAAGGGCATATTTGTCATTTTAGAAATCAAAATTATAAAAATTAAAAATTATAGATTTTTATTAAGGTTAATTTGCACGAGCTCGAGCTCGAACTCGTGAAGCTCGACTCGTTTGTGATAAACGAGTCGAGCTCGAGCTCGAACTCGAGCCACATGTACATTTAACGAGCCGAATTCGAACACATTTTAAAGCTCGTTTTCCTAACGAGCTCGAGTCGAGCTCGGCTCGAATTAAACTCGAGTCGAGCTCGACAGCCAAATACTCGGCTCGACTCGACTCGATTAACAGCTCTACTCACCAGTGATCCAACCAAAGATAAGTTATATTTTCTTGACGTAATTGCTTAGTTATTGGAGCAAGAAATCCATATTTAACCTTGGGTTCGATGTTATATGAGCACAATAGCTTACCAAAACTAGCGAAGAGCTATTAATTCATGATGGGTTCTAATTATGAGTTTAGAATTCAATTTTCTAATTTTTTTTATTCAAAATTTTTTAAGTTTTTAGTGACATAAAAATTTATTTTATAAAATATGGAGGACTATAGATCAGATTATGTAAAATATATTTGACAAATTTACCCTTAAAAAATGATCACGTGCCTTGCACATGATGGATTCCGGCAAAAAAATGATCGGAAACCTAGTTAGGGACTAAATTTGACCAATGTGAATATGTAAAGGACATAAAATTACACTTTTAAAAGTGAGGGACGAAAAAAGTTATTTTACAAAATGTGAGGGATGTTTTGGACTATTTTTTCTTTTTTTTTTATTCAAAAATTTTTTAGTTTTTAGTGAATATATTTTAATTATTTTTTTATATTATATATATATCAAAAAACTCTAAAAAATAGCAATCAAAAAAATATATATAATTGATAAATACAGCAGTGCAAGCTGACTAGGTCTACCACAGTGGGATGATTTCATTGGGCCTTTCAAACTAGACAAAGATTAAACGCCATCAGTCAGAACTCTCCATTTTTTCTCTTACAGGAAAAGAAGACCAAAAGCTTTCTGGATTCCAACCAAGAAAAATAAAATATTTTCTAGATATTTTGAATAAAAACTCTTTCAATTTTTCTAAAAAATGAATTTAACACAAGTACAGGAATTTCTTGCTCTATAATTTTCGTGCCTGAATGAAAACCTGAAGTCATTTTTTCCTTACATGTTACCATGTAGACTATAGTGAACAAATCGCTTATTTTAGTAGAGCTAAAGATTTTTTTTTTTTCAACTTTTTGTGAACCATACTGAAGATTGAAATGAAGCTGTAAAACTATCCGATAACAGATTAAGCCATCTAGAAAAGAATTTTATCATTGAAGAACGACTTAATCGATACATAATTTGTTAGTGTATAATTAAAGGATTCGAATTCTTAAAAAATCAAAACGGTATTTTGTTAAATACTTTTACATTATAACTCTTAATTTTTAAAACCAGAAGAACGCATTGATTTTATTTTTAAAGAAAAAAAAATTGGAAGAGTGCTTAATCTTACAAGTTAATATCCTCACATAGAGTTTAACATACCTCACCATGAAATCAAAAATATGTAAAACGTACTTATGAATACAATAATATACACAAAATGTGTGTTTTATGTAACACAGGGGTGGAATAGCCATATGGCCTTACATATGGATTTACACAAAACAATTACAATTTGAGTAGGGAATACAAATTATGTGTGATTTCCTTATTTGTATAAAAAGAAAATAAAACTGAAATGTTTTCCCTTGTGGGAAAATAAGGATAAAACTCTCAGAGCCACCTTTTGAAGTAAACTACTCTTGAGAATTTTTCTTTATTTTGTAAAAAAAAAAAGAAAGGAAGTTAATTACAAATAATCCCCTTAAGATATATCCTATTTTTCACCTTAGCCCCTAACCTTTAAATTTTTTCACTTAACTTCCTTTCGGACAAAATTACCCTTCCATTATTTTGACTTTTCATTTATTTTTTCTTTTCATTTTTTCCCCTCCATTATTTCTTTTTCTCTTTCTATTTTCTTCTCTCTCCCATGCTTCTAAATAGAAAACTTTATCTAAAGTTTGTAATTGGGTTTCTACATGAAACTTTAAAAGGCATTAAAAACTAATTTCGATCTTTTGTATGATGTCATGTATCGTAAATTGTAATTAATGATCATTAATTAGGTAATAATTTCATCTTGTGCTGTTTTCTTGAAAAAAAAAATGAGAAACTGGGATAGGAAGGGAAAAAGCAAAAGAATTGAAAGGTCAAAAAATGGTACTTTGACGAAAGGGTTTTAATATTTTGTGATCATTTGAGGAAAACATAAATCTTTGCAATCCCTCTTTTTTAGTTTCAATAACTAAAATGAAATTTCTTGCAAGAGCGAGGAAGAAGTAAACAAAGAAAATAAAAGAGGGACAAAAGGGAAAGAAAAAACAAAAGTTAAGAATTTAGAATAATAGAGGGTAATTTTGTCCGATAGGAAATAAAACGAGATAGAAAAAAGATTAGGAAGTAAATTGAAAATGAGATATACTTTAAAGAGATTAATTGTGCTTAACCAAAAAACAAAAAATGAAAAAGAATACTGTGCATGTGTGTAGTTAAATAAACGAAAGAACTCATCTGCATACCCCACTGATTCCAACTTTCCCGCATCTAGTATCTAAATATTGCAGAAGTGTCTTCTTTCTTGCGTGTCTTGTTTCAGAATATCCATGAAAATATTACTTGAAGTGTTCAAACTACTCATTCAAGCCATGCGATAAATATGATTAGTGTGGAGAGGCGCCTCAATAGTTGTCAATCAATACAAAACAATACCAATAATGGAACGACAAACTTTGGATCCGTAAACAACAAGTGTATTATTTAATACAGGTGTCTGACAAATACCAAGTTTTCACTTTCTGCACAAAAATGGTCCGCATCATCCAGTTCCTACAGTTGGAATTCAGATTAGAACTTTTGGCAAATTCTTAGTTGCCCAAAATGTTGAGTAGCATCGGACCTCAGAGAATTAGTACTTAGGAGTACAAAATTGTTGATCTCGGAAGTGGAACTAAAATTCCCTTATATTGATTTGTTCACTTGAATAGTGCAGACAGAATTTCACCATTGCCTACACCGGTAATATATAGGGCTGTCAACAAATCAGGATTGGATCCGGACCCAACCCGACTCGATAATTTTTTTTTGGTACAGGTTAAAAAATAATTTTGATACCCGAATCCGAACCCGTACCCCATTTTCTCTAACAAAAAAACGGGTCGGATATGAAATATAGAATTCTGACTTGTATCCGGGCAATATATTAATAATCGTAAGATATAAATATTTCTAAATACATTCTTTTATCAAATTAACAATTTAGTAATGACTTTGTAAATTGATTTGTGATTAATTTTGGATTGACTATTACAAATTATTTGTGATTTAGTTTGTTATTTGATTTGTGATTGATTTTGGATTTAATTTTGGAATGATTGTAATTCATTTTTGCAAACTTCTTAATATGTAGGTAGTTCCGGATCTTATTTTTATTGGGGCTTTATTTTTCGGGTAGACCCAGACTCGATCTAGGACTCGTTGGACCCGGTTTCAAGACTTTAACCTCATAACTTGTCGGATATATGGATCGGATCCGAGCCTACTACATTAAAACGGATTTAGATTCGAAATTTTCAATTTCGATCCAAACCCGACCCATTGACAGACATAACAATATAGTACCACACTTAGGAGCAGTGGCAAAGCCACATTCAACCCCACAACTTTAAAGAACTCTTAAAATTGGTTTGAAACATTTTTCATTTGGATTGCTATTTTTAGGAGTTTTAATAAAAAAAAATGCATTGTAACAATTTGATGTATGTGAGATAAAAAAATGATTGGGAATTATGTTCATAGAAAAAATAAAAATTTTTTTGTAGAAAACCACAATCCAAACAAGGAATCTTGCACTATAATTTCACCCTTTAAATTTTCTAAATTTTCCTTTTTTCCTTTACATTGCCCCCTAAGGTTCTTGAAGTTTATTATTATTACACAGCTTATAGTTATCGCCAACTATATAATGATATATTCAAAATGAAAATAAAACAAAATATTTTTTTTTTACAATCGTTGGTACAAAAAAAGTGTGTATAATCTACACTAATTTCATTTTTAATACTATAGTTGTTTACTTGTGGAAATAATAATTGTCGTATAATTACTTCAATGTTTTTATTATTCTAAACCTCATTTGGGGGTGTAAACAAGTTGGAGAAGGGTTAGATTGAATGGTAAGGTAGAAAAGACTGTTAATAAGAGATCCTGGATTTAAAACCTCCTAATTACAAAAAAAAAAAGGTCTAATCAAAACGTATTTGATTGTTTTAACAAACTTGAAATTTTATTCAAGTTTGGTGTATTTATTTATTGAATCGAGTTTTGAATGAGTTTTTTTTTATTGAGTTTGAAAGTTATGGAACATAAAATACTGTCCAAGTTTAGCTTAACTAGGTGGTAAACCAAGTTCGAATGAACTTTTACTAAATCGAATCGAACCTTAGTTTGAATGAGCTTTTTATCGAGTTTGAAAGTTATCAAACATAAAATACTATTCAAATTTAGTTTGACTAAGTTGGTGAACCAAGTTTGAATGAATTCTAATTAAATCGAATTCGATTCGATTCGAATATCAAATAATTTGATTCATTTTTCAACCTTAATCTCGTTATCGTTCTTGCTAAAATTGAGACAACGAGGTAAATTGCACCGGCCCCTTAGCTCGGGATCTAACAATCACCCCTACGATTACCAGGTCATGCCTGGTTCTTCAAAAGTCCAACCCAATAGCCCAAAAAAGTCTACCTCAAAGCCCAAAAAGTCCCGCGTAGAAGATAAGGGGCTAATTTCTTAGATTATATATTAAAAAAAAAATAATCCGTCAAATGTATTTCTGACAAAGGGGTTTTCTCAAACTATAGCGGCCGTGCTTAGTCAGCACGGCCGCAGATTTTTTTAAAAAGTCAGCAGGTCAAAAAGCCTGTTGCAGCCGTGCTCACTGGACACGGCTGCAGACTGGCTTTTTGAAAAAAAAGAGTCAGGCGCCTGTCATTTGACTGTCAGGCGCCTGACAAAGGCCGACAAGGCCATGTGACAATACCACGGGATTATTGAAAGGCTGCGAATTTATTGGGCTATGAAGAATTGATATAGATGAAGAATTCCTGTACGTAGGACTTTTGTAAGATATCATTTATAATACATTTATAAATATTTAGAAATAAATATATTTATATATTTATATAAAAATATATAAATGTATTATATTATCTATAATACATAATATAAATATATTTATAAATGTATAAGTGTATATTATTTAAGTGTATATTATTATAAATGTATAAATTATAAATGAATATTATATAAATGTATAAATTAATATATTATAAATATATATTAATATTATGTAAAAAAGTATTAATATAATTAATATAAATATATAAATGTATTAATTTTATGAATAAATGTAAAATTAATATTATGTATATTAATATAAATGTATAAATGTATTATATTATACATAATATAAATGTATATTATATATATACATTAATATATATATTTTTTAAATATAATAAAATATTTTTTAAATATAATAAAATATTTATAAAATTTATAAATAAATATAAAAATATATAATATATAAGTATTTAATGTATATAATATACATTAATATTAATTATAAATATTATAATATTATAAATATGATGTTTATATAATATTTCAATTTGTAATATTTATTGTATATTTCATTATATAAATATTTATATATTTATAATTTATAAATATATTTCATTATATTAATTCCTGCTTATTAGAATGCATGAATCTTTCTTTAATTAACAACTATTATGCATTTGATAATGATTTAATAATAATAAAAAATTTAAGTAAAAAATCATGTTGTATTATCAATACAAAGGCATCTAGGAACATGAATAATGAGGTTAGGTTAATGTATTTATTTTAAAAAGTAATAAATTGAAGTATATTTAGGATTATGGTTAAAATTTAGTTTAATCAGGTTATTTTGAAAATTAAAGTAATGAAATTTATTTAGGATAGCTGTGAAATTCTAGTTTACTAAGATTATTATAAAAACTATATAAGCGACTATTTTTTTAAGATTATACATAAATGAATAAAGATATAATTAATTTACTCGTTGCTTGTGATAATAATTACCAGTTATATTTGGTAATTATATTTAAATATTTTACGATAACCAAGCATGTAAATATATATGTTCATTAAAAAGTTTATAACACCTTGTTACTTATGTGTAAATTAGGCTTAATATGTCGAGCGATAACTGTATGGTACTACAACAATATTGTGTGACGGAGTCTGTCTTGTGTGACGCCTCAACAAGAATTTCCCACTATTTAACAGACCACTTAAATCCAATATATGGAAATTCAAAGAATATACTCTGCTGCTATTCTGAACTAATTGTTAGACGTTTAAACTTCCTTCTCAGAATTAACATGCGAAGTAGTTAAAAAATTCATAACTTCAATGACAAGCCCCTGTCCTTACCTTTTGGCCAGAATTTGGTGCGAGAAACAGAGGTTTTAAATTATACAATGATGAAGAATTTCTTTATTTGAGTAAGAATATGATTGGATTAGCAACTTTTGTCTTGTGTGACACCTACAGGGACGTGCCTAGTCAGCACGTCCCCAGCCGGCTGACAAATGCCCAAATGAGTCATTTTTTGTCAGATCGGGACGTGCCCAGTCAGCACGTCCCCATCTGACACCTACTGTGACGGAGGCAGTTTTCAGTCAGTCAGGGACGTACCCAGTCAGCACGTCCCGTCTGACACTTACTGTGCAACACTGAATTTTTTGCAGAGAAAATTTGGTCCAATTTTTAGTCACGGGGCCGTGCTGACTCAGCACGGCCGGTATACAATTAGAAATACCCCATGTCAGAGGTGCATTTGACGGTTGTTTTTTTAAAATCCAAGGGTCTGTTTGGATTCCTTGTTTTTAGGCCTGTTTTTGAAAAACTGTTTTTCACATTCCAAATGCTACAGTAAATGAGTATTTCAAAAACAACTCCAAAAACACCATATCCAAACAATATATCAAAAACAACTCCAAATACATATTTAATATATTTATTTCAATTTGTATATTTCAATTATGTATAGGATATATATATTATATTAAATTAAATATATTTATTTATACAAATTATAAATATTTTATTTTATATAAAATATATTTTTATATTTTTATATAAATATTATATATTATATAAATTATATATAATATAAATGTAATTATACATTTATATATATATTATATATTATATACTATATATTTAATATATACATAATATATATTATATATTATACATTTATATAAATGTACATTTATCCATAATATATATTTATAATATACATTTATATTATTTATTATATATAATATAATACATTTATACATTTAAACATTTATATTAATATACATAATATTAATTATATATTTATACATAATATTAATATATTTATACATTTATATTTATTATATTAATACATTTATACATAATATTAATATATATTTATAATATATTAATTTATACATTCATATAATATTCATTTATAATTTGTACATATTTATAATAATATTATTTATACATTTATAAATATATTTATATTATGTAGTATGAATAATATAATACATTTATATATTTATTTATAAATATATAAATATATTTATTCATAAATATTTATAAATGTATTATAAATGCAAAAATGTATATAAATATAAAAATATAAAATTTATAAATTATAAATTATAATATACATTCATATAAAATTCATTTATAATTTATACATTTATAATAATATACATTTATAAATATATTTATATTATGTATTATATAATATAATACATTTACATATTTTTATATAATTATATAAATATATTTATTTATAAATATTTATAAATGGATAAATATATATAAATTTAAAAATTATAAATTATAATATACATTTATACATTTATAATAATATACATTTATAAATATATTTATATTATGTATTATATATAATATAATACATTTATATATTTATATATATAAATATATTTGTTTATAAATATTTATAAATGTATTATAAATGCATAAATGTATATAAATATTAAAATTATAAATTATAAATTATAATATACATTTATATAATATTCAATTATAATTTATACATTTGTAATAATATACATTTATACATTTATAAATATATTTATATTATGTATTATATATAATATAATACATTTATATATTTTTATATAAATATTTAAATATATTTATTTATAAGTATTTACAAATGTATTATAAATGCATAAATGTATATAAATATAAAAATATAAAATTTATAATTTATACATTTATATAATATTCATTTATAATAATATAAATTAATACATTTATAAATATATTTATATTATGTGTTATATATAATATAATACATTTATATATTTTTATATAAATATATAAATATATATATTTATAAATATTTTTAAATGTATTATAAATGTATAAATGTATATTGTTATAAAAATTATAAATTAAAAATAATCAAAAATATTTTTAAAAATACATCTAAAAATAATCCATAAAACATCCACAGTAAAAGTTTTTCATATAGTTTTTGAAAAACAATCCCAAAAACAACTAATCCAAACGGACTTGTATTTGAAAAACAAAATGCTACAGTATTATTTTTGAAAAACAACCCCAAAAACAGCTAATCCAAACGGACCCCAAATAATTTGAGAAATTAGCCACCTTATCTTATCCTCACCTGGGACACGTGTCCACAGCCAAACCAAACCAAGCAATACTAAAAATGAAACGTCAACTAACCACAAGTTCTCAACCGTAAATTTTCTCCTTTTCTGCAAAACGGTCCTTTTCCCGGGCAGATATTCGACCCGTCCATTTCACTTTCCACAGTAAAACGACACCGTATCTCCGACACTCACTTCCTTTTATATCCCACCACCTCTTAAAAGATAAATAGTAAAATATCTTCTCATCTCCGAAGAAGAGTGAAGACTGAGAAGAAATGGTGCTGAAAATTGGCGGGAAGGGTGGCGGTGGAGTGGGCCAGCTTTTGGTGGCGGTGGCGGCGGCCTTGCTGCTCCGCTTGTTATCCTCCCCTGGACCTGAGCTCTTACCGGAATGTGAGTTTGATGATGACCAGGAGCAAAATGGGGATGCTGAAGAAGATGATGCTCCGGTGACTGGGAAAGTTCCGCCAGTTACTATCAAGTGGACGAATATCACCTGCTCTCTCTCCAATAAGGCTTCAAAATCAGTAATTTCCTGTACTTTTGTTGCTACTTTGGATGACCCTTATAATTAATTAATTGATAATTTTAGCACTAATTAATGAACTATTAACCTCAATTAGTTCTTTCCCGTAATTGATAGCTTAATTTTACTTGTCCCTTTTTGTTAAGTATAATGGGAGCTGGGAAGCAAGGTAGATTACCTCCAGCTTTTAGAGGCAGGGAACATTTACTGTCACCAATTAATGGTTTTACTGTGTTGGAAAAATCTTGGGTGAACGAGTAGACCATGGTTGTAAGTGATTGTACCACGTGCGCCAGTATTTGTACCTTTTGTAAGGTGTAAGCACTTGAAGCTGTGGTCTACTCAAGAACTTTCGGAAATTCGAAGTTTGTGCTTGCTCTAGTGAGAAAGTGACAAGGTCTTCTTCCTTTTTTTTTTTGTTCTCCTTTTCATTTTCTGTATATGTATTTTCAGTATTGACTTTTGATTTGAATTCATGTGAGATTAATTTGAAAATAAAATTATTAATGCTGAAGGAATCACCAGTTTCCACATGTAACCAACATTATCTTGAGGGACCATTTATTTGCCTCCCAAATTGAGTGAGCAAAAACCTTTAGGAGCAGTGAACTATTGCTAATATGTTTTCACCATCCTAGTAACCCTATTTCATTTCATGGTCTTGTGTTTAATATGGGATTAAGAACTAATATTCTGCCTCTTTGACACCTTACTGGTTTTCAATTTTGAAGTTTCGACACATTGTGCTCTGTTACCGTTGCAGTGTCTTATGGTTTTTAGATGGCTGTCTATATCTTTGATCTTTAATATTATTATACAAAAACAATGAAGCCATTCGATGCTTCTAGATATCTTGGAAATAGTGGCATATCATTTGTTGCTTTTAATTCATTATTTGTAGTTGAGTTCATCATATTCTTCTTCTCTTATCATTCTTTTCTGAACTTCAGGTACGGTTTTTACTTAAAGGTGTGAGTGGAGAAGCACGACCTGGTAGACTCCTTGCAATAATGGGTCCCTCTGGGTCAGGAAAGACAACCCTACTCAGCATACTTGCAGGTCAGGTGATGGCTTCACCTCGGTTGCATTTGTCTGGCCTTTTGGAGGTTAATGGACAGAAAATCTCAAAGAGAACCTATAAGTAAGCATGCCATAAAACCTTTTGACACTAACTTATATATTTGGTTTCAGATTATGTTAAATAAGAATCTCCTGTTACAGGTTTGCTTATATCAGGCAGGAAGACCTTTTCTTTTCACAGTTGACAGTTCGAGAAACATTGTCTCTTGCAGCTGAAATGCAGCTGGAGGAGATATCCTCAGTTGAGGAGAGAGATGAATACGTGACTAATCTGTTATTCAAACTAGGCTTGGTAAGGCTGCCATTTTTTTCCATACTTTATAAATTTACGTGCTCTGGTATGCATATATTTACATCCATAGGTGTGAAAAGTGACACCTAATTGCATATTTCTAAATGTGATTTGGGATGAATTATATTGTGGTGTACATTGTCAATATGCTTGTCCGAAATAATTGAAAGTTGTCTTTGGTTTGAACCAAATTTCTTTGATACCTTCTGATGGTTTGTATGAGCTTTTCTTAAAAGGTCAGTTGTGCTGATTCCCGTGTGGGGGATGCAAAAGTTCGTGGAATCAGTGGTGGAGAAAAGAAGCGTTTGTCACTAGCCTGTGAGCTTATCGCCAGTCCATCTGTCATATTTGCTGATGAACCAACAACTGGTATTCTTCATATCTGGACCATTGTCTCTTATTAAGACGTACTCCTAACCTTGTAAAATCCTAATGGGCTCCATGTGACTAGTTGGTTCTTCTGCTTTCCCTGTCTGATTCCTAAATTTTTTTCCCCCGAGCTCAATGGCATCTGATATAGTGCTTTCTTAGATTAGTTGGTATTTAACTCACATTGGGAACTTTTTCTCACTGATACCCCTCTGTTAGGCTGGTTTTTTCTCATCTTCTATGGAGATAGATAACTTCTAACTCTTACTGTGGTTAACATGCTGGTGCTTCAGGACTTGATGCTTTCCAAGCAGAAAAAGTTATGGAAACTCTACGAGAACTTGCACTAGACGGACATACTGTGATCTGCTCCATACACCAACCAAGAGGATCAGTGTATGGAAAATTTGACGACATTGTTCTTCTGGCAGAAGGTGCACTTGTTTACGCTGGTCCAGCACAAGAGACAGTGTTGGATTATTTCTCTAAATTTGGGTCAGTTGGTACTTACAAGATCTTATGAATTTCAGAATTAGATAATAGAATATTGAGATATTACTGTCTACTTCATATGATTACTCTAAATGCTAAAGCATGCAATACCTTTTCTTGTTTAGTCTGTATAGGCATTGTTTGTTCCCCCAGTATCCTTTGCTATTAATACCTAAGAAAAGCAAAAGATGCATATAAATGCAAGATTGACTCCAGATGATTTGGTTTATTTTGCAAGCTCTTTTAGATTTTTAAAGTGCACGCATCCATGTTTGATGATTCTGAACTGCTTCTGTGAGTAGCAATGAAAAATCTGTTTGACCTTCTTTTTTTTTTTTTTTTTTTTTTTTTTTTTTTTTGTACTGAAAGTCATACAACGACCATTGAAGAAGTCAAGAAGATAAGCCTGATTGATTTTATAATTCCAGTCATTTAATTTTAGCCTATGGTTGCTTTGTATTAAAAGGTAATGCAATGCTAATTGCTCTGGTTCTTGAACAAATGGATGCATTTTGTTCAACAGATTAGAAGTTGACTCTTGAAGATTTTCCTGATACACACAATTATGAATTTCTCTAGGTCTGGTTTCTTATGTGTCTCTGCATAAAACTGAATAAAAGATGATTCATACAAATTAGATGCTTAAACAGCAGAAGCACATAGCTTAACATAAAGTGACTTCCATGCATTGACAACATGCTTCTCTTTTCTCGGAACTTACTTTACGTTGAAAGGATCCTCTAGAACTGATATTGTGTATTTTACTGACTGATCTGATTGTGTGATGATAGGTATCTGTGCCCAGATCATGTAAATCCTGCTGAATTTCTGGCTGATCTGATATCTGTAGATTATAGCTCCTCTGAGAGCGTTTTTGCTTCCCAGAAAAGGATAGATGCTCTAGTTGAGTCTTTTTCCCAACAGATATCATCGACACTTTCTGCGACTCCTCTTACACGTGAAGGCTACAAGAGCAGCACATACATAAGGAAGAAATCTGTAGTTAAAAGAAAAGTTGGTTGGTGGAGGCAGTTTTGTTTACTCCTTAAGCGGGCATGGATGCAGGTAACTCCTTAAATCATCTTATTACTTGTTTCACTAACTTACTACTTTATCAGCATCCCTCGCTTCATATTGAAATATGGTTTAGGAGCTATTTGTCCAGATGTTGTAGATTTATAATACGGCTTAACACTTTCTCTTTAGCTTGACGTATAGCTGGGGTTTATATATTTGGTAGAATACATGATTCCTATTGAAAAGAAGTGCATCAACCAAGTGCACCTTTACTTGCTGGTTTTGCCTTTGAATATTTTAATATGTAATGAATGTCAAATGTGTACTTGAATAGTAATCAAAGTGGATTGTGCAGCTTGATTGTAAAGTTGCTTTGAGAATACACTCTTGATACACATATTCTAAGCAGTTGTAAATTATCTCTTTTCTTAAAAAATAATGGTAAATATAAATGTATATGTAGTAATTGACAGCTGTTCTGTAAGCTGATTTTCAGCCTTCTACTGCCCTGGGTTGCTCTCCTGAATAAAAATACCTCAACCATAAGGATTTATGGTGATATGATATTGAACTCTTATTACTACAGTCCATTGTAGCTTTTAATGTGACATGCCTTGGTACATATCTAATAAGACTTTTTATAAAGACTTTTCAAAATTCCTTTCGTGGCAATGCATTTACTCTATATCAGGGGGGGATCTGATATCCATAATAGACAAGATTATTATTATAGAAAAATCTATTTCCAATGCAACCTGTTCTACTTCTTTTGAATGCAAACTGATAGTGAACTTCCTTGCAAATCAAATTGTTCATGTGTATTACTATGGTTGGAATTGGTTGAAACCTCTCAAACGAAATTGTCTAGATGGTCTCTCCTGTTTGCTTCTCATTGTCTAACTGGCAGTCAAAGTTTATTTATACATGCAATCTGCACTTTCTTCTGGTCTTTTAGGTGCTTTTGCTTCTGAATTTATTGTGGTGAATGTACCTTTTAGGATCAAACTTCTTAATATCTGAACTTTTCTTAAGAAAACATTCTTGTTTAGAAATTCAATTTCCTACATATGGCACACGATTCAGGAGATTGATGTGACATCTTACTCTCCTCAAAATTGTGACCGTTGCATTGTGGCACTTATGCATAGAATTGTTTCTCATAGCTAGGGTATAAAAATTTCTTTCTTATATTGGTTGTTTGATAACTGTAAACTTGTTAATAGGCCTCGCGAGATGGCCCAACAAACAAAGTTCGAGCAAGAATGTCAATTGCATCAGCAGTTATCTTTGGTTCTGTTTTCTGGAGGATGGGACGATCACAGACATCAATTCAAGATAGAATGGGATTGCTTCAGGTATTAAATTTTTTTTTTTGGCTGGAATTTTCATATTCTGTAAATCTTAAATTTGTTTATTAGGCAGCCATGTGTGAATTCTTTTTTTTGGAGATAAGAGTAGAATAGTTGATTTCTTAGTTTTTCTCAAATTTGTATAATTGGAGCCTATGAAGAAGAACAAAAGATCATAAAGCCCTGTAAAAATTTGGTTTTTCAAACATGTATTGTTTTTATGGGCACCATACATTTGAAGAATTATGTGTGCATTAGAATTGAAGTCTACCTGTGCTGTTTAGATATCCATGTGGCTTTCTTTAAGGCCCCTTGTTCCTGGATATGCTTTAAATATAAATTTGAGAGCTTGAATGTGATCTAGTATCAGAGTATCAGGTTGTAGCTAATTTTCTTGGATGAAGATGATCTAGAAGTTAGATCAGTATGTTGATCAATAGTTGACAATTGAGATAATGTCATTTTCTGCCACTGAGTCTGGAGCGATAACTTTATCAGGCTAACTAAATTTTATACTTGCTTGTGTAACTTTTTTTGACGGCCTCGCTTGTTATAGATATTATACTTCCTTGGTTTTCTTTCTGTTTCATGTAAATTTTTGTTTTTATCAGTTGTCCCTCCTTTCGCACATGATTTTCTTGTCCAACACGATTTAAGTTGGGATTTACATGCATTTTTTACGCTGTTTCTTGATACATTCTTTTAAGAGTCTGGATACATCTTTTGTAATTTTAATCTCTCTATAAGGAGCTTGTACATGCATGTCCATCTTATCTTCTTTTTTTAATTTTACTTGTCCTCATAATTTAGGTTGGGGGGGAGATTTGGGAAAGAGGGGAATGCTGATCTACAACTTCAATGTCTCTCTTTTGAATGTGGGGCTTCCATCTGATCATGCAAATTTTACTTAACTGAATTTCTCAGAAACTTTCCTGTAATCTGTAGAAATTGCCATTTGTTTTTGCGGCTTCTCCTTTGTTTTATTAGTCATGGTTTTATTTACCCTAATAAAGTTTGAATTTTATAGTTAGATTGGAAATTAGCTTTCAGTTACATGGCAATTAGTAAAAAAATGCAATGAGTGTGTATCTGGATTTCTAAGTTGAGTTCTTTTCTCTCTCATCTCTTGCTCAGGTTGCTGCAATAAACACTGCTATGGCTGCACTCACAAAAACTGTTGGCGTATTCCCCAAGGAACGTGCAATTGTTGATAGAGAGCGTGCCAAGGGGTCTTATGGACTAGGGCCATATTTGCTTTCAAAGTTGTTGGCAGAGATTCCTGTTGGGGCTTCATTTCCATTGCTATTTGGTGCAATTCTATACCCCATGGCTGGCCTGCATCCAACTTTATCCAGGTAAGTTGTTAGCTTCCAGTATTTATACTGTAACTGTAATCCTAATTCTTCCAAGAGAGCATGCACAGATTTTGCTTTTTCAGGCCAAAGTTTTAGCACAAGAAAGTTGAAGTATGTTCTTATTTGATACAATTTTTTATTTTGTTGGGAAGATTCACTGTAATGATGAGAAGTTTTTGTTGGATCTCCTCAGCACCTAGTGAAATGGTTGAGAAAATGCTTTTGTTGTTAACCATATTAAGAATCTGAACAATGCAAGAACCCCTTTTTGTTCTCTGTTCTGACTGCATTGAACCAATTTCTGTTTTCTTGAAAGATCTGGGTGTAAATCATTATTTGTTTGGACTTTGAGAATTTATTGATGTTTAAAAAATGGCCGTTCTCGACAAATTGCCTGGAGTAATAGCAGAATGAGAAAGAATATATAAAATCAAAGCTGCATAACATGACACAATTTATGTAAGTTCTTATAAATGAGATTTGTCGACAGGCATCAAGGTCTGAAGCTGTGCACATGCACAAGCAACAGGATAGATAAAAATCTACAGAACTTTTAGAGCAGTAGTAGAAATCTTTTTGTCTGATTTCTGGCAGATGTTCACTGGACGTGGCTTTCTTTCTGCTTTTCCATTATACTGTGGAAACAAGTTGGGAAAAACTGAATCTCTCCTTAAATATCCTTCAAGGTCATATAAAAGAATGGATTCTGAAACTTCAATCCCTTGATCTGATTTTGACCTATAGCCCAAAAAGGGGAGCAAGGGGGGGGGGGCAAAACTTTACTTTTATTTGTTAATACGACATGGCACTTATACATGCCAGACCAGACATCTGTTCCTATAGATCATGTTCTTTGTTCAAGAGAGTGATCCAAGATGAAGATCGTACGAGTCACTACAACAATATGATAATAACTTTTCCTCCATACTCTGGCTTCAAAGATTTTTATTTCAAATAAAAGGAAGTCATAGAGCCATAGCCACTGGAGGGACCAAGCCAAGCACCAATACACTTTGAGTTGCTGCAAAATGTTAGGACTTATCTTTTCTCTTTGGAATCTGGTTATGCTCATTGATGGAAGAATCTAGTGTGTGCTGTTCCAGTTCATCTATTGCATCTTTGAACATGATTGAAGAGAATGATCTTATAAAAGTTCCAATATACCTATTCAAATTGTTCTGTGCACTGATTGACAACTTAATTCTTTGTAGATTTGGTAAGTTCTGTGGCATTGTAACTGTGGAGTCCTTTTCTGCTTCTGCCATGGGTTTGACAGTGGGGGCCATGGTTCCAACAACTGAAGCTGCAATGGCATTGGGGCCATCTCTTATGACAGTTTTTCTTGTATTTGGAGGTTACTATGTGAACGCCGAGAATACACCAATCGTGTTTCGATGGATTCCTCGAGTTTCTCTCATAAGATGGTAAAAACATGTCATATCAATCAAGTGTTAATGTCTTTTATGATTTCTGAAAGTTAAACATCATAGAAAAAGTAATGTTTTCCCATTGCCTAGGTTGTCAAACCATGGTAACACTTGTAGTGTATCAATTTCAGGGCATTTCAAGGTCTATGCATCAATGAATTTAGAGGCCTTCAATTTGATCATCAGCAGCCATTTGACATCCAATCTGGTGAACAAGTGAGTGAATTCTCTTTGCTATATTGTAGCACTGTTCTATCTTCGAAAGGTATAACAAGAGCTTCAGAATTGTGAAAGGTTCGTGATTGAACCAAGAAAGCGATTTTCACTACTTGATAAGGAGTCTCATGAATAGGCCAGATTGTGAATTTTCTCCTATTTTATAAGTGCTTAAACCATCACTTTCATTTTGTGGTCACATTGTAAGATGGGCACCAAGTGCAGCTCTGATTGACAAGTCAAGCGCCAGGAGGAACCTATCTACTTGATAAGAAGAGGCCATGACTTGTTATCGAGTCCTGTCTATGTTTCCCTCCATATGCCTCCTTGGTTTTCATATGTTTGTTTACTGCTGCTAAAGCAAAAGCTGTAACGTCACAAACCTCGATTCCTCCTTTAAAAGAGAAAAAGGGAAGAAGAGTATGCCGAATGTAATGCAGAATCTTAAATACTTTTTTATTCCAATATGCAGGCGCTGGAGCGATTCTCCTTTGGAGGCAGCACTATCAAGGAAACAGTAGTGGCTCAAAGTAGAATACTTCTATTTTGGTATTATACAACTTACCTTCTCCTCGAGAGAAACAAACCTAAATACCAGCAACTTGAGCAGCCACCTGCGGATCAAACTGAGAAACAGCCAAAGCTAGAGCCACTTGACAGTGATCCAGAAGAACAATATGAGCAAATTGAATCTCCTCTTCTAGACCAAGGTAAACCCGACCAGGGGCTAGAATCTTCTTGTCCTGGCCCTCTAAATATGTTTGAACTAGAAGGTTTCTAGTTACTTGGACATTCATGGTGTTAATATAAGGTGTGGAAATTTTTATTGATTTATCTCATACAGGTACTAATCTTAAGGAGATGAGTCTGCCATAGAGGAGGTCTCATGGTTATTTTGACATAATCAGCTAATTATAACACAGAATGTGGTTGCTATTGTACTTTTAATGCTCATAGCCAACAAATTCAATGCAAATGGCTGGCCTCATAGTTCAAAGAGCTCCAAATTTTAGGAGATCGGATACGTTTTGAGATCTACTGTGTCAAAATGATGTTTCCAGTCGTGCATTTCTTTCATGGATGTGTTCTTTAACTTCCCGAGTGGCTTCATGGGATGGAATGCAAGGCTCTATGAAAGAAAAGTTATCTTTAATATTTTATGCAGCAAGTAGTTTGCGCATTTTACAATCTTTGCACTTGATTTACTTCTATGTCGTTGCATATTTGTTACTACCACTTGTCTTTGCGGTAGATGCTTTCTTATTGAAAGTCTCTGGTTCAAGCTCTCATGGCAAAGGATGTTAGAACCTGAGAATACGAGGTTGATGACTGTGGCCCACAGGTACCTGATTGAACAAAACTCCATGTTGTCCCTTTCTTGAGAACCTCCTCCATCTGTGATGAAAGAACCTGACGAGTTCCATTTGTTGGCTGTTTAAGGTGCCATGAGTAATGAGTCCTTTGATACTTACTTATTTGATTTGTTCCGCAGCCAATTCTAATAATTTCCGGACACAGTCTCTTTATACAATCTTTACAAGGAAACAGAAAAAAAAAAATTAAAGAAAAATGAACCCAAGTGTTTTTGACACATGTCAAATTAATTACGTTCCAAGTTCATCAAAGTGTAAAAACCTGCTAATCCACTTTGACAACGGCACGGCAAGTGCTGTCAATAGCTTAAGCTGTCAGCAGCATGATTTTCTTGAAAAGAGGTGAAAAGGATGGGCTTTGACTGCAATACATACCAAGCATTTGATAGGATTAGGAGATTAATGCATGGCATCTATGAAAGCATCCTGGGATATGGTACAGCTAGATTCCACGTCCATGTTGCCAACTTCCTTGCAAGAAAATTTTTCCTCCATCTTCTACAAGTAGTTGGTATTGTGAAAGCACAATTTAGAAGCAAGTACCCAAATAGATTTAGACATCGATACAACAATACGAGTGTGTTTGTACAATTGTAGACCTTTTAAATTGGTCAAAATATTTATCCAAGAATCAATCTCTGCCCTCCAAAATTTAAATGGAGAAATTTCTTTCACCACCTAATCTACTCTTTCCTGCATTCTCTCCAACAATTTGTAAGTTTTGGAGAAGCAATTTCTTAATTCCCCTCTCTGCTTTTGACAGCCGAGATTATGGATGGCTTCACAACTAACATTAAGCTGTTGTCACGTTACTGAATTTCCTGGATTGCTTCTACGATCAACTCAGCCTCCTACCAATAATAATAATAAAAAAAAATGTTCAGTCTTGAGATTGGCAAGGACTTCTCCTGTATTTGTGGCACCGTTTCTTGAATGATTCCATGTAATAAGCCGAGTCTGATTCTTAGAAGAGGATTGCAACTACCCCCCCCCACTGTCCAAAACGTAAACAATAGTCGTACAGATTAAACTATGCGCCGTCCTCATAATCAGTCAACCCAATCTCAACGGCCACAATCACAGGGGAACCGAAGCCTAGGATAAGATCTTCAGCTTTTCTTAACAGCTTGTCCATGTGTCTGCAGCCGTAGATGTGAAATATGATAGAACCCATATGATAGAGAAAAAAAAAAGAAAGAAAATGAAACCATATATCCTTGTATCCACAGAAAGTGCAAAGCCTAAAGAGTGTTTAAAAATCTCTTTTAAGAAAATGTTCCTTTTTTTTTTTGAGGCAAGTGAAAGGTTTTAAACCAAATAGTTCTTATTATTTATAATTCTTCTCAACTTATCATCAAATTTAACCCCTTCATGAGAAAATGCTCCATTTTGATATCGCCTTTCTCCAAAATAAATTTCTATAAATGACGTTTAATTCTACAAATTCTTTTGCTTCCTCTTCTTTGAACTTTTAATTAATTAAAAGTTATATTGATACATCATTCTCCACTTTTGAAAGTTAAATATGACGAGTGGCGTCCTTTTTTCAATTCTTCCGAGAAATGAGATACACAAAACAAAATAAACTAAAACAAGTTAGAAGATGTTACTCGTCCAAGTTTATTCATCTGCATTTGCACCCTGCAATTCTCTCTATCCAAACTTCTTTTTTAATTATGTTGATGAAACTAATGATCTCCTTGAGAGTGTTGAATTAGGTGGCAAGTACGAGGGATTGTAAGTAGAAAATTTTGAATTTAAAGCCTCTCAATCATAAAAAAAAAAAAAACTAATGATCTTCTTTATTGTCATTTTCAATTGGTTGTTATTTTTTGTCCAATAATGGGCAATCAAACGGCAGTTCGGCTCCCCTACAAAAGGCTTTTGGTGCTTGCGACCTCATAGGATTCTTCGCCCTCGCGCGACAGTAACACGCGTAGCTTTCTTAAGAGTTACGATTGCAAAACTGGCACTTTTTTTAGCATCCGTCGGATAAAAAAACACTTCCTTCTTGGAAAATGCGCCGCAAGGTCGGCTGATGTCAGTTAAGACACGGTTTTGCCGCACTAAATTATGAAATTAATCAACTAATCTTTCCACCGCCACATGCATCCTCCCTTGGCAAAGTGCTATAAATACGTCAACCTCTAAAATTTATTCCCTCATCATTCCATCCAAAATCTTACGCATAAATTTTGCATTCTTGAATCTTGATTGAAGCAACCCAAAAAAAAAAAAAAAATGGCAGCATCAACTTCTTCTTCACTTTGTTCACCAGTTCATCTTCTTCAATCCAGCTCATTTTCTACTGGTACCAAAAGAATTAGCCATGCAAGAGCGGTGAATCCGAGAAGATCACGTTCAAGTTCAACTTCAGTTTCTGCAATGAGAAGATCAGAAGCTGATCACCATGACCAAAACTACAGCAGTGGGAGAATGGTGGATGAGAACATGATTGTTCTTAGGAAAAGAATCCACGAAACGAAGATGATAGAGAGGAACTACGAGCCACCCTCCGAATGGATGGACTGGGAGAAGAAATACTACACAAGTTATGATTCGATGATTTGTGAAGTCATGGGGTTCTTGCAATCGCATTTGATGGACACTAGGCCTAGCTTGGCTCTTGGGATGATTGCTTTGGTCGGCTTGAGTGTCCCAACTTCAACATTTTTGGTCATGTCTCAGCTGATGGAGTTAACCAAAGGTGTTCTTGCTGGGATTAATATATCTTAGCCAAAGAGTTCTCTTGTATCATATGTTGAGATTCGATTTATTTGTTTGTTGTGTATAGAATCCGAGACATGTATTTGATGGTCAGCTAGTCTATAAATGTATTGAAAAAGATGTAATGGTTTTATGTGAATCAGTTAATTTACCTTCCTCTAATTTGTAGTCCTGCAAGTAATTGAGCTATTGGAGCTTTATTAAATCTCAACCTTGTTGATGAATTTCAATTTTTGCGCTCAAAATTGTTGTTGTCAAGCAGAGCTGTTTCAGCCACCTATAGAAAAAAGCGAGAGTGCATATATAAGTGGGACGTCGATTCAGGATTTGTGTCTACTTGTAGCGGATCGCTCATCATCAAAACTGCTTGAAATTTGAATTTAATGGTCGATATTGAATGCAAACACGAACTCTTATAACTCTAGTTTCGATACATGAAATTGTAGTGAGTGCTTGAAAGAAAGTACTTTTATCGAAAAACTATACGTACGTACCGTACGTTACGTGAGATGTCACGTGATGCACTAGTATCAATCATCTATCACTAAACAATAGTGATAGATCATCCTTTGTAAACGTAAACAATAGCGATAGATCATCCTTTGTAAACGTCAAGATCTCATTAACACTTGCAATAATAGAAAAAATCATGTCATCAAACATATACAGATATAAAAAATCTAAAGAATAAATACAAGAATTATAAAATTATAAAAAATACCCATAATACTAATTATGATATCTGAGTCAACCCTTACTTATCTTATGTAAGTTAGTATTTTTTTTTTCTATGAATAACATGCAATAAATATTGTTTTGTAAACGTGTAACACTTAAAATGCTGTACTTAGGATAGTCAATAGTGTACTTACCTTAGAAGAATTTGTTAAAGATTACTGAAGGAAACTGTATTTAAATAGCGATTTAAATCTACTTAATTTGTATTGGATTTGACTCTTACTTATTATAATAAAAATTTCTTTGAATTCAAATTTAAAAATAGATATTAGATGATAGATGCGTGCACAAATAAAATTTTGATTGATTGATTGATTGCTATTGCCGTTAATCCAACGAAGTGCATGCATTATATAACTGTGTAAAACAACAAGTGAATTATTATTGCGAACTATTTTAAGAATTTTTGACAAAATTAAATGTCACCATAAAATAATTAAGGCTAATAATAATCTGTCCCTATGAACTTTGGAGGCAGTCATATTTTACCATCCTTAACCTTAAAAATACATATTTCATCCCCCCACAGAGATTAGTCAAACTTGAAAATTTTAACTCCATAAAAAAAGTGAGTTTTATGGTAACATCACCATTTACTTATTGACATTATTTATAGTTTATTATCATTGTTCTTTTTTTTTTCTCTAAAAAAAGCGACATTTTATTTGATCTCTATTTTCTTCCTCTAAGTTAAAAAAATGTATGGCATATCAACCATTTCTAAAAAATTTGATTAAGAATTTAATATTTGACTAATTTGACGAACAAAAATGACAATAATATTAGTCTAAAAGCTTATGTAAATCAAAATAATAATAAGTTGCTTTCTTTTTTTAAAAAAAAGGTCTAGTATTACCTTTATTTAAAAAAATTGCAATTGTGTTTACTTTTAGTATTGTGTCATTTATCCTTATTTTTATTCAAAGTCTAATAAATTGAACAAAAAACATAAAAAGGGGAACATTAATCAAATAGAAAAATTTGAAGGATATAAATTAATTGTAAATTTTTTTTTTACCATTTTTCAGTTTGTGTTTACGAATATATATACATGCCTTGGATCTGAAATGGTTGCTTTACACCAGTTGCACTCTTTTACAGTTCTAGCGTACCTCAAGCCTCAAAATGCTAGATCTACAACATTGTGAAATCTCAAATTGATAGCCTGAAATACATTTATTAACTTTATTTGGCTTTACAAGAAAAGTTAGGAGTTAGGATTTAGGACCATTGCTTCATAATTTGACATGGTTTCTAACCCCCCCCCCCCTAAAAAAAACAACAATTATTTACTAGGGTTGGGAAATTAGTTGTAGCCTAATTAATTCAGTAATTTGTGCCATTCAACCCTTTATCTAATTCATTTTCTTTATTTAGTCTGATTGTCAATAGGAAGTAAGATGAACAAATTAATATTGGTAATTGTTTATATCACCCTTTGGTTACTGATTTCTGTTCTGTCATGACTGGTGGGAATTGAGGCTAACATATTGCTTGATTAATTAGGGCTGTGCCATTAATTTCAGGGCTTATTGTGCCATACATTTATCATTTGTACCAAGAAAATAAAAAAAAAAAGAAGAAGAACAGATAAATACTTAATTGTTCAGTAATATCTCTGCATCAATAAATTCCCAAAAGCCTTGAGCCTTAATACAAGATCTTACAACTAATTATGAAATCATTAAGCCAAATCCAGAAATCAAAATAATTTTGGCGTAAAACTGTGAAGTCATAGAATAGGGGAATTGCCTGGTGGATGCGGCAATCTTTCTCCCACATCGATAGCTGAAGACGAAGAGGCGGTAATGGAAAGGCTATAATTAGGCGAACCCAAGAAGGGAAAAAGCATACCTTTCTCGGCCTTTTGGCTAAGATCAAGTGTAGTATCTGTTCTTATCAGTTTAATATCTGATACGTGAGCCATCGGCTCACTCGATATTAACTCAATTTTTTTCATAGGGGAGAGCCCGCTTCGGTAGCTTGCTACCAGGGCGCTCTCGAGCGTCGCCTTGGCTCTGCACTGCTGCCTTGGCCTGGCGCACCTATCCAAGTCTCAGTCCAAAAAATTGTTTGTATAGAGAATGCCCAAAAAAGAGGAGCTGGAAAAGATGAGGGAAAGAAAAATATTCTTGTACCAAATTTCCAATCACATGGTTCTTGATATTTTATTCCTTTGAAGTTTTTGAGAATCGAATTCTTCCCAATATATTTGTTGTATCCAAGTTTACCATGTCTGCAATGTAATCTGGCATATATATATATATGGGACCTGAAATTTTGTCAAGGAGCCCACTACCTTCAACCTGTCAAAACTCAAAAGAAGGAAAATCGGTGATGCAACTACACCTTACAGTAAAAATCAAGTGCGTATGATCACATGGTTATTGAAATCATGGTTATATTTGCTATTACAAACAATAATTTAGAGTATGTAAAGTGAGTAGTAAAAATAATAAGGGCAGTGGAATGAAAGGGAGCTCCCTTCAGTCCAAGACGTGACAGCAAAAACTGAAAACAGCTCCTGCATCATTGTATCACAAAAACATCATCTCCCTTTGCAATTTCCATAAACATTAATTTGGTTGATGAATTCGTGAACCAATGAGTCAGCAGCTGATTCATCAGCCCTCAGACTGCCTCGGACTGGACTGGAGAGAGCTCCTTCCTCCATAACCCCCAAAACTCATTCCAAGTAAATAGAAAAACCAATCCCAGTTCGTATTATATGCAACCGAACCCTTGCATGGCCCTAAAACCACCACTTCCATGAAATATTTAGCTTCTCTAGTGTGATCTATTTTGAGGAGGTATGGAGGGTGGTTAGAAAGAACTGGGGATATATATACATGGGAAGAAGTAAATGACAACAGAGACATGAAAATCTAAGTGAAATACGTACCAAGAAGTGCAGAAGATTGCATGAATAGTGCTCGTGAAAAGGAAATTCGAGAAGGAGACGTATGTCTGATGAGTGCGATACATGGAATGATGGAGCTAGTATAGGTGTCTTTGAAGAGGGGTAGCACTGATTCTTGCACCTGAGAACTGGACAAGTCTTTTGAGCTTCGTACGATAGGAAATGCAGAACATCTAATCATCCAGCTGTGTTGGTTCATGTGACAAGCTAAAAGGTCGATCATTGGAGAACGAGAGCCCTGTGTAGCATTCTATAGAATCTATATTTGGCAAACGTTGTCTTGATGGTTCTTTTTCCAGTAATGGGAAGTCTGCCAGGGAAGGGAAGGGAAGTGGTTAATAATAGCAACATTTGTTCCCAAACAAGTGGGGAATGCGTAAGGACACAAAACCTCCTAAAATTGTGGTACCTATGATGGTGGTTAAAGGCTTATTATAGACTAAATGACTAGTAATACGTATAGCTTGGGAGCAACTAACTTGTAAATAGGGATGGCAATTCTGGTCCAAATCAAGTTGGAGGGTCGGGTCTGATCCGACTCGACAGAAAATCTGTTGATTCGAACCCAACTCGTCAACCCGTGACGGATCAGGAATACTAACCCGAACCCGAAAATTTCAGGTTAACGGGTTGACGGGTCGACCCGAAATGACCCGAAACTTAATTTTAATTTATTAATTTATCACTGTAATTTCTAATAAAATTAATTTATCACAAAACTAATTACATAATCAAGTAATAAAAATTTAAATAAATAATTTCAAACCAAATCTAAAATAAATTAAACACCGTAAAAGTGTTTTATCCCAAACAAAATATAAAATAATTCAAAACAATATAAAAGTAAAAAATAATATAATATATTATTTGTCCAAATATAATAATTTCAACTTCACACAAATTAAATAAATTCATTTAGGATTAAGTAATTAATGCCTTTGAAAAAAAGAATAACTTAGTTTAGTTAGATAAAATTATTTTTATGTTTATTAAATTATTTTTAAGTTGTAAACGGGTCATATCGGGTCAAATCAGGTCACCACGGGTTGACCCGAAATCGACCTGTTTTCTTTTCGAGTTCATTGGGTTCAACCCGATTCTGACCCGAATTCTCGAAACCTCAACCCAAACTCATTAATTTCGTGTTAGGTTCGTGTCGTGTTTTCAGGTCGTGTCGAAAATTGCCACCCTACTTGTAAATCTAGTTGAGCACTCGAGTGATTGTAAGTTTTGAGTTCAACGAAACATGCACATGCATAAGGCTGTTTTTGAAGCGAAAAATTACACCCAGATTCAAGATTTTGATTGGAAGCATTTACTAAGTTACTTGAGTTCAAATTAAGTTAAAAATAAAATATCTCGTAAGAATCTTGAACATAAAGATCAAGAATAATCATTGAATGAATCCATCAAGTTCACTTCGAACTTGATATGAGTCAAGAAAAGTGAAGTTTTGAGCCAAACAGTGATTCTAGTACAAGTTAATTAGGTTTGGTAGAAGATGTAGACATGCATGATTGATGTTGCCACGCAAACATGCAACCGAAACCCTTCCCCAAGAACTAGTTTCCCCACAAATATATTTGTTGGACAAACTATTTACCCATATCCTGCAGAAGTCTGATATCTGAAATTGTTACTGCACAACAACCCCCCAAACCCCGCCCCCCCTCACCCCACACACAACACACACACACATAATAGAAGCCATAAAATGAAAAGCAAATCATAAGTCCTATGTCTCAAGTTCCAGAATAAAGGAAAAATTCATATAAATTTTGAGTTCAATTTTAGCAAGCAGCACATTGTACAAACATGCTGACCCCAACCTAGGATGTTCAATATTATTTATAGTAAAGTCATTCTAACTGGCTGGTTCACTGTCCTAACCAATCTAGTCCCTCTCCTACCGCATCCTTAAAGATCCCAATGCCTCGAAGGGTTTATTAAACAACACTTGAGGGTGGCGAACTTGCAATGATCCATGGAATTGGTCGAAATTTAACTAGAGAGGGAATACTGCGCATATCGTCCTTGTTTGCAGAAGGAAGATTATATTCTTGAGTTTCTGCTGAAACTTTTTTTTTGCCTTTGAAAAAGTTATTGATGGATTAGATGACTCGCAGTCTCCTCCTCCTTTTTAGTGGGACCTTTTGATGAATTCTTGAGAATCCGACAGAGTTTAGCTAAGCATTCTTGAGTTATCATTTCACTTGTCAACTCAACTTCTTTGCATGTTGGATTCTGCTACTCTTCTGCTCGCTTGCTTGCCAGAATTTTTGTTCATTCTCACTGTTTAGACCTTCACACAGCATGTGATCTTTTTGTTTTGTTTTCAACAAGTACATACATTCTAGTTCGGTGTAAAGGGCGATCCTAAGTTGAATTCCAGGCAGAGTTTTTCTGTCAAGGAGGAATCCTAACTCTTAAGATGAATTACTAGTTCTTATTTTAGTTCTTACAATTTTTTTTGGTTCTTACATTTCTTGATGAAGAACAAAAAGAAATTCCTTCTCTAAAAAAAGAAGAAGAAGAAGAAGAAGAAATTAAGATTGGCTTATAAGTTATAACACCTTTCATCCAATCAGAAATTGCCTTACAATTTCTTAATATATTCCCAAACTCTGGGCATGCTGAATATGAAGAATCAATAAGTAAATACTCAAATAGTAATAACCGAGTACATGCAATGGATATGCAATCAACAAATAAACGAACATATTAACTTTTAATTTTTTTTTAAATAAAATACTTAGAAGACTTTAAGTAAGCACCAAAACCTTGCATATAACACTTAAAATTGATGTAATCCAGTAGTTTAGAGGCTCAGAGCTCGATTACAACTGTCTTAATCCACCTCCTCGCTTGTTCTTTTCTCTTCTTTTTCTTTGAAAGAAAAAAATTATCTACAAAAATTCTTTCAAAAACTAAGCGACTCAGACATGAAAATGGCAAAAAAAAAAAAAGGGATAGATTCATCTTCTACTTTGTTTTTTATAGCACAAAATCATGTGTTGTGTAGTATATTATTTTCCAACAAAAAGAATCTAGAACAAGAAACTTCGGAAAGTTTGGATTGTTTTCCTAGTAATAAAAATAAGGCAAAAGTCTTAAAAGAAAAAACAGAAAGGGGGATTAAAAATAACTGGCCTAGGCTTAAGAATCTGGGCCAAGAGAACAAAAATCAGATCCTGGGCCAGAAAACATTAAATGTACTAAAGTTGGGCCAAAATCATGGGCATGCTATGCTTCTCAGTTTGATGACCGACTGGAGTTGGAAGGCCCTTATGAATACAATAGAGATTATAATAATTCTTAGCAACTGTAGATTTTAACGCTCGCGGCCCGACAGTGTAGTGTTTGATTATAGGGAAAAATTTTAAAAGAATTGGTTATTTTTAGTCCATACATAATAGTATTTGTTTAGCAGGAAAAATTTTTTTTGCACTTTTTTTGTATCTCATGAATTATGCAGAAAATTGAAAGAAAATAGTTGGTTAGACACGAAAATATGAATAATTGTCATTATTATCAGCAATTTTATTTTCCCTCAAATTTTTTCTTAGCTTACTCAAAGTGTGATTTTCATCTTCTTTTATTCTATTGTCCTATACATTACTTTCTCACACAACTCTTCCCCTATTCAAAATTTAACTATTAAAAAATTTGATAAAAAATATTATAATACTTTTTATATATATATGTAAATAAATTTGTACAAATAATTCATTATTCTTTTTTTTTCCAGAAACGGTAGAAATAATTCATTATTCAAACAAACTATCTTTTTCTAAATGAATAACTAAACTCTTCCCTCATCCAAAATTCAACTATTAAAAAATTAATAACAAAAATATTATAACACTTTTTTGATATATGTAGCAAATAAATTTATACAAATAACTCATTATTCAAACAAACTATATATCTTTTCCTAAATGAAATAGTAGTATTGTAAAAGAATTTTTTTGCAAAATGGATGACGTAGCTTTACTTCAGTCATTATCCATGGATTTTCGCACCACATCGGATCTTCCATCCCATTAGTTTATTATGTAATTTGGCGAATTAATTAACTAGAAAATTCCATTTTCCCTTCTTCTTCCGTTGACATTGACGGCTGTGTTTTATTTTTCTTCCTTTAAAAAAGCTTGTGGCTTCAAGCTCAATGTCACCATCATTCTCAACTTGCTTTCCTGAGTGGGTTACCAATTAAAAAATCAAAAGAAAAAGAAGAAGAAGAAAAAAAATTAACGCAACTTCATCAAATTATTCCTGTGAGACTCCTTCCGGAAAGAACCCATTATTCCCATTTATTCCAGAAAATTTATTTTCTTGAATGTTTCTGGTATCCTTGTATGAAGTTTGTTTTTTGGCAGTTTGTGGGATTTAAGACGAGCCCTTTTGACTACTGAAGGTAAGATTCAATTTTCTTAATTGGTTTGTGGTTCTTTTATTATTTCTGTTCCTGATTGTTGTGCTCTAGTTTATTGCTCTGTGATTATATTGTGGTGTTTGCTTCTCATCTTTGTTTAAATTCTTGCTCAAATCAGTTCAATTTGCGATCCTATGTCAAATTCCAGGATGCTGTTGATTTCGTTAGATCCCTTAACACCAATTCTTGTATTCTAATTAATCTTCAGAAGCCCTCATTAACTTTTGATTTTTTTTTTTTTTTGGCTTTCAATGTTTTACTGTTGCGTTTTAGTTGTCTTAGCTTCATTGCTGCAATTGTGTTCTTGAGCTCTTCTACTGGACTAAATTACTGTAGAACTTGATTTTAAAAAATTTGTATTTGGTTTGTTGGCTTGTTTCTATCGGTGGTTGAGCCTCATTCATGTTTTGCTAATTTTTCGAATTTTTCTTTTCCTTTCGTAGCAGAAGATAGCAGAAGGATATTGTTGATACTCTGGGAAAGGGAAAGATATTGATCTTGGTATAAATTTGTTTGAGGAAAAGATGTCGCGGTATTTGACTGAGATATATAATGACAACATAAAATCTAGCGGGGAGGATATTGTAGATGCTGTATTCCCTTTGCTGAAACTCCTGTCGCTTACGTTATTTGGATTAGTTCTTGCTCATAAGAATGTACAGATTATCCCTAAGGAAACATTCAAGCTACTCAGCAAGCTAGTTTTTGTACTTTTCCTGCCTTGCCTAATCTTTACTCAATTGGGGAAATCTATTACGGTTGCAAACTTCACAAGTTGGTGGTTTATTCCTGTTAATGTGTTAATTAGCACTGTAGTTGGTTGCATTTTGGGGTTCTTAGTAGTAATCATATGTCGCCCACCTCCAGAGCTGACTAGATTCACCATCATTATGACTGCATTTGGTAATACTGGGAATCTTCATCTGGCGATTGTTGGTACTGTTTGTCATAATGAGGATAATCCCTTTGGACCTGATTGCCATAATAGAGGCGTGTCTTATGCCTCGTTTGCTCAATGGGTTGCCGTGATTCTCGTTTACACTTTTGTGTATCATATGATGGAACCTCCACTGCAGTATTATGAAATTGTTGAAGAAGGGGGTCAGAATGATGAGCAAGAGCAACCACAGAGTGCCGATATCAGTAGACCTCTCCTTGTGGAAGCTGAATGGCCTGGCATTGAGGACAAAGAAACCGAACATTCCAAAACACCTTTTATTGCTAATGTTTTCAAGAGTATCTCAAACGTATCAGAGATGACTCTCCCAGATGTTGAAAACACAATTAAAGGAAACACCGACAGTCCCAAGTCCATTAGGTGTCTAGCAGCACCCAAAGTTGTCCGAAAGATTAAAGTTGTTGCTGAACACACGCCAGTACGGTCCATACTTCAACCCCCAACAATTGCTTCTTTGTTAGCCATAATTATTGGCATGATTCCTCAGGTCAAGGCTTTTGTTTTTGGGAGTGATGCACCTCTGGCTTTCATCACTGACACCTTCGGGATCTTAGCTGGCGCTATGGTGCCCTCTGTGATGCTTATTCTCGGGGGTATGCTTGCCGAGGGGCCCAATAAATCTAGCCTTGGGCTGCGTACCATGATTGGTATCATGGTGGCAAGATTGCTGGTGCTTCCTCTACTCGGGATTGGCATTGTGGCGTTGGCTGATAAGCTACATATCCTTGTTGATGGTGATAAAATGTTTAGATTTGTGCTTTTGTTGCAGTACACAACTCCAAGTGCAATCTTATTGGGAGCAATTGCCAGCTTAAGAGGTTATGCAGTGAGTGAGTCCTCAGCGCTTCTCTTCTGGCAGCATTTGTTTGCTTTGTTCTCCCTTTCATTGTATCTTATCATTTATTTTAAATTATTATAACATTTTTAAAGTTAGAGATTTCTCTTAACATTCATGATAGGGTGAGTTGCATGAAAGCCACCCGAACTTTAGGTGCCTTCTCTGTTCTAGATGGTTGGCTCGCACACTTTTGATGCTAAATGCCGACTGCAATGATAGTAGTACCTTTTGTTTTCAGCACACTCTCGCTCTGTTTGGGATTTTCTGTCAGCTAAATGTGGGGGGCACCACTTGTACGCTTGATTGATCAAGTATTCTACATCAATGAATTTCACTTTGTGTGTGGAACATCCTAGTTTTCTTGTTTTTGCACTTGATATATTGATCAAATGCATGGATAACTTTTCTCTGGACTAAAATTTGAGAGATAGTAGAATGTCAATTTGGAATAGCAATTTCCAGAATGAAAAAAAATAAAAGGTCACGGTGCTGTAAACGAAGGTAAATTGAATTAATGTGAAGATTTAGAAGAAAAAGGTTGTTGAGAACTAGTATCCAGAAGTTGCAGGTACTGTTTCTTTCTCTCTTAAAATATAGCTTGTTAAAAACAATCTCACGTTAGGGCGACAAAATACTACTCAGATATAGAAGAGGGATCAGGAGCATGGTGCTCATTGGAGATGATTTAGAGTATTACAGGCTCCCCGTGTGAATGTGTTGCTCCTTTTAGGTGTTCTTTTACATATTCTCTTGCAATTGTTCATTCCATTTTTGCCACGGACGTTGTTGTAATGGCAATCCTCTCAAGCCGCAAGGGTCTCGCGGATCGACTGTAATTTTATTGAGAGTAATGGCATTTTCAGCGAAGAACTTGACAAGTTGAAGCTCACCTGAATGTCCATAGCATCCTGTTGTTAACTTTAAGATGTTGGAGTGGATAATCTATAACTTTTGTCTAACTTTCTAATTTCCCTAACTCTGCCTCTGTCCAATGGCCATTGCAAGTTCACCCCTAAATTCTTTGGGAAATCCCCTAATCAAGGAAGTCCATCCAAGCAGTCTTATGTCTACTTCCATGTTGAAACTTCCACGACTAACTGCTTCAGTCGATGAAGTTGAGGAAGTTCAAGAAGCAAATAATTGCTTCCAGCCGGCTAACCACCTGGATAGTTAGATACTTTAAGAACCTCTAGGTTTGACAGGCAGTAGGAAAGTCCGGGAAGAACCATTCTCGAGGATGCTATCATGCCATCCCTGCCAGACCTCTACTTCGACAAGCAGTGGGGCATTAGTTTTACAGGTGGAGAAATCTCAAGTGAGACTATATTCGCATCGCGCACACGATGAGGGATTCCAATTTAGGGCAGAAGCAGATCTCCAGGTGTTTCAGTGCAGGAAATGGAGCCGAAACCTCCGCATTTACCAAATCATCCGATTCAAGAAATTGGCGGTTGATGACCCTTTTCAAAATCAATTCTTCGAGGCACATTAAGTGGATCAGTGCACTGTCAAGCCAACAGTAGGCATAAGTAAGCAAGAGGTTCTGAGAACCTACTCGTGATGTCCAATTCCAGTGTTTGCAGCTTCCTAGCAAATGCAAACTGAAGCCATTCATGAATAGCTTATCAGGGAGTTTGGCCCAAACAATAATGAATCCTGAACTCGGAGGCCTCTTGTGATTTCAATACATTTTCCACCCATTTTACCTTCTCATTCTCGAGTGAACTCATCGGGTTCCCTTTCCATGAGGTCGTCTAATGCTCCATAACCATCAAAATCAAGAAGACGAGGAGAATATGTCCAAAGATTTATCCACCCTTTGGACACAGCAACTTGTTCTAACAGCTTCTCTAATGGTTAGGATGTAGACTGGAACATCATCCGGTAGCTGACTGATGTGATCCTTGAAACTCGAGTAGAGGCCTCTTTCAACAAATGAGTAGCAAAGGTGATGCATTATTAATTTCTCTCGAATGTCAAAATATGGTCACGTTGAATCAACTAAAACAAGCCAAGTGTTTCCTTAATAAAGGCAAGCTGGTGATGCATTATTAATAAGTAGCAACAAAAAAATTAGATTTATTGGCAAGCTGTTGAGAATGCTAACTATTAAGTATAAAATTAATCTTTTAGGCACCCCTTCCATGAGAATTATACTTGTGGGAAGCAAACATTTGTCAAAGAAATCAGACTTATAATTGGATGATGATTTAATGAAACCTATACCAACTTGGTCCTTTTTAAGCTTGTGCTTTAAATTAACAAGCAATGCTGTAAATTCCTGATTGTTATTTTGATTGGTGTTGATTATGATCCTTTGCATCATCTTCTCACCATTAGTTACTAAGTCATCGAGTAACTCAATTTCAACCCACATGAAACTCGTTTCTTTTTTTTTTTTTGGTATGACGACAGTAAAAAGTAAGGATGATTTCCAGGCTTATGTCAAAGCTGACCATCTTTTTCAGTTTTTTTTCCTTTTTTTTCTGGTTATCAAATACTTATCAACAAATGAGACAAAATATTAGTCTTATCATGGAATGACTTGCTATTGAACAGACTCGATCTTCGAAAATTCAATAATTCAAATTGTACTGTATTACTCGATCTTTGAAAATTCAATAATTCAAATTGTACTGCATTATCTCAATGATGTGACACGATTTGGATCATTAAGGCCTTGCTTGGATTGCCTGTTTCCGTCAAAAAATATTATCATTTTTCGTGATCACATTTCCCTATCACCTTTTTCCCTCACACATATCAAATCGCTACAGTAATTTTTTCATGAAAAATGACGAAAAATGCAATCCAAACACAACCTAAGCCTTTAAAAATCACGTATACCCAAATTTTGTCGCTCATGAATTGGGAATTACCTTATTTCCGTTCCAATTTTATCGGATGTCCCATCCCCGAAGGGACCGCCTTCTTCTCGTCGGACACGGCACGGTTCTGCGCAAATGGAGATCAACTTTGACACGAAAAACAAACAAATAAATAACAAGACCCATGTTTTTTCTTTTGTACTTAAAAAAACATGTAACGCGTTAGTTTGGTTTATAGTAGATTTTAAAGTTCTTCCGTCTTCCACATACCCATGTTTTGACTTTATGGTTATTTCGTGGGTTTAATTTGTAATTGCTCAAGGTATTCCTAACCCATGAATTCCATCTTTAATTTTTGACTTGTCTTTTTAGAAGGAGGAATATCCAAATGAAAGAAATATGTGATGCACGACTTCTTTCTTTCTTCGTCAACCCGTTTAAAAGTTTGAAGCCCTCTTTAGCTAAAATGTTGTTTGAAATTAAGTTCATGCATCCCTAAGATTTATTCAATACGCTTTCTTTGATTGAGAAGAAGCAAAGTCGAATAGTACTTTTACCTTGCTTGTGTTACTGCCCAATTTCTACGAACAAGGATGAACAAATTTCGTGCCAATTTCTATGGTCAGTCACTTGATGGCTTCTGCTTACAAGGTTCATAATAGTCATGATTGATCCAAAAAGAAAAAAAGGAAAAAATGCAAGATTCATATCATTGTGTATGCATAGTTTTTAACACCAGGTGTATAGGATTCATAAAAATTTGTTTTGTATTTAATTTATGAATGTATACCTAGTGAAATTAGACAAAATCGATAAAAACACGGCTGTCAAATCATTAAAAAGGGCCCTTTTCCTTCTTTTTATTTCCAAGGAATTTTGCCTCATTCATGTACCTTAGGAGTTGTTTTCAATAAAAATAACAAGAAGAGCTTTGTGAAAAGCCAATGAAGCGGCATATTTGCTACAAGTATACTTTATGCCAAAAGCATAGGGTGATGGTGAAATGTACTGCCAAAATAGCCATGACATATTGATGGCTCTTTACACTATTCCATGTTGACGAGCCAAAATCAAAGTGATGCTGAGTGATTGAGAATTTGCGGAAAATTGTAATGAAAGCAATATCCATGCCTTGTTTGCCACTTTCATTGGGTAATGTTTTAAGCTCCTGTGATTCTATTCATACATGGCCTCACAGGAAAGAAAAGGCGAATCTATAAACAACATAAAGAAGGGTCAATCAAGCATCTATAATCATCCAACACCTAAGCAAAGCCTAGCTAGGTCAAATTTTTTTTATATATCATGCATGATTATTGCTATTCTCTATTGGAGAATCAAATCTGTTGCTATTTTGTTTAGTCAAAAGCAGAGATTATGTCGAGCCTTTGAGGTTTTTAGACGTCTCCTCCACTCTTCATATTGACTGTTTTCTATTCAAATCTTTTTTGCCTGTTACCGGTCGAAGGAGATAGATTCAATTAGATTATAGAAACTGACGGGGACTGAATTATCATCGGATCAAACAGATGCGTTATGCACTCATTTGAATTTGTGAAGAAGCCATGTATAAATAGCAATTGATGGAAGACAACGATGGAACCTTGATACTAGTTAATAGCTATTTTACTGGGTGACTTAATATTTGATCAAAACGTGGAGAGCATCATTGTGTTACTTCTAAAGAGTAACTTTACAACCACATATAGTAATAAACTACTCTTATGCTACGCAGATATGGCTGTGTGTATTGTTTAAATATAATTCTCTCTTAGCCAGAAAAGCAAGACTTGATTCGCTTAAATCTTTCTTTTTTGGTCTATATTCTAAACTCTAATTCAATAATAGATATTTTTACGTGGTTTGAATGGAATTTGTAAAAAAAAAAAAATACAAAAAACAAAAGAAAAGATAAGAAACAAATTTTTAATTATTCTAACTTTCACTCTGTGTGTGTGTGTGTGTTTGGATGAATGAGCTTTGAAGGTGCTTCTGCTCGGAGGAATGAGCTGAGACAAGCCAGAAAACGTGTCTTGCTTTTGGCAGGAGGAATGAGCTTTCTACTTGAGGAAAGACCAAAAGGGTCCAGCTGCCACCGTTGGAAGTTGGAAGACCTTTTGAAGGTGCTTTTGCTTTTCTTCTTCTCCTTCTTCTGGGGTGGCTATGGGAACCAAGTTGAGGCTTCCATTATTGGTTCTGTTGGCTAATTTTATTCGTCCAATCACCAATGGCAGTCAACACAGGTTTTTTCTGGGTTTTCTAATTTTTGTTTTGTCAGGGGGGATCCGTTAGGATTAGGTCATGTCCTCTTTGAAAGTCATGGTGTAGTTTGGCTAGTCATGGTGATTTGATTAAGTCCTGAATCCTGATCAGACTTCCTGAAAACATGTATGTTAAGCAGAAATTAAATAAAAAATTCATCATCTATTAAACTCAGGACCGTTTTAGTGAAGTATTGGTCTACCTATGCCTGGAGTGAAGGCTTTGTGATTAGGCCAGAAAGAATGCTACATTTTATCAACTTATCACCCCTCATTATGCCAAAAGCATAGGGATTAGTTATTAGTATTGTGTTAGATATATCGGCTCCGTTTGAATTAGCTGTTTTTGGGTGTATTTTTGAAATATTTTACTGCAACAGTGTAAATGAAATTTTTTTTCTATGATTTTTGAGTTGGTATTGTTTGTGTATTATTGTAGCATTGTAGTATGTGGAAAACTTATTTTTGAAAAATAGGTCCAAATGAACTAAATGTTGATAGCTATTTAACTTAAGTATGAGCTTGGCTTAACCACCCTTAATTGGATGCTTTATAGTTGATTACTTTGGCGAACAATTTAACTGTTGAGCACCAAGAAAATTTGACCAAGAAGAATCCAATATCCATTGGACCTTGAAATTTGAAAACCGTCTCCACCATGCAGTCAAAAGAATGAGCAAGACTTTTATTACCAGAAAAAAAAAATAAAAGAAGAAGAATAAACAATATTTTCTTCTAAGATAATATATTTTTTTAAAAACTTTATATAGTTCTTTGGTCCCATTCATATAATAAAATAATAATTTGCTAAAATTATATATAATATTTTTTCTAAAATACAAGTTTATTGTTGTTTTTTTTTCTTAAAACTTATATCTAATTGAATCTTATCCAAAATCAACCATGATTGATCACAAATGCGTAAAGTTTGCATAAGAATTTGGGTTAATCACATTTTATCCCCTTAAAGAATACCCCATTTCTCAGTTTACCCCCTAACCTTTAATTTTGCTCACTTAACCCCCTTTAGGACAAAATTGCCCTTGCATTATTTTGACTTTTCATTTACCTTGTTTTCCTTTCTTTTATTTCTTTTTCTCTTTCTTCTTTATTTAATTCTTCCTCTTTCCCACAAAAATCTTCACCTTAATGATTGAAATTAAAAAAGAGGAATTACAAAGATCTATCTTCTTCTTAAATGATCAAAAAAAATTCAAACCACTTTTCTAAAATACAATTTTTTTAGCCTTTCAATTCTTTTAATTTTTGATTTTCCTCTTTCCTTTCTAATTTCTCATTTTATTCTCAAGAAAATATCATAAGATGAAATTGTTTTCCTTTCTTTTATTTCTTTTTCTCTTTCTTCTCTCTATCATCCTTCCCAATAGAAAATTCGATTTCCACAAAAATTTTTGTTTTGAGTTTGTAATCGCATATTTTTGGGCGAAGGTTTAAAAGACATCAAAAACTAATTTTGATTTTTTGTATGATGTCACGTGTCACAAATTTCAATTGATAATTATTAATCAGGTCACAATTTCATCTTAAGATATTTTCTTGGGAATAAAATGAGAAACTAGAAAGGAAAGAGGAAAATCCAAAATTAAAAGAATTGAAAGGCTAAAAAAAATTGTATTTTAGGAAAGTGATTTGAATTTTTTTTAATCATTTAAGGAAAAGATAGATCTCTACAATTCCTCTTTTTTAATTTCAATCATTAAGGTGAAGATTTTTGTGGGAAAAAGGAAGAATTAAATAAAGAAGAAAGAGAAAAAGAAATAAAAGAAAGGAAAATAAGGTAAATGAAAAGTCAAAATAATGCAAGGGCAATTTTGTCCTAAAGGGGGTTAAGTGAACAAAATTAAAGGTTAGAGGGTAAACTGAGAAATGAGGTATTCTTTAATGGGATAAAATGTGATTAACCCTAAGAATTTTACATAAGAAGTTTGCATAACTAACCAAATTCTTTGTCCGTTTTCCCTATTTTCCAAAGACGGTATTAAAAAATTCAATGATTCAAATTATATCACGTCATCCTATTAAGTAATTTTTAAACCATTAAACCTTTAAAAATTGAGATAAATGTGACACAATTTGAACCACCATCTAGTCTTAGCCTTTTAAAATTGAGGCCGAAACTTGGCTAGGCTGCTGTACCCCCCCACGTATCTCCCATACTGGATTCTATTTTATTGCTTCGAGGATTCTCCGACCCCACTCCTCAAGACTCCTCCAAAAAGTCCAAAATCCAAATCCATTTCCCCGCGTTTCTACTTTCTTTCCCCAGTGTCGCCACCCTCCAATTTCCCTTGAAACCCCCATCCCCCTGCCTATAAATGCCGCCCAGCCCGCCCCCTTCTCCCATTCCACTTGCACCTCCTTTCTTCCTTCTCCTCGTCCTCTCCTGTCCACATTCTCCCCCTTTTCCCACACAAAATCTCTCCATAGAGGATAGGTAGATTTCTATTTGACCCTTTTGTCATTTATTCACGATACGCAAAATCCCATCTTTCATTTTTCCCCAACCAAAAATCATACTTAGATAATTGAAAAGAATGAATACCTGATTTTTTTCCCCAACCAAAAAATCCCATCTTTATATATACCCCACATGATTTCCCCCTTTCTTCTTCACATCAAACCCTAACAAGTACTAGCCTTAGCCCCTTATTTCTCTCTATCCCTTTAACATGTTATAGCCACCCATTCATTATCCCACGCCCTATAAACCACCAAAGGGGGAAAAATCCAATCTTTTTTTTCCCAGGTTTTAGACCTAACCCATATCATGGCAATTGCCTATCCACATTATTTGAGTTCCAAGAGCGCACGAAAATCCGTTGAGCCACCGTTGGTGGTGTCAACCCAATCATCGTCCTCGGCTCGGTCTCCGGTTAATAATTTGACCCAAGATGAGCTCAAGAAGATTGCAGCCTATAAGGCTGTTGAGTTTGTCCAATCAGGCATGGTTTTAGGCCTTGGGACAGGCTCTACCGCCAAACATGCGGTGGATCGAATTGCAGAGCTGATGAAATTGGGGAAATTGAAGAACATTGTTGGGATTCCCACCTCGAATATGACGAGGGACCAGGCTGTTTCCTTAGGTATTCCTTTATCTGATCTTGATACTCATCCTATCATTGATATGGCCATTGATGGTGCAGATGAAGTTGACCCGGATATGAATTTGGTTAAGGGAAGGGGAGGTTCATTGCTGAGGGAAAAAATGGTGGAAACTGCGAGTAAGAAGTTTATTGTTATTGTTGATGAATCCAAGCTTGTGAACCACATTGGTGGGAGTGGATTAGCTATGCCTGTTGAGATTGTCCCTTTTTGTTGGAAATTTACTCTTAAAAGGCTTGAAATGTTGTTCATGGAAGCTGGTTGCATTGGAAAGCTGAGGATGTTTCCGGGAACTGAGAACCCTTTTGTAACTGATAACGGCAATTATATTATTGATTTGTATTTCAAGAAGGATATTGGTGATTTGAAGGCTGCCAGTGATGCAATTTTGAGGCTTGCAGGTGTTGTTGAGCATGGGATGTTTCTTGATATGGCTACTACTCTGATTGTTGCTGGTGAGCTTGGGGTAACTGTGAGGAATAAATTAACTTGAAGTCAAAGCTGGAGGTAGTTTTCCAGATTTTAGCTTTTAGCTGACACATTAGGATATGTAGGGCTGTCGGGATATTACGTCTTGATTGAATTGGGGGAACTTTTGATGGTTAAATTTATTAATGTAGAAGTGGGAGTTTTATCACTGCTCCTGTATCAATTCTTAAGACATTAAAGTTGATGAATCCACATTTTTCTGATTGAGAAATGTCATTGTTTTCAGTTGATCTTTGTTGCTTGATTCTTTTATGTTTTTGGCTTTGGTTGTAGAAGTAGAATTCAGGTGCCTGAACTATTCAATTGTTAGATGTCCTCAATGGTTGCAGTGGTGCTTTCGAACTGAATTTTTCTCTAGATTTGAATAACACTCAATTAACTAAGCCCAAACTTGTGGATGGAGAAACGAAGTTGAGTATTGACAGACCCAAGGAGTATTAGATTATTTTGCATAACACAGTTTCCTTTTGAGTACTTCAATGAGATGGCTCTGTTGTAGTGACAGGCTCATCAAATTGGTAATAATTTGAAAGTGAATATAGTGCATCTAATATGAATACATTGTTGAGGAGGTATTTTTTAATTGAAAATAATTTGGAAACGATCTCTTACATAGTTGTTTGTAGTTGTGTCGTGCTTTTCTTGATGTTAGATGTTTTGTCAGTTACTCGTGTTTAACCTTCAGTAGTTTGAATTTTTTGTGTTATTGTTGTATGTTCTTTTTGTTACAGTGCATGTCCCCTTACACGCTAGATCACAATAATTATGTATTGTGGTCCTTCAGTCATGTTTAAACTCATCTGTGTTCCTTAAATTGGTAGTCTTGTCTCAGAAAACATTAGTTGGCCACGTTTGCTTTTGGTTGAGTTGAACCATAAATCATATCATGAAGATGATATATTGTTCTGGTAGAGTGCATTTGTTAATGACTAACCTTGCCTGTTGGATTTTTGTTTCTATATAGCTTGTAGCATTATTTTGAAGAGGTTTTTGAAGATTTTGCAAAACAAATGACCCACATGAATCTTAGATGGAATTTATATTAAAATGTTGCTATTGCATGTCTCTCTCCTTAATTGATTGTCAATAGCAAGCTGCATCCTTGCATGATTTAGCATTTGAGGCAACATGTGATTCATTGGGTCATGGAAGCACATCTTTTTTTCCACCAAAATTCTGTGGAATAGATGCAAGTGCAGTTGTAAATTGACACTATGTTGGGGTAAAGGTGATGCATTGATGGATAGATGCTATTATGGCAACTTGCTATTTGACAGCAATCTAGCAGCAGTTGAATTATCCAGTTCCAGTGTTTATGTTTGTTTTTACTGGATCCAGCACTACTGCCTTAAAGTATAGTTTCTTTGACATTTTATATTTTCTATGAGCAACTGAAGATGTTAAGATGTATGAAGCACCAGTGCTGTGGTAGTTGAAATTTCAAGGTACTTTTCAAGTTTGTTTGATCTCTTTATACACTCCTCAGTCATGGGCTTGGAGGAAGTTATGAAGTTTTGCTTGTGTTGAGCTTGTCTGCCCACGACACTTCCCAAATTTGTTCGGTCTCATTTCTGTTACTAAGTAGCAGAAAACACTGTGATCTGTAGAAGGTGGCTGGATCGTGCATGAATATTGTCTTCTTGTTGCATGTTTTGAATGGGATAAACAGCACTGACTATGTGATCTGTAGAATCACAAGGGATAACTCAAAATGTGCTAAAGGCCAATCTGTAGAACTTGAAGAGACTACTGTTAGAATGAAGCAGCGTCCTAAGAACAAACAAAAAATGTAATGTCATAAAGATGAATTCAGCTTTGCTTGCATCTATAATAGAAGTTAGTTTAAAACTTTAAAATCATCTCTCGATTGTCTAGTCAAATTCAAAGAAAGGTTTCTGACAATTAATCATTCAAAAATGCATACAATTAAAAAATTAATTCGACAATGAAGTGAATATAGGTATATTAACTAGAGCTTAAAGTTTACATTGTTGATGTGCTGCCTCTAGCCCTTTTGAGCTCTGCTGTGATTTATGATTCTATGATATCTCACCGATTCAAGAACCATTCTGAGTCCCAGAAGATTTCAAAATCCAAAACTAAATGGCCGTAGGAACTCTGGACTTTATGATATAATAAATTCAAAACTCCACGACTCTGGGAAACTTTCCATATAATTACGTCCTGGTAACATCCTGATACCTTTTATCAGTTTAAATGTTAACCCTTTCGGCTCAAGCAAATTGCAAATAGACATCACCATACAAACACTACTATCTGCATTCAACTCCTCTTGTTCTTCTCGTTATTCATCTTCAGATATTTTGCAAATTCCCTTTGTCTATATTATTACGGAAAATAGCATTCTTGATGAAGAATTAATAGCACTACATTGGCCAAAAAAGTCATCTGTTGTACTTTAACATGGTGGAAGACTACCCAATAGGTCGCCGTGTCAGGCCCTCAGAGGAAGAACTACTTTACCTCCTCCGTGAAAAAGTTACCAACCCACGGTTCCAATATGATCAGGTCAAGGAAAAGAAGCTCTAGGGGGAAGGTGCCGCGCCGTGGAATGTTTTCAGCGATGATGATCTTCAGTGGGAACTTTTTGATGATAATAGAAGCAATGGTAACAAAAGAATGGTCTACGTGTTTACTGAGTTAAACAAATTGAGTGCCAAGAAGGCTGCGAGAACGGCTGGTTCCAGGACATGGGATGGAGAAGCTAAGATTACTACAGTTCAGGGCATGATCACTGGTGAGCTAATTGGGAAAAGGAAGATGTTATGCTATGTTCTCCATTCGGGTTCAGAGGTAAAGAAGGGTAGATGGATAATGCATGAGTATGCTCTTGCTGGTGCTTGCTTGAATGGGAATGGGATGGATAGCAGTATCCACAATACTGATTAAGTGAAATCTCCTGTTATCAAGAAAGATGGGAGCAAAAGAAGTAGATAATGCACGTATTATTGCTGTAACTAATTTTGTTCTCGTAACGGTACTCTTGTTTTGAACTTTTTTACGCTTTGAAGCAAAGATCCCTCATTTCTATACAAAAAGTACATTAATGGCACAGAGGATTAATCCATTCCTCATCTTGTTTTGAACATTGATATTTCGTAAAGTTACACCTTCCTTTTACTACTATTCATGTCTTCTGCTTGAAGCTGGTCAATGTTACATCACCAGCATTCTATGGATCAATATTTTTTATTTCTTGCTGCTAGATAGTCCTATGCATTGCTAACATGAATGCAGTAATTTTTACATCAATAGTAATAAGGACTTGTTATGGTTTTATGTTCTTTAGGCTTCATATATTCACAATCAGTCAGGGATGAGACCTACAAGAAGAATCTTATGTTCTTCAATTTATATATTGTCAAGCGATTTTATTCATCAATATCAAGGGATGTTCTTCATATTCCACACCATCCACCACAAGAAACAAAAGAGATCACAAAATTCCGTTCAAATACAGATCAACCAGAATTTCATTCAAAAATTTACTTGTCTAAAGACAAAACAACACCAAAAATTCAACAAGAAAACACTAACAAAAAGATTCCCTTTTCATATCATGATTAATCCTTTCAAATTTTACAGTATGAGCTCTCCAATTTTCATCAAAGTTCAAGGGAAAAAAATCAATCAAGTGACAGTGGACAATCAGAGTAACAATGGAATACAAAAGTCAGTCTATGGCTATCTTTCAACTCCTATCCTCCTCAATGTACTATCGACAAGAAGAAACCAAAAAACAGAGAGCTCAGAATTCACCACGATCAGGGGCAGGACAATTTCCGTCAACTTTTTTCTTCTCAAGTTTCATGAAAGTTGTCTCTGCAGCATCCTCATCTGTACTATCCAGTACTGGTATCATCTCCCTCACCCCATGAATTGCAATCCCTTCATTCTCGTATAATCCTGGAGCAGCAATCTCAACACCATTAATCATTACTCGATCACCAGACTTTTCGATTTTCATGCTAAGCTCCTCAACGTAGTTTCTGAAAACAGTCTCATTTGCAATTCCATTGAGCTCGTTCCAGTTAAGCTTACATGGCAACAGATGCCTCAAGAATATGGAAGAATACTGGAGAAAATTCCCAGTATCCCCAATCAGAGCCTCATCCAGTGGGGCAAAAACTGTCAGTTTCATCCCATTCACAGAAGGGATTTTATGGGAATTCACGAACCCCATCAATTGCAAGTCCAGAAAAGTGGCAAAAATTGAATAACCCCGTGATTGTAGGACCCCTGATGCCTCCTCATACCGTGAAAAAGTACTGAATTCCACGCATTCTGGGTTGGGGTTTATGACCGACTGAGGAGCGGGAAGAGTGAAATTAGGCTCAAAGAAATTGTCCACTGCAAAAACCACAACAGAGCCATCATCATAGACGGGTGAGCCAGAAATCTCAACGTTGTTGATGGAAACTTTGGTGGGGTTTTCAGATGAGGTGGTGATGAAGATGGAAGCATGGGTTCTTGACAGGGTTGGGATGGGTGAAGAAAAGGGCAGAGAACTTAGTGATTGGAGGGAAAGAGAAAGTGGCGAGAAATGGAGGAGGAGCAGGGAAAGTGAAGGCTGGCCGGCAGCGGCAAACGCTGAATCCGGGGGAGTGAAAATGGTGAGAGAAGATGGGAAGCTGATGGAATGGGGTTGACCAAGGAGGAGATTCAGGGTGAGGGACATGGCATTGTAGCCCGAATTGGAAAGGGTCTCGGCTGCATTCAAAAGGGACTGTGGCGGCGGCGGCGGTGGTGGGGAGGTTGATGGCGCCGGGGATTGGAGTTGGGTGAGGGAGAAAAAGGAGAAGAGAGTGAAGAGAGAGAGGAAAACAACAAAGGAAGCCATTTTGCTCGACTGTGTGAGTGTGTGCAACTGCGCCTGAAAAGTTAAAAGGAGTAACAAAGTGCAAGAATCTTACTCTTTCCTGCAGCTGATGAAGATTTGGCGGGAAAATGATTTTTTATGGACACGTGACTAATGCGTATTGGCTGGCTGTGTTAATTGTTAGTTACAGAGTGTCTTTTTTTCCCCCCTTTTCTGATTAGTTACCAATGCAACTCATTCTCTTCTGGCAAAAGTACTATCCGTTTATGTAATAATTTGATTTTTTTTCTTTTTTTTTTTTTTGGAATGAGTTTTAGAAGTAGTTATCTTGGATATTATTTTTCTTTTAATGCCTTTTTTTTTTTGGAAAAAAAATGGTCTTTTTGCATGCGTTACTAATGATAGAACAATTCAATGTTTTGTAAATACTTTTGTTTCTGTTTTGTCCTTCTTTGTTCAAAACGGATGTAACATACTGCAGCTTCGAGCATTAATGTAGCTACCCATCTAATTTTGCTCATGAGCTGATCTTTCTGTTATTTCAAGGTCCTCTGTTCCTTCCTAGTTAACACTATAACTGCAAATCATGGCTCTTCAATTGGAAACAGAAATCTGAAAATTTTGGTGATACTAGCTTTATGAGTGATGTAGTAACAAAAGATACAAAATAATGAAAGAAAAGCTAGGCCTCCAACAGCTACTGTAATACAGCCATAAGAACAAACAGACTCAGAAGGATGGTGATACTAGCGGATGCTGCTGACAAACGGTGAGTGAAGCTAATTGGAAGCCTTGTAGGGAGAGAGCACTCCTCCCCATTGAAGTAAACTTTACTGGGAAATCCATCACCGCGAGCCACATTAATTCCAGGTGTCTCTTTCTTTGTAAATAATATCACAGACTGCTGCGAACCAGGAATAGGGGGATCTTTCCTTGGTTTGCGTGCTTCTGTTTCTGCAACAAGGTAATTTAAGCCTGGATGGCCATATAAAAATAGAGTATTGTTAGAATCAGGAATAATAGTTCCATTAAATGAATAGACTGCCTCAAAGCCAGGCATAGCTTTATCCAGTTCCACTGCAGCAGACCAATCAGCAATGCTTGTGTCTCCCCAGTTGAAGAGCGTAATTCTTGCAGTCCAGCCATCTTCAAAATCTGAAAGCAAGTGCCAGTTAATGCTGACTCCACAGTTATCTCCACAGGGCAGAGGATTGGGCAAATGGCGGTGCTTTAGTTTACTGAATTCAATGGCTTTCTTAGTTCGGTTGTCAAATGGGACTAGGAGTGCATCAGGAGGTAGAAGAAGAGCTGGTGCAGTGGCATTGCACATATTGCTTGGATTCAGGTTGCAGCCACAGGCGCAAGTGTTGCATGGAACGACAGAATCATTGAAAAATGAGGAAAATGATACGCAACAATTTGGCTTCTTCTGGGGCGTTTGTGCTTGCGAAATGTTGCATACTATTTGCCAACTAGCAACTGCTGATACGTCGGAACTTAGCCCTTGAGGATTTGGGAAAAAGCTCGAGCTCACTCGAACCGGCTGTCCACATTGATATTCAGGGCCAGATGTGCCATTAATCTTCCAGTTAATGGGAGGATATATCTGAGTCCTATTCAAGTCTGGCTTCATTTTGTAAACTTGCATTACAAACGCTGATTTCGACCTAGTCGGATCCAATGTTGGTGGCAGGAGTGATCCATTTCGACAACAAAAGGGTATCATACCAAGTTTAGTATCATTTGTTCTGTCAGGAGGGAGATCAATGATTGTTGGCCGTCTTTCACAATTCACAGCAATCGAAAAATCAAGGTCTTTGTAGTACTCTCCCTGTGCACCAAAAACGCATTGTTTTGTATCAAGAACAGTTGGATAAGCGCCTTTCATTTGATAGATAAATTCTTCCCTCATCCATTCCCAAGTTAACTTCCAATAATCTAGTCTGCTAATGGGGTTCTCATTGGAGATTGTGACTTGTGCCCAGTAATTTTTTTCGTAAGCACTCGTCACATCGTACATTATGCTTATATCACCAGATTGGAGGGGTGACTCCTGTTCTGTAGTGATGTTGGATCTTGCTTTTAAGTCTCTGATGCAGCAGACTTGTGTCAAATTGACTCCTGCATTCACCAAACAGGTTAGCTATCAAGAAACAAGGACAATATGCCAGGGAAAAGACTACATAACATAGATGCAGGCGGGAATCCAGAGAGTTTGCTAGGGAAGCTTATACTGAATTACGTTTTGTCATTTTGTCACCAGAAATTTGAATAAATCAAAAAATCTTCTTTGTGTGTTTATCTACAAAATTAAACAGTCTGGACCTGTTCAATCCTCTGCACTAATTTAACTTTTCCCAATATTTCCTCTTACAACCTCTGTTTCCTATGCTATCCAGGATTCATACAAGGACCAAATGGAATGCCCAGATCACTTTGCCGGGAGATTCTTGCAAATTTGTGAACCTGATAACTAGCAATTCTCTAGTAGCAAACAGGAGCTCTTAGAACAATACTTCGTTATCGACAAATTGAAGCTATATTTAACTGATTAAAGGATGTCTTGATACAGTAGTTGCAGAAAAGTACATGCACAGAGAGATTTTATTACCTTGTGGCATGTTAGAACCGGAGCACAAGTAGCCATCATTAGCAAGACCAAGATTAGAAGGCAGGGGAGCATTAGGAGGTGCAACACCAAACTGTGTACCTACCAATTCTACCCGAGCCATCATCTGATTAAGGTCTCCAGCAGTCTCCACAGATGTCTTGAGGTCAGTCACCGGAGACCCTGAAAAAACTGCACCCTGGCTGACATTACCCGGTAAAGAAGTACCATCATCAAGCACAGCCTCAGAGGCCGAGTACAAGTATTCATTATGCTGAAATCCCACGAAAACCTTCCAATTCTTGAGCTCTTCAAACCCAGCATTGAGAACTGTTAAGGTGGATTCAAACCTGTAGGGCTGGTTATCAGGGGCACCTGGCAAAAGGGTTGGTGGGATTTGATAGCCCGTGTCATAATTATATTGTATCACTACTCCATTGCAGACACCATTTGGGGTGTTTGTAGGCTCCTGAAGCTGAGAAATTGAGGTTGGAAGTGAAATTGTGATTATTATCAGTAGCGGCAGTATTATGTGATTCAAGAAACTGAAAATTTTGGCCATGCTAGGATCCTTTAGGTGAACATAAATGTGCAGACAAACTTAAGAATAGCGGAACAAGAAGAAGAAGAAGAAGAAGAAGAAAGAAGGAGATTTTGTTTCTTCTGATGAAGATGAAATGTGTTCGGACTTGGATTAGTATTAGTATACTAGCAGTAATATTACGTGCATCGAAAATGATGTTTGAAGTTTCTTGGGACATTTGATATTGATGTATTTTAAATGCATGTTGCGGTAAGCCGGCATTGAGTAGTTCTTCTAATGGTGAGGCTGGTTAGCTGAGGCAAGCCACAGCAAGAGAGGAACTTGTCCTTTTTATCTGCCTTCTTGACTTTGTCTGATTCTACTCCTTGAATTCTTCCATCTTCACCTGTTCTTTAAAATTTGTTCCTTGTTTATTTATATTTTGGGATTGCTTCGTCATATCCCAATTTTCTCTTTAGAATAATGCTAATTGGAAATTACTTTCGAATGTCGCTAGCCTGCAAGGAGTGAACTGGTGTTGAACTGGAAGTTGGGACAACCAAAGATAGGTAGTCTCTTTGGACGGCTTCTGTCCCATATAGCAAATTAATTCCCATATGCTAAAGATGGATGTTGATGATATGGCATGCATAGAGAACCCTTTTTCTTTTACTTTTGGGCCAACTTATCTACAATATTAAGTTTAACAAAGAAAAATAACTGTTTAACGAAAAGATTAAGGGCACAGAATAAGAATTGAGCACAATTTTTCGATCTACGAGATTCTATAAAAATTTTTTGGGCGTTTTTAAAATATAGATCACTGTCATTGTTACGTATAGATATGGAAGAAATGGTTTTCTAAAGGGATCATAAAACAAGAGAACAAGGCTCTTGAGATTGGTTTATATACACTGTTACATACATTCATAACTTACATTTCACTTTTGATAACAACATCAAGACCTTCAACTTCAATACCTTTAGCAGATATCTCAGCAGATTCACTACAGTAATGCAACTCAAATCTCTGAAGAGTATTAATTTCCTCAATTCCAGCTGGGATTCCCTTTAGGAACTTGCAACCCCGCAAGACTAGGTGCTCAAGGCAGGGAAAGTTATCGCTCGAGGCTTCCCAGTTCTCTAGATTGGTGCTGTCAACTAGAAAGTGCTTTAGCCGACGAAATGCCTCTTCAGTTGGCTCCCAATCTGGTCCTTGGAAAGCATAATTTTTCAGTTTGAGCACTTCAAGGTTAGGCAACATGGCAATACATGCAATATCTTTCCATGGCAAGTAGCTCCAACTTAAAGTTAATTTCTTGAGAGTCAAAGGGAAATGGAGAACGCTTGGACGCAAAATTCTAGGTGCTTCTGCATTTTGTTTATAGAAGGAACACTTCAATGCTTCAAGGTACTGCAAGTTGGCAAGATTTTTGAGCCATCTGCAGGACATATCAGTAATGAAATCTTCTTTGGTTTCACAAATTCCAAGTTTCCTAAGATAAGGCATTACCAGAAAAACATCACTTGTGCAACTAGCAAACCTTATCGTGGACAGTGTCTGTAGGTATCGTGGAGCCAAGGGACAGCGAGATGGATCAAAAGGATTACTCAAATAACAGGGCATGCTGATATGCAGATGCCTTAACCATGGCATTATCCAGTATTCAAATAACAGAGTTGGGCTTTCTCCCTGATTTCTGTTGATCCAGGGACCATGGATAACAAGGGTCTGAAGGCTCCTGAGTTTAGATATTGATGCTGGAAGCTCATAAGTAGCAGTAAGCGCCAGGTATCTCAAGTGAACAAGGTCTAGTATTTCAAGTGGGAAATACTTGGAAGAAAGGAAAATTATGTCCAATACTCTGAGCAATTTGAAGCTTGAGATAAACATTGGCACAAAGGAAGAGCCCAAACTGAAACACAGAAAAGATCTGACTAGTGTAACAGAAGGAATAAGTTGCAAATCAGCATGAAAGTCCAAGTGGATGCTGAGACGACGTTGATTCTTTATACCAGAAAGGAAACTTTGAGCTCGTCTATCTATCACGAATAGAAACTTTTCTTTCTGAGCTTCTCTCAAGCACAACTCTCGAAGGAGATCATGGAGGTAGCATGTTTTGACTTTCCCATTGAATCTCCTCTTTCCTATCAGAACTAAACTTCTGTCAATAAGATCCTCCAAATAATCTTCAGCAACCCTTTCTGCACTAAGGGAATCCTTCTTATCCAAGAAGCCTTCAGCAACCCATAGAGCAATCAATTTCTCAACTTCAATCTCACTGTCTTCTGGGAACGCTCCCATATAGAGGAAGCAAGCTTTCAGGTGCTGAGGCAAGTGGTTATAGCTTAAAGCCAGTATTTCCAAGCACTGTTCTGGACCACTACTTACAAGTGAGCTTACACTACCGGCAATACCCTCCCAGCAATCACGTGTTCTCCTGATTTTGGAAAGAAGACCAGCTACAACGACTATTGCTAAAGGTAAACCCTGGCACTTTCTGGCTATTTCTTTTCCAATATCCACGAATTCAAGATTGCAACTTTGGCTTCCAAAAACCTTCTTTTGCAACAGGTCCCAACTTTGATCTATGTCTAGAAGGCGCATACGATGAGAAGCACTTTTAGAGTTCACATAATCAGCCACTTCTCCAACCCGAGTAGTCAATACTATTCTACTCGCATTTTTGTCATCTGGAAAAATTCTTTTGACATCATCCCAAGTCCTAGTACTCCAAACATCATCAATGACAATAAGATATCTCTTACCCTTCAGACTTCTATACAGGTCTTCAGCTAGTTCCTCATTGCTCTTTGCACAATTTTCATCTTTGAGCTGGGTAACACATTTTAATAGCCCTAGCAACAAATTCCTTAGTCTATAAACCTGTGACACCTGGACCCAGGCACAAGCATGAAAATTACAAATGGTTGAAGGGTCATCAAATATCTTCCTAGCAAGAGTTGTTTTACCAATGCCACCCATCCCAACAATTGTGACAACCTCTAGTCTAGATGGTACTCTTGAGAGTCTCTCTGACATTAACATCAAATCATCATCTAGGCCAACCGCCTCATTCTTCTGAGCTGGAGGACTTAGAGATGAATCATCATTCAAAGTATCTCCTAATTTCAGGTTTCCATTTACCAGTGTATCGTTGATCTTTCTCATCTCCTCTCTAATGTCAACAATATCTTCCACCGTCTGCTGCAAACAATGGTGTATGCCATACTTCTTGTCACAAATTTTTTGAACCTCTGCCTCAAAATCAACCCTACCCACTAAAATGTTACAATCAACTTGAAACACATAAATGATAAAGTTCAACATCTTTGTCTCAACTGAACTATCAAACATAGATTCTTCAATAAAATCCTCTGTTCTATGAGCCAAATCAATAAGGCGTCCTTCCAGGTGTTTCAACAATTCATGGTCATTGCAAGTATGCGTAGAATCCTCCAGAGCAGCCAATAAGAAAATAAGATGCTCACAAAGAAGTACTATTTTTGTGATCAATCTACAGGAAAAAAATTGAGACTTGCTTACCAGGAAAAAGCGTTTAGATTTCCTTTCAGAATGTAAGGATTCACCATGCATCAGACGTAGCTCAGCAAACCCAAGTACTCTCCCAAACCTATTAAAAAACCTTTTCACTGGCCCTGCTTCAGGATACAAGGAAAATATGGATAGATATTTCCAGAGTGAAGTATGGTTGATGGTCAGCATCTCTTTTGTCATATTCCAGAACGCTGTTAAGGCACCGGGAGGCACTGAAGCTTCTGCTGATTTTATTCGTGCAGGGCGTTTACCCATTGTCAGCGGCAATCTCTTCATTCTTCTAGCAGTACGCTCATCAATCTCGATCTGCAAACTCTTAATTCCAAAAATTAGAGAAGGGGAACGCAGCAGATGCTCTAGTGTCTCAATAAGACAAGTAACAGCAGCATAAGCCATCGGCTATCACTTATTTAGAATACCCAAAATATGAGAAGGGAAAAAATCAAGCCTTCTTTCCTTCCTTCCAGCTGATCAACAAAGCAGCAATCTACCATATTAATGTGTATCAGGGTGAAAAAAAATTCAATAAACAAGAAACAAGACGAGCATTTGAGCAGGGTTTAATTCCAGTAAGTCATTGACTGTGATTAAAATAGGACAGGATTAACAAATTGAACTTCTGAGAAAGCCACCTAAGTCCCAGAATTTCTCTAGCTGAAAGATGGAATCTACTACTTTGGCCACAAATTAGTATTAGTCCACCTACAGCAGCACGCGGGGGACTGAGTGTGACCCTTTGTTTCTTTATCTTCTGGTAAACAGGACTAACTAAACATGGCCTCAACAGCTGGAAATACTTGAAGGTACGTGCTGGAGCAGGGTGGCCCCGGTCAGATTTGAACCAAAATCGGATCATAGCCGTCTTGACGGTTTGTTAACCGAAATCAAAATCGAATTTTTGGAATCGAAATCATAACGGTGATTAAAGGATCGAATTCAGTTTCACCTGAATTCTGAACTTGAACTGGAATCGAAACCAAGGATTTAAGACCCGATCAAACCATTTAAAAAAATATTTACTACCTAAATATATTTGACCAGTTTAGAGTTCAATATCAATAGTTAGCATATAATACCAACAGCTCTAATTCTAATCCAACAATCCATTATCATAGCCGTCTCGATCCTTTGTTAAACCGACACCGAAATCGAATTTTTGGAATCGGAATTATAGTGGTAATTAAAGGTTCGAATTCAGTTTCACTTGAATTCTGAATTTGAAGCGGAACTGAATCGACGGTTTAAGACCCGTTCAAACTGTCTAAAAAAACATTTATTACCTAAATATATATGACCTGTTTGGAGTTCAATATCAATAGTTAGCATATAATACCAACAGCTCCAATCCTAATCCAACGATCCATTATTCGATTCCATAGTAAGTCTATACCCATGACTAATTTAAATTCAAGACAAATCTAATTTAATCAACAATGAGATATTTTTTCATAAAATTTGCATTATTTTTTCTTTTCCTTACACATAATAAAACAATAAAGTTCTTTTTTTCTTTCTTTCTTGACATTCATTGTAATATTTTCTTAGAATTAATTTTATAATTATAAGTCTTTAAACATAACTAAAATAATTGAAATCGTAATTGGAAGAAATTGAAATCGTAATCGGACCGAAAGTTTAAGAATTGTAACCGTGACCATCCCTATAAGGATCGATTTAGGTTTCATATTTTAGAAGAATCGAAACCGGTTATTTTTAAACCGGACCGCCATGTTTATGCCGGAGAAATGTAAATAAAAACATGGTGAATATGAAGTCCGGGAGGCAGTAAATTAACAGCTCAACAAGGAAATTTCCCAAGAGGTTGAGAGAAATCTCCTCAGTCCTCCTCGGCGGCTCCTCCACCCAGACCTAGAGGGCACCAATAGTCCAAGCCCTTTTTCTACAGGCCACAGAAACTACACTATGGATAACGAAAAGGCTTCTCCAGTCAACGTCACAAAAGACAAAACTACACTGAGACATCATCTCAGAAAAGGACCAAATTTTTTATAATATCAATTAAATTTCAGTGTCTAATATGTTCTTTTGGAAAAAAAATAAAGGTTCATGGCATTTCCTTCATCCAATGTATTACCGGTATTAGCTTACATCTCCAAAGACAACTAATCTTTATCTCAAGTCAAATTTGAACTTGAGGGTTGCAAGTCCTTAAAATCTCTAAATCAACAGGGGAAAGCACAAGCCCTGATACACAGAAAAGAATTGTAATTTTCTAACATGCAACTGCTTATCACAGATAGTAGGAAGTGCAAGAGTGGTGATAAAGAAAGTAATCATCTTGTTTCAATTTTGAAAGAGTTAATCAGCAAATTGACATCTCAACCACTTTTGGGTGAATAATAGAAATTTTATCAAAGATGAAACAAAAGGGTTTACCTCCAATGGACATCTGGGTATGCAAGGACCTGAGATTTCTTAGGAATGTTTCATCATCATTTACAAACTAAAGAGAACTTGGCGGATAGGCAGCACAAAGCTCAAGCCTTTTGCATTTTTTAACACTGGACTAAGACAAGTGAAAATGCCAGAGCATAAATTTTAATACCCCAACAACTTTTCTCATTATAACATTACCTATCCCAAATTTCGCATGTGTTGTCATCTAGTTTAACTTGAGAGGTGCAATGTTGACAATTTATTCATAGTTGCTGATATTCTGGCATGGACTAAAGAGTGCAGATAATGATAGAAGTTAATGTTGCCAGGAAAAATCAATAGATTTGAATCTCAATTTGGTTCAAATAGACAAAAGATTGGAGAAATGATATCCATTGATCAAAAACTTATTACTAACTCAGTTCCAACCAGGTTAAAACTTTCATCTCATATGCTGGTACCTTTAAGGTTTAGACAAGTCAACTGAATAATGCTTTGATATTGTTATTCAGTTCATTCATGTTTAAGTAATTGTGATAAAGAGCCTGAGCTTCTAACTCATAATCATTTGGTAATTAGGGGAGTAGCTTTGATCTTTATTACTTAGTTAAAAGAAACTATGCCCTTGCCTCAGGTTCCATGTTGTCTTGATGTAGCAATGCACAAATCTCTGCATGCTAACTTCATATTGAGATAGATAATGACACTAGGAACATGTTTAAACAGCATAGCCCTAGCGCAGTCCTCGTTAACAAGCCTTATGCAACATGCCCTTAATCAGGCTTCTAAGAGATATGAACCTCCTGGTTCCATGCTTGTTTAACTCTCTCACTCATTTCATTAACTTTCCTTCCACAGAAAGTGCTCTCCATTGTTGGAATCCAGCATGACGCTACAAACCCCCCCCCCCCACTGTATCATGTGACGGTATGGCTAATTGGGGAACCCGACAGGCAATTTTTCAAACGTTTTTGGTCTGTTTCGAAAAGCCTCTGGGAAGGACATCACTGTTATTCGCATGCTCAATGGGAAATGAACAAGCCATTCTTAGGTAACTACTGCTTGAATGATCAGACGTATGGATTTTTGATGGTTGATCAAGCGCTTGCTTGTTCAGGAAAAGGTTAGTTGAGTGATCAAAGTCATGATGTCTGTTATTCAATACGCCTGGAGAGAAAAACTGAAATCAACGAGATCAGACTGAAATATAATGTAGATGCGAGAAAGAAGATTGACTTTGCTTGTGCTCCTCTTATTTGCTGATCATCAAAGAAGCAACTTAAAATGCTTGATGCGTATTTGATTGATCAAGATAGAAAATGATGGTAAAAACTGAACCAAGAAAATCAACAATCGGTGGAAACATTACAATATTATGACTCAAGAGACTGAATAACTTCGTTACTGCCGAGAGTATAGCCTGTCATAGGAACAGTCGGATATCAGTAGCCTATAGGAGCAGTATAAGGTATTCCAAGAAAAGTGGGAGGTGTTGTCGGGAAAGAGTAGAAGCTTGCTCATACATACTATGGCAATGCGTTAGAGTTTACGCACTGACAAGTGCAATTATGCAATTTCAAATGAAAATCGTATTAAATGTTTAAGAATTTATCTTGTTTACAGATCACTTCTGATAATAACTTGAAGGCCTTCAACTTGTTCTCCAATTTCTTTAGCAGAAATCTCAGCAGATTTACTACAGTTGTGCAACTCCAATAGCCGCAGGGTAGGAATTTCCCCAATTTCGACAGGGATCTCCTCTAGGAACCTACAATTAACCAAAACTAGGCGATCAAGGCTTGGAAAGTGAATGGTGGAGGCTTTCCACTGCACTAAATCACTGTTCTCAATCAGCAGCTGCTTCAGATGCAAAAATTCATCTTCAGGTGGTTCCCACTCTGGTCCAAGGAAAGCACAATTTCGCAACTTGAGCACCTCAAGTTTTGGCAACCTGGAAATATTGGTCATGTCCTCCCAGGGAAGATAGCTCCAACTTAAAGTCAATTTCCTGAGATTGGATGGAAAAGCATCCCAAGGTAACGTTCTCCATGGTTTGGCGTCTCTGTAAAAGGAACATTTCAATGCTTCAAGTAAAGGCAAGTGGACTAGATTGCTGAGGTATTTTGAGGTTTCATTGGTATTGTGGTCTTCTTTAGTTTCACAGATTGCAAGCCTCCTAAGATATGGCATACTTCGAAAAACTTCCCTGGTGCAACTAGTAAGCCTTATTGTGGATAGTGTTTGGAGGATTGGAGCCAATGGATAGGGATAGTTGATCTCTGGAATAGGAGGAATACACAAAGAACAAGTAACAGTGAATCCAAGATGCCTCAGCCATGGCATATTCCAGTATTCAAAAAATATTGTTGGGCTTTCCCCATTTTCACTCAGGATCCATGGACCATGAATGATTAGAGTTTGAAGATTACAAAGTTTCGATATTGATGCTGGAAGCTCATAGGTAGCAGTGAGTGCAAGGTACCTCAAATGAACCAACTTTAGTATTTGAGTGGGGAAATGTTCAGAACGCAAAAAGATTATGTCTAGTACTCTCAACAACTTGAAGCCCAATTGAAGCAAGAAGATATCAGCTGGAAAGCCTAAACCAAGACTAAACATTAGAAAGGACCGGACATGTGGAATTGCAGGAACAGATCGCAGATCACCACAAAATTCTGAGTGGAAACTAATGCGCCGTTTTCTATTTATTCCTGCAGGAAGGCAATGGATGTCCCTTTTTATCAAACACATAAAATTTTCTCTTTGAGCTTCTCTCAAGCATAACTCTCGCAAGAGATCATGGATATGACATGTTTTGTTTCTCCCACTGAAGCTCCTCTTTGCAACAAAAACTAGGTTTCTGCCAATAAGATCTTCCAAGAAAATCTCTGCGATTGCTTCTCGATCACTTGAAACAGCAGCCACTCGTTCCGCAAGTCTCGGTAATTGTTTATCCAAGAAGCCCTCGGCAACCCACAAGCGTACCAATTTCTTAACTTCAATCTCACCATCTTCAGGGAAAGCTCCCATATAAAGGAAGCAAGCTTTCAGGTGATGAGGCAAGTGGTTGTAACTCAAAGCAAGAATTCCTATGCACTGTTCTGAATCAGTATTTACAGTGGAACTCACATTATCTGCAATACTCTTCCAGCTATCACTTGTTCTCCTGATTCGAGAGAGAAGACCAGCAATAACAATGATTGCAAGTGGTAGTCCCTGGCATTTTCTGGCAATCGTTTTCCCAATACCAACCAAGTCAAGAGGGCAACTTTCTTTCCCAAACACCATTCCGTGGAGAAGCTTCCAGCTGTTATCTAAATTCAGGAGATTCATCAAGTGCGGAGTAGAGTTGGGATTCACATAATGAGCCACTTTAGAAAGTCGAGTTGTCACTAAAAGGCGACTTGCATTTTCATCATCTGGAAAGCACAGTTTGACATCATCCCAAGCCAGGGTATTCCATATATCATCCAATACAATAAGATATCTCTTACCCTTTAAACTTCTATACAGGTCTTGAGCTAGTTCCTCATTATTCTTCCTGTATATTTCATCAGTGACATGAGTAGTAGAGCGCAGAAGCGCTAGCAGCACATCTCTTTGTCGAAACACTTGAGAAACTGTTGCCCAGGCACGAACATGAAAGTTGTAAACAGTAGAAAGGTCATCAAAAACTCTTCTTGCAAGAGTTGTTTTACCAATGCCTCCCATCCCCACAATAGCAACTATTTCTAATCGAGATGGTACAGTTATGAGTCTATCAAAAATTGATTGACAATCATCATCAAGGCCTACCACCTCATTTCTCTGATTTGGGTTAGGTGAAAATGCACCTCCTAGTTGCTCGTTTTCACTCGTGAGACGATCAACATAGATATTTCCAAGTTCTCTCCCAATGGAATCAATGCTTACAAGTGTCTGCTGTAAACACTGATGTATGCCATACTTCTTGTCAAAAATATGCTGCACCTCTGACTTAAAACTGAGTCTCTCTGCAAATGATCTGGGATCAGAGTTCAAGAAACAGATGACATAGTTCATTACCTTTGACTCAATAGAAGCATTGAACATGAAGTTTTCAATCATATCTTGTGTTCTATAAGCCACATCCACGATACGTCCTTCCAGATATTCCAACTTTTTTGGGTCATTGCAGACAGTTGCAGCATCCTTTAGACAGTTTTGCAAGAATTCATTTAAAAACTTGCCAAGAAATATTATTTTGCCCGGTGGCCTTTCAAAGAATTCCCTAGATATCACTTGTTTCAGTTTTATGGATCTAAATGCAGGCTTACTTATAGAACAAGACGTTATACTATCACAAACAAGTAGCTTAGGCTCTGAAGATTCATACTCTCCTATTTGATTCCATCCTAAAGGACTTCCAAGTTTTCTCCTGAATCTATTGATAAGCTTTTTTATTCGCCCATCATGTGCATACAGCAAAGCACAATCTCGAGGATGTTCAAAACGCAAGTCCAATGTCTGCGGTAAACGTCTACGAAATCCTTCTGCATAGTTCGTGATCTGTTCTGTTGTCCCTGCAACGCTTTTATTAAGCTGGAATTGCAAATGATCAATTTCAAAAGCAAGACAAGTGAAGCACGCTAGACGCTCTATCGTTTCGATGAGACAAGTAACAGCAGCATGAGCCATCCTTAATCTCCGGAAATCACTTATTCAGAATGCTGATCAAGGGGAAGGAGAAAAGAAAGTGATTAAAACAAGGAAAAGAGATCTGTGTCTTCTTTTTCTCACTGATTAATAAAAGTAACAGTTTGCACAATTGATGTTGAGTTCATAATCAAGAAATTCTATTCACAAACAAAACAAAAGCAATAAAACATATAATCAAGAATATAATGTTGAGAAAGAAGTTAGTTTACCTGGCTACGGTGCAAACAACCTCAGTGAAAGCAGATCAATTTGGAGAGTAAGCTTGAATAATTGCAATGAGCTGCCATGGATAATTGTGATAAACCTATTTTATATGTTCAATGATTATTGTCTTGGGGTGCAACTTTTCTCTTCTACAGATCAATAAAATATCCACCAAAAGTTGCAGGTCACTGTTGCAGCTTCACTTGAAGCCTTCACTTAATCCAGCAATGGCACCGGTTCAGTTTTATGCTTTGGTTGATTTTGCCAGAGAACCGGTCAAATCCGGTAAAAACTGTGAAAACCGGTGAACCGTGTTGAACCGGATTGAACCGATTTTTTAGTTTTCCTTTTTTTTTTTTTTTTTTTTTTTTTTTTTTTTGCAAAATGCTTCTATCAAGATTCGAATTCAAAATCTTTGCAATATTTGAACTCAAAACTTTTGCAATAGAAGACCAATGTAGTAACTATTGCACCATCACATCTTATTTGCTTTTTTTGATAACTTATTTATATAAAACAAACATCTATATTTCATTTTTTCATTTTTCTTACAAAATCTTATCATTTCATGACTCTTTCTTTTTAATCTTCAACTCTTTCTTTCTCTCTCATCTTTTCTTTTGTCACTCCATTTTTAATCAAACCTTATTAGTTTTAATTTATTGATATTTTCTTTTATTTTTTAATTTTGTTTTTACCCATTAAATTGGAAAAAGTTAAAAAAGAATTATTTTTCTTTAACCCAAATTATTTAATGCCACAACCACTCACTTTTATCTCATTTTTTGTTTCTTATCAAGTTTGCATTTCTATTTTCAATTCTCTTAATTTCTTTCGAACTCCAAACTTTTTTTTTTAAATTACAATCTTTAAATCTCAAAGATGTAAATTAAAATTTAAGTTCACAATGTCAAATTCTTATAGACGTGAATTTTGTATAATTTCAAAATATTGTGATATTTTTGGGTTGGATTTAAGATTTTTTTGGTAGATATAATTGAAATCTAGATGAAATTTATTTATTTTAACTTATAATTTAAAAATTTTATTTTTGAAAATCCAAATTATTCAAAAATAGTGAACTTTTCATCATATAAAGTTTTAAATTAGTCCATTGCATGTCTTATTTTGTGCATATATATATTTATATAAATTATTTTTAAAAAAATTCATTAAACTGAGGTTAAACCGATCCGACCGATTGAATCTCGACCTTTTCACCTCACCAGTTCAATTGACAGTCTGGGTTTTAAAACATTGCTTGAAGGAGAAGGCTTCATCAATTAATCCAGCCTTTGACCGTTGCTTTGTGATGGGAACCAGTAAAAGCACTTGCTATTAAAAAAAAAAAAAAAAAACCACTTGCCGAAATTTATTTGAGGGCTAATTACACTTTGTCCCCTGAACTTGGACACTTATAACACTTTGCCTCCTAAACTTCAAATATATACACTTTACCATTCGTAGTCAACATTTTGACTACGAATTAAGATGAAATTATATTTTCTATGATCAAAATATTCCTAACTAATTCTTAGACACACATAATAATTGTAATATAATAAACACCTATTTCTTTAACAGTTACTAAATGCGTTTAAACACAATTACACTATGCATTTCAATATTCTATCACTACAATGAATTAGATAATCCATAAGGAAGTAGCCTAAACAACTCAATGTGTTAATCTCAATGCCAGTAGTAATACTTATTTTAAATGAAATAAAATTATTTCAATATATTTAACTCAATGCATTCGAGATGAAAACTATTTGTTTTTATTTTCTTATTATAGCACTTTTTAATGTGTCTTACATGAAATAAAAATATAATTAAAAATAAAAATATATTGAAAATGTACTTAGAGAATCTTCGATTTTTCATTTTTAAAAATGCAATATTCAAATAAAATACAAAACAATGTATGAATGTAGTATAAAAATATGAAATAGCATCTTGTTGACTCGTGAAAATCTTGCAAAAGCTGCAAGATAAACGAAAATTATCAAAATCAATCTGTTTACAATTTAAACGAAGAAAGATAAACGATGGAAAACTTGTACAGATGTTTTAGGAATTATTAAATTCTTTTTTTCCACAATACAAAATTTCAAATCTTTAGCATTATACCATTTTTTAATTTTTTTAATTTTTTAAATCTTGTGACTTTGTGTTTTTTTTAATAAGATGTTTCATATTTCGATTAAAAGTATAGTATTATTCTAGAACTATTATGCAAATTTTTGATAGAAAATTTATCATCAACGTTTGACTAGTCGATGAAGCGAGTAAGATATATATATTTAAAGTTTGGGGAGCAAAGTGTTATCAAGGTCATATTTAGGGGGGTAAACTATAATTAACTTTATTTAATTATTATTTTTGCTTTCAAACTTCAAGGGCAAATTTCTCCGAATATTGTCAAAATTAAAAATTGTCAGAAAATTGGTGCCCTTGGAGGATGGGTTCGGAATTAGGGGTCGCCGCATCATCAACAGCTTCTAATAAAAATACTTTTAATTTTCATTTATTTTGGGGTTGCTTTATTATTTTTTTTTTGTAAAAGCGGCGACTTTTTTTTTTAATTTCACAAATCATGAGCGGCGAAGGAACTTATCTTCTTTCCAAAGTTTTTTAACTTTTTTTTTCCGCATCGCCACTCATCTCATGAGCAGCGATATATTTCTTTTATTTTTTTAGTAAAACGTAATCGAGACGAAAGTTATTTTTTTCAGAAAACCTTGCTTAATTAGGGTTTAGAGTTTAACATTTTACATGAAACCCTAATTTTCAAGCCCTCACAATGCAACCTTTTAACCCTAATTTTAAAATCAAAATTCCTAAATCGTATTACTAAAATTCTATTATAAACCAGAATTATCAAAATTTAATATATAATATTAGAATTATGTTAATTTTATAAATTTAGATGATAATCAAATGTGCTCTTAAATTACTAATAAAATTTGACTAAGTTATATTTTTGAAATTTTTTAATGTTAATGTTAATTTAAATAATAATAAATAATATAGCATTGAACAATATTTATAGAATGTAATAATGATAATAAATTAGGCTTAATCAAGATTTAGCATTTTACATTTTACCTAGCATGAAACCATAATTTCCAAGCCTTCACAATGTACCCCTTAATATAAACAATGTAACCCTTAAAAAAAACTAAAAAAAAAATTGACAATTTGGGCGTCAAGAAAATAATTTTTTTATAAAAAAATAATAATAGGCTTCAGCGCTTTTGTTATTAAAAAATAATTAGAGCTGTAATTACAACCGTTCGTTAGATGGTTAGGTGGAATGGATGGTAGGAAAACTATCGTCGCAATTGGGATTTGCGATTTTACTTTAAAAAATACACTGTTCCACTTTTTAAAAAATTGCTTTTTTGACTAAAAAATTTTTTTTTTTTTTTGGCCGCAATCTGCGTTAAAAGAAAAATTGACGCCGCAGCGTCAGGAAAATAAAGAAAAATTGACGCCGCAAATGAATTAAAGAAAAGTAGACGCCGCAAACAATAAGTGGACGCTGCAAATTTCATTTACCGGGTCAAGCTACTGACTCAGGCTCTTGGTGCAAGCACACATGCATAGAAAACACTCTATTCTTTTAGTTGCTAAATTCTAAGGATGAAAATATGAACATTAAAGAAAACAAAGTGTGCTAATTATTAGATTGTAATAAAAGTTCCTACACTATCTTACAATCAAATCTAAAACAAAAATTCACGTTTGTGCTCATCAGACTTTGGATTAATGCACCTTTTGCATGAGTTTTTTTTTTTTTTTTTTTAAAGCCTTCTGAGATGTTTGGGTGGTTAATCATACTTAATTATTACCATAAGGGACAAAAAGAAAGATGATTGGATGCATCAACACAAATGCTATAAGGGAGAAACCACAACGTGACTTCCTATTGTATTGCCTTGCTGCCTATAGAAGAAAAGCATCCAAGAATTGATAAACTTTTTGTAAATTATATACAAGATTTATGGGCATAATTCAAAATCATTCATGAACAAGTTTCTAACATTCCTCAGCCAAAAAAAAAAAAAAAGGAAGAAGAAGAAAGAAAATTAATAGTAGTAATTTCTCTTCATATCTGGTTTTTAAGTCTTTTTCCTTTTTCCAGTATTCATAAAATGCCAACGAAACTAATAACAAAAAAGGCATATATTCTAAAGAGGGTCATTGTCTTTTTTTTTTTTTTTTTTTATCAGCAACGATACATTTGTATAATCTACTCTATCCTAATCTAGAGGGGAGGGGGAGCCTAAGGAGACTATTGTAAAGGCTAGTGGGTGTACAAACCCAACTAAATCAAGAAAGTACTATAACACAACCTTTAGATTCTTTCGCTACAGATGAATTTCGAACCCTCACCTACGGTCAATGAAGGACTTAAATCCTTCCCTAGTGGCCACTGAGCCATTGGCCCAGTGGTTTGAAGAGGGTCATTGTCAAGGTGGTGGGGCAGCGTAAAAGCGCGTTGCGTAGCTTCAAGGCTGCAAAAAGTTGACCAAACAAATGGTGATGGAAAGACCCTTGCGCAAAAAGTCTGAGTCATCCGCCTAGATTCATCTGGACATTCATTCAACCTCTAGTTTTACTATTTTGTTTTAGTCATTATATATAGATTTATTTTCGCCTTGATTGCTTAAAATTTTACTTTATTTAAATATTAAAAATCTCCCTATATTCGGTGAAATCTTTTAATTCGATAGGCAAATTTAATTAGTTAATATTTTTTCAGTTGCAAAGTTGTTTAGAGCATTCGATAAGCATATTTGAGTTTTTTTTAGCTCGAACTCAACTTATTGATGTCATACTATCAAGATCGAACTCAAATTTGAACTCGAGATAATTTTAATAAGTTAAATCCGAACACTATTTTTGACTTGTTACAATAAGTTTAATAAGTGCAGTGGAAGAGTAGTGTTTTTGGTTGATTTCATTACAAATCGGAAGAAATTTCTGTTTACTCTATTACATGATGTTGATTTCTTCTTCGACTCTAAACCTCACGTTTGGTAGTTGGTACTAGAGGAATATATATCACTCTTTGCCTCGGAAAAATTCAAAGCTCAAATAACTTTTTTGCCAGACGAATAACACAACTAAAATGAAAAACACAATTTCGAAGCTTTGAAGCCAAATTATTCACCAACTCAATGAATGAACTGAAATCATCTAACAGCCAATCAAGCATATATCCTTTGATTTACTGGTCCCTGAAGAAGAACTCGAGTAACATGCAATCTGCCAAAAACTAAAATAAAAAAAGACAACCACAGTTCAAATCACATTATTATGCTTTATCTGACCATAAAATCAGCAGAAAATCATACTCTAGCAGAATATAAAAAGGCAGAGATGATAAGATAACTGAAAGGTTTTACCATTGCAGAATATATGCAGAGCAACCTGAGATCTAAAAGAACAAGTTTGGGAAAGGGAAGGACCCCAAGAAATCACCGGCACGGGAGGTCTGGGAAAGGATATCATCTCCAACCATCAAAATCTCTTTAACGCCTTTTTTTTTTTTTTTTTTGTCGTCCCAAGGAAAAAAAAGTTAATTCAAGAAAACGGTTTTTTCAAGCGTATCATTTCCTTTCCAAGACCCCCACACCAGCAATTTCTTGCAGAGATCCATCTGCCTTTCCCTCTTCGTCCTATCTTTCGACCATTGAACATATGTGAAGGGCATGAAGGGAACTGGAGAAACCTCAGGAAGAGACCATTGGGCTCGCGCCGCCGGGGGAGGGGGGGGGGGTGTGTGTGTTTTGGTAACAGCCAATCTGTGCTATGAGTATTGCCTCCAAGGTTTAATATATAGCTGTAGCAGTTACAAATCCACCGACCCCCAAAAGCTATTCCTCCATTTCCATCCTATCCAGTTCTTTCCAGATCTACAGTGGTACACCTGGCTGTTTAGTACTGATTCTGATTGTAAGAAAGAAATGGTGGCTGAAGTTTGATTGGTGCGGTCCTGGAGTAGGGTGGTCCAAAACCTACTAGGAAGTCTGGTACCAAATAAAAGAACAAAGAAGTCTAAAAATAGCCCACTGAGAAGAAAATTTTTTTTAAAAAAACGAAAATTAATAATCGTACTGACATCGGACGACTATTGTGGCTAGATGGATCACGGGTATAGTTTTGGATAATTGGATCTCAACAATCTTGAACTGCTTATGTTAGACGTTTCTAGTGGGATGAAAAGAACGCTCCTAAATAAATAAGGCCTCTCCTTACAATTCAACAACAGTGATGTACTATGTTACAGTTTCTTTTTTCCTGTTTCTTCATTAAATCCTTTGAACCATGCAGCAGGATCATTGTTCTTTGAAGTTTTTAGGGAACATTCTATGCTGATTTTTCACTACATCATAAAATGTTACCATTGGTTACAGAGTCTATGCCAAGTGTACTCGGGCCAATCATCTAAAACCCTACCACCTTTTTCCCTGGAGAAAAGGAAAGCAAAATCTTAAGTCTGTCATGATGAATTTAGAAATTTAACAGCAGGAAAGATGATGATAAATTTTCATGATGGTACTGAGGCAACATAACATAAGAAAGATTTGCTTGCAACAGAGGTGGTTAATGATACTAAGAACATATGGAAAACAGCATACCTCAGTTCTTATTAACAACTATCATGCAACATCGTACTAATCAGTCTCGCAAGAGAACCATGTGAAGAACCTCCGAGTTTAATGCTTTCTCTACTCTTATCACTCATTTCTTTAACAATCTTCCTTACTTCACTATCACTGTCCATCACTTTCCTTATTCCTCTCTCTATCTCTTCAGCTGCAACCAGTGGCTGATTTTGATTTCTTGATGAGTAATCCAATGTAATCCCCACAGATAGTTTTAAATCTATCACCAACTGAAATGCATTTAACTGTTGTTCTCCCTCTAAAGGCCATGTCGCAAGGGGCACCCCAAACCAAATGCTCTCTAGTGTCGAATTCCAGCCACAATGCGTTACAAATCCTCCCACTGCAGCATGTGACAATACGGCTAATTGTGGAACCCAACCGACAATTTTTCCAACATTTGCCGTTCGATCCAGAAATCCTTCAGGCAACACATCTTCATAATTCTCATACTCACTTGGGAAATCAACAATGGTTTTCTTAGGTGGCGGACGACGCAGGCACCATAAGAATCTGTAACCACTGCGTTCGAGCCCATTAGCTAGCTCTTTCACTTGGTCCACTGGAAGGCTTCCCAGGCTGCCAAAGCTGATGTAAACTACTGATTTTGGAGGCTGCTCATCCAACCATTTAAGGATTCCTGATTGTACATCACGAGAGACATATTGTACCTGGTTCAGAATTGGTCCTACCGGGTAGATTTGTGGCGAGGACTCTAATAGATTAAGAGAATTAAGGGCATATGGCTCTAGTTCAGTGAATGTGTTGATCAAGATTCCCTTGGCCTTTCTGTATCCACGAGCACATGGTAGGAATCGCCGCGACCAGAGCTGTTTCTCCACTAGAGCCATAGGCAAGACTGATGGTGGAATTGGATTGGCATAACCCGGGAAAGACAGAGCAGTTTCTGACTTCGAAAACTCAGAAACATCCTGGCTGTTGTCATCTTCAAGGGTCTGAAAATGGAGCATGATGCGTAGAAACGCTGCACCCGATGTGAAGAATACATAGCTAGGAATCCCGAATTCATCAGCTACATCGATCATGCTGGTGGAGAACATGTCAACAACTACTCCAATAAGTCTTGAACTGCTTGATTGATCAGTTTTGCGCTGTTGGATGAAGTCCTTGACATGAGGTTTCTGGCTATCGAGTTGCTTCTGAATGAAGTACCCTCGAGTGAGGGAACTCCATTCAGGGGTGGGATTTGTTGGAGGAAGCTGATAGAATCGAAGGGCCTCTGTGGTGCAGGAATCAACTAAAGAGCTGATCAATTTATTGGTCACAGGATCAAGGGAATCAGGGAGCCTGGAGATTAGGACTGTGATGGAAAATCTCTCGTCTCGGCTGATTAGCAGCTTTGCCAGCTCCACCAGCTGAGCCAAATGGCCCATCAGTGGCCAAGGGATGAAAATCAATTCTGCTTTCTCCATATCAGCTGACGGAATTGGAAACACGAATAGCTGCTGTTCTGTTTTTGGTTTTTAACCAATCTGATCTGTTTCTTCATACAATCCACTGTAAAGTTTGCATTATTGCCAAGGGAGTCCCACGCCACACTAAACCACTAACAGCAATAGCAGTAGGCGTACTACTCTGGCATTTCTTTTGCTCTTTTGTTCTTTCCCAAGAATGCTCCCTTTCATAACTCACAGTTTTTTGTATGAGTGTTTCGATAAATGGACTCTGCGAAGACACTTCAAAAGCCTGAAATTTGTGGTCAGGATTATCCTGCCATGGCCTACCTTCTTTTATTTTCTTGTCGAAGTAAAGTACGAAGGACAGCAGACAATTAATCAATTGTGCTGACGAATTTTTCTATGTACGTATTTTATTTAAAAAGAATAGAAAAAATTTTTCTAGCAAGGAGGAATAAAATTTAAGAAATAGGTAGTGAAGAAAGAAAATTAGAAGCCGAAATCTCTAAATCTTGATGTCTTTATAATTATAAGACGCTCAGGTCGTTGGATTCGTCACGTATACAAAACTCAATCTATTCAATGTAACAGACACTTTACGGTGGATAGAGTGACGTGACTATTGAGGTGGGTCATGTTATTCAAGTTGAGATCCAAACAGTTCCAACACGACATCGTTTAAAAGAAGATGACCATCCTTTTTGCCCTCAATGTACTGCACCGCATAGAATGGAAGACTTTCTTGTTCAATTAAATTTCTTTTTTAATGTTTTTCCGCAGCTTGTTTGACCGGTCTCAACTAGACAACGTTGTAGCAAGCCTCTTTTACTTCAATTCAGTGGATTACTACTAGCATTTGTCATCATATACGCTTGCAAGGAGAAACTGATAGTGAGTGGTAGCCTTGTCCCAGACACAGAAGAAACTTGGTTATACTTTATAGGCACAAATTCAATAGTTCAAACCCTAAATATTCCTTTAGATGGTTGGATAAGTTGTGAAGGATTTTCTAACTATGAATGAAAGAAGTGATGAAACATCTAAGCGGAAAATAAGGCCACTGTACCATTATTTAAACGAAGATCGAATGACAACAGGAGATAGCTATTGGAAAGGCCAGTCGTACAAGTATTAATAGTTTATTTTTATCCATTGAACTATTAAAAGTGTAAATTTTAACTCATCTCATTTGATTTTATCGTTAACTTTGCCAAATTTAACTATTAATAGTATGTCTCGTGAATCGTGTGTATCTTCAAATCTGGTAGAGTTAATGATGGAATTAGACGAAACGACCCAAAATTTATGCGTTTGATAGTTTATTAGGTAAAAACACACTATTAATAATTGAGTGGTCAAATCTTAACTATTCAGAAAGTGCAATGACTACCCAGGTAATTTGCTCTGTTTTGTTGCGAACAAGATCCGAGAAACGTGGTCTTGTAAACATTTTTTTCCTTGAAAAAAAAAGTTCAGAAATGGAGGTGGCTGAGCAACGGTTGCATGGCCGTTGTCATCAAAATAATTGTCAATGAAGTATTGGAAGCATATATTAATAGACCATGCAATTGATGTTCCTAACTTCCTCGACATTGTGATGTTTCCGGCCCTTAATATCCGCACTTGAGAACAAACTATAACTATTAATCCAAGTAAAATTTTTTGAGCTTAATTTTTTTGTTTCCTTTTCGTGAACTTGTAACAAAGTTGAGTTTAGATGGCAAATTCAGAAATGAAATGAACTAAGGATAGAGATATCAAAGGTGCTGAAATATCAATAGTTGTATGAACCGACAAAAATAGTATTTAGTTGTAATGAAAACGTAAAAATAATTAGTATTATTTAGTTGTATGAACCGACAAAAATGAAAACGTAAAATACGAATGGGTTTTCTTCCATTTTAACTTTAGTTGTTACAATTACGGTCATATGGAAAGACAGATCAGAAACAGATGTTTGTGATAATGTGAATGATCATCTTCAGTGCTAATTGTTAATCAATTAGTTTTCCACCGTTTCATTAGGCGTCAGATTGTCAAGTCCAGGATGAACAATGTTCAAGCTGCTGCACATTCATTGTGACAGAAAGAATTCTAAATTGAAACTATATTGTGTTTTCATTTTCCAATCTCCAGAGTCTAGGCTTGGGTGGTTTTGATAAAACTGAAATATGAAATTTAAAATCTGAAATTTAAATCCATTAAATTACTGAATTATTAAGTACTAAATCTGATATATATTTGAGTATATAGAGAAAAAAACCTGGGGAGCCCTTAAACTATTATCGTTGTTAACTTTTGGCCCCTCATCTAAAATTTTTTTCCGATTGATCCTTAAACAATTAAAAATGCATACTTTAAGGACTTCCGATGACTTTGAGCACAAATCTGATCGGAATTAAAGGGCATTTTTGTCTGTTCATGTTTTGCAGATTTGTGATTAAATTCATCGGAAATTGCAGAAGAATCTATCCCCGTTTTTGCAATCTGCCCAACCAATCTATCCCCATTTTTGGTATAGGCCACCACAGAAGGCATCGTTCTTTGCCCTTCAGCATTAGTAACTATAGTAGGCTTCCCTCCTTCCATGGCAGCCACTGCTGAATTCGTTGTCCCCAAATCAATCCCAACAACCTTTTCATTCACTACACTCAAAAACCTGTAGAATTGAGGTTTATAAAAATGGAGTTTTATAATGCAAAAATGGGTTCTGAAATTGGGTTGCTGCTGCTGCTGATGAAGACGCCATTTTTATCAACTTTCAGGCTGATTTTTGGGCCAAAAGATAACCTTTATTGGTGAATAATTTGAGCAAAATCGAACGAACAGATTGGTTCTTAATTTTTAAAATTTTTCTCTTCACAGAGAGAAGAGAACATAAGAGATCGATTGTGATAGGGAGGACGATTTGATGGCGAGAGAGGAGAGGTTTCTTTTCATCTTCAGTTCTCCTTTAATTCCTGTCAGATTTGTGCTCAAAGTCATCGGAAGTCCTCAAAGTATGCATTTTTAATTGTTTAAGGATCAATCGGAAACAAATTTTAGATGAGGGGCCAAAAGTTAACAACGATAATAGTTTAAGAGCTCCCCGAATTTTTTTCTCGAGTATATATTACATTATTAAGTAGTGAGTAAATAGTTTATTAATTATTTTTTAAAATAAATTTTATTTATAACACTCAGTGCCACTTAATTAATTCAGATGTTGTATTTTTTGTTATCAATCGCTTTTAAACTCGCCATTAAGTTTTAGTACCATCGTTTGAAAGAAAATATGCAAAAAATCTTAGATCTCAAGATGAATTGATAAATTTAACGGTCGGAAAGGTGCTGATACATTGATGATGGTGCAAAGGCTACATCGGATAGATTTCAGTATGTTATTTCCAGCTGAGATAGCTAACTAAGAACGTGATAAAACAACATACCTCAAATTTTACTAATAACTAATCAACTATTATGCAACATCTTACTGATCAGGCTTCCAAGAGATTCATATGATGAACCTGCTTGTTTCATGCTTCTCCTACTTTTATCACTGAATTCTTTGACTTTCTTCCTCACTTCACTATCACTCTCCATCACCATCCTTATTCCTGTTTCTATCTGCTCAGCTGTAACCAAAGCCTGATTTTTGTCCATTGATGAATGATCCAATGTTATTTCCACAGACAATTCCAGCTCCACCACCAATTGAAATGCATTCAACTGTTGTTCTGACTCTAAAGGCCATGTTGCCAGGGGCACCCCACACCAGATGCTCTCCAATGTCGAATTCCAGCCACAGTGTGATATAAATCCTCCCACTGCAGCATGTGACAGTACAGCTAACTGTGGAACCCAGCCGACAACTTTTCCAACGTGTGATGTTCGATCCAGAAATCCGTCAGGCAAGACATCTCTGTAATTCTCATACTCACTTGGGAAATCAACAATGGTGTTCTTAGGAGGGGGACGACGCAGGCACCATAAGAATCTGTATCCACTGCGTTCAAGCCCATTTGCTAGTTCTTTCACTAGGTCGATCTGTAGGCTTCCCAGGCTGCCAAAGCTGATGTAAATTACTGAGCCTGGAGGCTGGCCATCCAACCATTCCATGATTCCTGATTGTACATCACGGGATACATATTGTACCCGGTTCAGAATTGGTCCTACTGGGTAGATTTCTGGAGAGGATTCCGATAGGTTGAAAGAATCGACTGCATATGGTTCTAGTTCAGTGAATGTGTTGATCAGGATTCCCTTGGCCTTTCTGTATCCGCGAGCACATGGTAGGAATCTATGCATCCAGAGAGGTTTGTCCACTAAGACGATAGGCAAGACTGATGGTGGAATAGGATTGGCAAAACTTGGGAATGACAGGGCAGATTTTGAATCTGAGAACTCGGAGACGTCCTGGTTGTGATCATCTTGAAGGCTTTGAAAATGGAGCATGAGGCCGAGAAATGCTGCACCTGACGTGAAGAAAACATAGCTAGGAATCCCAAATTCATCAGCTACATCAATAATGCTGGTAGAAAACATGTCGACAACTACTCCAACAAGTTTTGAACTGCTTGATTCGTCAGTTTGGCGCTGTTGGATGAATTTCTTGACATGAGGTTTCAGACTATCCATTTGCTTCTGGATGAAATACCCTCGGCTGAGGGAACTCCATTCAGGGGTGGGATCTGTCGGAGGAAGCTGAACGAATTGAAGGGCTTCTGTGGTGGAGGAAGCAACAAGAGAGTCTATCAGTTTATTGGTGATAGGATCAAGGGAAGCAGGGAGCCTGGAGATTAGGACTGTGATGGAAAACTTCTTGTCTCGATTGATTAGTAGCTTGGCGAGCTCCACCAGCTGAGCCAAATGGCCCATCAGTGGCCAGGGGATGAAAATCAATTCTGCTTTCTCCATGTCAACTGCTGAAGCAGAACAGCTCTTCTGTGTTTTTTTTTTTTGTTTTTTTGGTTTTTGGTTTTATGGCTCTCTTATTCTTGCATACAATCTGTGTTTTATAACCAATCTTGGCTACTGAGATGGACGCTATAAATTGCTGTAGGATTCTTTCAGAAACGTGCACGATTTTGTTTTCTCTAGGTAGAATCGTAATCCTCTTGCGAAAAAGGCAGGAGACAGTACCATGGCCAACCTTCTTTAAAGTCTTGTCAAATTAGTAAGGAATTAATTCTGGATGCCAATTTTTCTGTTTTTGTTTTTTCCTTCTAAATTGGAAGAGGGTTGTCATTTTGCATGTCATGCACAGCTATATTGGGAGTTGAAACAAGCTACATCACCTAAGATTCCCCATAGCTCTTAGGAATATTAGTCAGATGATTATGAAATTTGTGAGTTGAAACAAGTTACACCACCGATTTTTCTGTTTTTGTTTTTTCCTTCTAAATTGGAAGAGGGTTGTCATTTTGCATGTTATGCACAGCTATATTGAGAGTTGAAACAAGTTACACCGTCTAAGATCCCCGCAGCTTTTAGGAATATTAGTCAGATGATTATGAAATTTGTGAGTTGAAACAAGTTACACTGTCTAAGATCCTCCCGCAACTCTTATGAATATTAGTCAGATGATCATAAAATTCACAAATTTCTTGATTTATATAACTTGATTCTTATACTCTCCTACTTTCTTCCATGCATAAAGTTTGGAGTCTCCATTTAAATAAAAATAAAGAAATCCCTTTTTCAAATGTTTTCTTCACATTTTGGTCTCCTAGTCAACTTTGTGATTTGAATAGAGACATTAATCAAGAGAAACGTTTGACCCTGTCCGCTGAATGGGAGACACTCCCTTATATTTCGTACACTCAAAGTCAATAGTTCAATCCCTTCTTATCTTTTTGGGTAAGAAACCCCTCCGTATTCTAGCAGATGTTTTGATTTGTCATGAGACGACAGATTGGCCTTGGTACTCCTTTTTAGACTATTCTTTACTTTCAATTCGAGAATCATAGGCATGAGAACTTCTTGTCCGGGTTGATCAGTTGATTAGCAACTTGGCAAGCTCTTCTAGTTGACCCAACTGGCTGATAAACCAATTCTGCTTTCTCCATGTCGACTGATGGAACAGAATAGAGCTGCTCTGTTTTGTTTTCTGGGGATTTAAAAGTTGACTGTCTACTTCTTTGAAAGAGCCGTGTTTTGCAACCAAAATCCTGGGTATAGACGCAACCCAGGCAATGGATGATCCTTAACATTTTTTTTAGCTACAAAAATTGTGTGTACAAATAGTAGAGTTACCTTTTCTTTATCAAATTGGCATTTAGGATACTGCCATAAATCGTTTATGCCTTGTCTCGATATGATGTTAACATCTCTAGTCAAATGCACGACAGCCAGCAACAGAATTTAATTGTGGTGACCAATTTTTCTCACTTGTTCTTTCTGTCTCGTTTAAAACGTGGCTGTCCTTCTGTCTTCTACATACTGCTTGATTGATGTCTCGTTCAACTGTTTTTTTTTTAATCTCAACAAGACAAATTATAATCCAAAAGAAAAAACAAAACAAGAGAGAGGGAACTCTCAACTAGACAACATTGTTGTCACCCTCCCTTAATCTCATTTTTATTTGACTAACAACACTTGTGATGATATGCTTGCTAGGAGAATTGCATAACCTTGTCCCAGATAAAGGAGACAATTATCTATACTTTAAGAATACAAATTCAGTAATTCCACGAGCATATACTTCCTCCGTTCAACTTTAATAGTCTTGGTTTTTTCCCACATGATTTAAGAAAAATTAGTTAATTTTGTTAGAAATGTAAATCTAATCTCTTATTTTTCTAGAATACCCTTACATTATCACTAATCGCTACTCCCTCCGTCCAACTTTGATAGTCCTATTTTCCTTTTTTGTCTGTCCCAAATTGCAGTCCACTTTCCAATTGAAGAATGTAGTTGTATTTTCATTTTCCTAAAATACCCTTATTCAATACAAGTTGTTGTTGCTATAAACCTACCCCATTTAATGAGAGTTGATTCTTTTTTTACCATTAATTCAAGTTCCCATAAAGTTGTACTCTATTTAATGTGAGGGTATTTTAGGAAAATAGCAATCTAAATTTACTTTTCCAACAAAGTTAACTACTTTTTCTTAAACTGTGTAAAAAAAGAAACAGGACTATCAAAGTGGGACGGAGGGAGTATATCTTTATACTAATTATAATAATAACAATGATGGTATATTGCACCGTTCAAAACATATATCAAAGCAATTATTGATGGAAAAGTTGACTGTATTAAATAAGATATGATATATTAAAGAAGTTAAATAAGGGTATTTTAAAAAAATTAAAAGTTAACTTATATATTTTAATTAGAATGTGGACTATAATTTAGAACGGATAAAAAAAAAACACAAAGCTAGCGAAATGGTACAGAGGGAGTATTGCTTGTAGTTAGATGTTTGGGTCTGTCAATAAGATTTTGTATTTAGTCAATTATTCTTTAGTTTCAAACATCTAACTAGAAGATAAGGCAACCATACCATGAGATCAAATCCTCAGTCGGTCCCAACAATACACGTCCGATCCATCTTTAAGTGAGATTTCCACCTTGTCAACAATAATTCACATAAGAATAGGTTTATTTCCATTTTATAATTATTATCAGCTAAAAAAGTACGAGGAAATCTTACCTACATTGCTAGCGTATACATTATCACGGTTAGACGAATGACATATGAGCAAATTTAATGAAAATATATATTTTATATATTTAATGATGATAATATATACATTGTCTATGGATTGACAGGACTATCCAACACGAACAGTACATGGCACGGACTCTTCGTCTGCCTTCCTTCCATTATGCAAATTGCGTGTGCAAAAAATTGAATCGGCTTTCTCAGTCTACACGGTTTACATTCACAGGCCAAAACCCAAAAAATTACTTTTTCCGTTGCTTCGTCCTGAACTTAGTCAACGGAGACAAAAAAAAAAAAAAATGGACTTGAAACCAGAATATTTTGTTTTATCAAAACAACTGGAAGAGTTTTTGTCTTAGAGGTAAAAGCAATCTTTTAACTAATTTTTTCAATAAGAATTGAATCATTTTTTGATATTAAACGGAATTAATTAATATTTCATAGTTATAAATTTATTAAAGAATTTTTATCTTACATGGATGACATTTTATCAAATTATTTATTATGGATGAAATATTTATTCATTGTGTATTCATGGAAATATGAATCTCATAATTGCAACATGCATATTAGTAGCATCTCGTAGTACTTGTTGCAGCCCAATAGAATTAGGACAGCATATTTATGAATCCTAGAAATTGATCAGGAAGAAATTAGTACAACAAAGAAAATTTCTGTCAATGCTTCTTCCCTTTGTATCTGAGTAATTTTGAAGCAGGCCTAAGGGAGATGGGTCGTCACAGTTGGAATCAGAGTCTAAGTTTGAAATGACCTAATTATAAATTTCAGTTTCATCATGGAGGGTGATTTTGGATGTTATTTTCCAATTGTGGATTTTATCTCCTAATATTTTTTTATAAAATCTGGACTTATAACAAAAAAATGGAGTATCCATTTATCAGGAAAAAAAAAGAAGGTTTTGCTGGGCGTCAAATCATTCAATTATGCAAGATTACAAATATAATCTTCCATGCCCAACAGCCAATTATTTCGTGAGAAAGAAAAGAAGAAGAAATAATATGAAAGAGAGGAAATGCTCTTAAGAAACTCTCACAAAGCCAAGAGTTGTTTCCATCCGTTTTGCCATGAGCAATCATTGTACACGGGTTCCTCAAAAGGTACACAAGTTCCACACCAATTTGATGTTAATTGATCTCAATTGACTTTGGCTTCTTCATGTTTAGTTAATCAATTAGTTTTCCACCGTTTCATTAGGCATCAGATTGTCAAATCCAAGATGAGCAATGTTCAAGCTGCTGCACATTACCGAGACAGAGAGAATCACGAGTTGAAACTACTGTATTTGCCTTTTCCAATTTCCAGAGTCTAGGCTTAGTACCACAGATGATGATATATCCATTGATGATGGTGCAAAGGCTACATCGGATAGATTTCAGTATGTTGTTTCCAACTGAGATAGCTAATGATACTAAGAACGTGATAAAACAACATACCTCAAATTTTACTAATAACTAATCAACTATTGTGCAACATCTTACTGATCAGGCTTTCAAGAGATTCATATGATGAACCTCCTTGTTTCATGCTTCTCCTACTTTTATCACTGAATTCTTTGACTTTCTTCCTCACTTCACTATCACTTTCCATCACCTTCCTTATTCCTGTTTCTATCTGCTCAGCTGTAACCAAAGCCTGATTTTTGTCCATTGATGAATAATCCAATGTTATTTCCACAGACAATTCCAGCTCCACCACCAATTGAAATGCATTCAACTGTTGTTCTGACTCTAAAGGCCATGTTGCCAGGGGCACCCCACACCAGATGCTCTCCAATGTCGAATTCCAGCCACAGTGTGATATAAATCCTCCCACTGCAGCATGTGACAGTACAGCTAACTGTGGAACCCAACCGACCACTTTTCCAACGTTTGCTGTTCGATCCAGAAATCCGTCAGGCAAGACATCTCTGTAATTCTCATACTCACTTGGGAAATCAACAATGGTGTTCTTAGGAGGGGGATGACGCAGGCACCATAAGAATCTGTATCCACTGCGTTCAAGCCCATTTGCTAGTTCTTTCACTTGGTCGATCTGTAGGCTTCCCAGGCTGCCAAAGCTGATGTAAATTACTGAGCCTGGAGGCTGGCCATCCAACCATTCCATGATTCCTGATTGTACATCATGGGATACGTATTGTACCCGGTTCAGAATTGGTCCTACTGGGTAGATTTCTGGAGAGGATTCTGATAGATTGAAAGAATCGACTGCATATGGTTCTAGCTCAGTGAATGTGTTGATCAGGATTCCCTTGGCCTTTCTGTATCCACGAGCACATTGTAGGAATCTATGCATCCAGAGAGGTTTGTCCACTAAGACGATAGGCAAGACTGATGGTGGAATAGGATTGGCAAAACTTGGGAATGACAGGGCAGATTTTGAATCTGAGAACTCGGAGACGTCCTGGTTGTGATCATCTTGAAGGCTTTGAAAATGGAGCATGAGGCCGAGAAATGCTGCACCTGACGTGAAGAAAACATAGCTAGGAATCCCAAATTCATCAGCTACATCAATAATGCTGGTAGAAAACATGTCGACAACTACTCCAACAAGTTTTGAACTGCTTGATTCGTCAGTTTGGCGCTGTTGGATGAATTTCTTGACATGAGGTTTCTGACTATCCATTTGCTTCTGGATGAAATACCCTCGGCTGAGGGAACTCCATTCAGGGGTGGGATCTGTCGGAGGAAGCTGAAAGAATTGAAGGGCTTCTGTGGTGGAGGAAGCAACAAGAGAGTCTATCAGTTTATTGGTGATAGGATCAAGGGAAGCAGGGAGCCTGGAGATTAGGACTGTGATGGAAAACTTCTTGTCTCGATTGATTAGTAGCTTGGCAAGCTCCACCAGCTGAGCCAAATGGCCCATCAATGGCCAGGGGATGAAAATCAATTCTGCTTTCTCCATGTCAACTGCTGAAGCAGAACAGCTCTTCCGGCTTTTTCTTGGTTTTCTGGTTCTCTTTCTCTTCTTACAATCTGTGTTTTATAACCATTCTTGGGTACGGAGATGGAATCCTCTGACAATTTTTTAATAGAACAACTTTATTTCTACAGATCGACTAAAATGTGGAATGTTAGGGAACTGATGATCTGGCTTTGCCTTTGCTCTTTTGTCCTTTGTCGCAGGACGGCACCTCTATTTTTTACTGTCAAATGTACGACAGACGCAAAAAAAAAAAAAAAAAAAAAAAAATTGATTAAGGTTACCTGCTTTTTTGTTCTTTCCTTATTTAAAAAGACGGCCGTTCTTCTGTCTTCTACATACTGTTTAGTTGATGTCGTCATTTCTCATTCAATCGGTTTTTCTACATACTGTTCTCTTTCACAACTTTGTTGACTAAGCAAATTATAATCCAAAAAAAAAAAAAAAAAGAGAACTCTCAACTAGACAACGTTGTTGTAATCCTCCTTTAATCTCATTTTCATTTGACTAACAACACTTGTGATGATATGCTTGTTAGGAGAATTGCATAAACTTGTCCCAGACAAAGGAAACAATTATCTGTACTTTAAGAGTACAAATTCAGTAGTTCAACAAGTATTTAATAGTTCTTTTAGATGTTTGGATTTGTCATGAGGGAGCAAATAAGCCTTAAAATCTTTCCTCTTTGGTCAATTATATGTAGAATATAGACATGGTCTTAATTAAACTAAGTTATGGAGGAAAAGTTAGTTCTCAAATTTATAGTAACATGGACTCAGATGGTAAATTTGGCATAATTATATTCTTTTCAAAACTTGGAACAAAAATGACTTCAGATGCCAGATTTAGTAATGAAACGAATTGTGATAAGAGTTACTTACAACTGATAAATACTTAGAGGGGGAAAAATATTAGCTATATGTACCTGCCCAGCATCAAGAATACTCGAAAGAGCGAAACAGGTGGATAGTCATGTATCCTAGTACAGCATAGTCATGAATCATAGTCATTGATCAGGAAGAAATTAGTACAACAAAGAAATTTTCAGTCACAGCTTCTTTCCTTCAACAACTATAAAGTCACTTCATAATTCAGCAGTAACGGACTCATTGGTCATTGGAGCACAATCCAAGTCAACCGATGGATCACAATCAGGGATGGCACCAGGAGGACAAGCGAGGTCCGGATCACGGTCGTCGCCACTCGGATCACATTCAGGGCCACATCCACTGTCATCGCCAAGTTCACAAGCAAAATCAGGGTCGCATTCAGGGTCTTCGTGCAGATTACAGCAGGTGTTGGAGTCCTGTAAAGGTTTTCGTCCAAAACTCAACATGTTTTTCTTGTAAAGTGAAGGGTCAGGCTTACCAGTCATTGCTGGTAAAGTAATTAGGTAGCTGCAAAGTACTATAGAACTGATAAGTATTGAGATTTTGGCTGCCATTGCAAGAAGTTTATTTACTGGATTTGAAGTTAATGAAGGCTCTGCTTCTATGAGGAAATTGTCTTGAAGTTTGACAGCCAAGAATATGCTGATTCTCCTCTGCAGTAGCCGGTGACAAGTAATTTGGATTGCGTTGCCGTCCTCAAGCTATTGTCAGCATTGGACAGACTCAACCATGCAAAAAAGCTTGTTTCTAAATCATTGGATAAAAATTTTTTTTATTTGTCTTTTCTGTTTGAATCAGAGTAGACACTGGCGAATAGAATAGAATGTGAACTTTGCTCTATATGTAAAGAGATTGGGAAACGAACAAATGTATCCAACAAAATTTTTTATTGTACGCGGTTTATAGAGTACCCTAATTTGAACATTAATTACCAGTAAGTACTCTTATTAATTACCAATAACTAAAAACTACATGAAAATAGCAACAGAAGATTGAATCAGCAAGTAGAAAACAGAATGAATGGATAGCTTCATTAATAATTAAACATTTTAGTTTATCATATCCAATATGAATTCAACAATGAAACTACAGAAAAGAACCAAGTATTTACAAGAGCATCACTTTTTTCCATGACTAGTCAAGTGGCCTTTTCTAGTTAATCCATCGAGCATCAATCAAATGCATTGAAACCATCCATTTTGTGGCAAAGCCAATTTACCAAATATGACTTCATTTTCTCCTTCAACGGCCTGCAGAATATCCTCCCAAGTGACTTCTTGACCTGTCACCATTATCTGATCACCACAATCAACTGCATAAGGCTGTACTTCACAAGGCTGTTGCCAATTGTCAGCATTTTCACAGGTAACAGTTGCCAATTGTCAGCTTTTTCACATGTAACAGCTTGGTTCAGACTTGTTCTATAAGCCAAAACAACGTGTAACTTCTGAATACGCCATCCAACCATCAGTCATTGGAGCAAACCAATGGTTCCCATTGTATGATAAGGGTGCTTGTTGTTGGACTAATCCATCGTCTACTTGCAAACTTTCACTCATCAGAACAGTAGATTGGTTCATATCAGTTAGTAACCATCCCCATTGCAACCACTCATTGACAGTACATTATCAACCAAGAAACCTGTATGTGTTTGCAGGTTGATTAACTCTCCATCGCAGCCATAATTAACCAATTATGAAGCTGCATTGGTCTAGCTTAGTTTCCCCAGTTGTCATTATTATCGAGCTTTTAGCCTCATTCATTAGTATCTTAGGGTTGTGTTTTATCAACTCACTCGCCTGCAAATTTTCTTGTTCAACATTTTGCTCTCTCTTGCCTAAGACAACTTCAGGCTTCCACGATTTTACCCTTTTGCTTCTGGGGACTCACCTTCTTTACAGATTCTTTGACCTCAGCATATTTATTATCGTCCAATAGTATCCATTGTGAGTGCTAGTTAATGCATTCAAAGAAGCACCATCAAGTGAATACCCGTGCATTATCCAGCCACCTTTCGCTTCTTTCGAACCAAAATTCAGAACATAGCTTAGCATCTTCTTGCAATAAAATTTTCTCACCAGTAATGACCTCGTCAACTGGGTTCAACTTAGTTTCTCCATCCCGTGTCCCCAAACCTGCCGTTTTATAGTATTTTTGGCACTTAGTTAATTTTGTAAAGATAGGGCCATTCTTTTAGTACCCTTATTTCAACTCTCATCATAGATTTCCCAGTGGATATCTTTGTCCCCAAAAACATCCCAATAGTTGTGAGCAACGAGAACCCAACAAAAGATGTTATTGCTCCCAGAAATGAGCAATAACTCAACAAAACTCGAGCTCTATCAAGTCCAGCTCGAGCTTCATATAAGCAACTCGCTCAAGCTCGAGTACACCATCCATGCATCGACTTGGCTTGATAGCTCCCTACTTGGATATTTGATTAAGCCTTATTTATTTATTTAATTTTGGAAATCTTATTTTCACATGTATAATTTTTTAGCCATTAGCTTTTGTATATGAGTAGTTATATAATCTCAGTTCCGTCATGGAGGGTGATTTTGGATGTTGTTTCCCAATTGTGGATTTTATATGGTAATCTTTGTATCAAATCTGGACTTATTAAAAAAAAAAAAAAAAAGAGTATCCATTTATCTGGGATAAAAAAATTCTTGCTGGTAGTCACATCATTCAATTTATTTGGTCACAAAAAAAAAAAAAAAAAGAAGAAGAAATATAAAAGCGAGGAGTGCTCTTAAGAAATTCTCGCAAAGCCAAGAGTAGTTTCCATCCGTTTTGCTGTAAGCAATCAGTGTACATGGGTTCCTCAAAAGATACATGAGTTCCATATCAATTGGATGTTAATTGATCTTGGTTGCCTTTATCTCATTCATGTTTAGTTAATTAATTACATTTCCACCGTTTTAGGAGGCATCAGATTGTCAAGTCCACGATGAATACAGCTGCTGCACATTCGTGAGACGGAGAGAATCATAAATTGAAACAACTGTATTTTCCTTTTCCAATTTCCAGAGTCAGGCTCAGTACCATCATCTGGAAGAAAACATGCAAAAAATCTAAGATCTCAGGCTGTATTGATAAACTTAACGGTAGGAAATATGATGATATATAGATGATGGTGCCAAGACTACAAGGAAAGATTTCAGCACGTTATTCCCAACTGAGATAGCTAACGATACTAAGAACATGTTAAAACAGCATATCTCAAATTTTACTAATAACTAATCAACTATCATGCAACATCTTACTAATCAGACTTCCAAGAGATTCATATGAGGAACCTCCTTGTTTCATGCTTCTCCTACTCTTATCGCTTATTTCTTTAACTTTCTTCCTCACTTCACTTTCACTCTCCATCACCTTCCTTATTCCTGTTTCTATCTGCTCAGCTCTAACCAAAGCCTGATTTTTATTCGTTGATAAATAATCCAATGTGATTGCCACGGACAATTTCAGTTCCACCACCAATTGAAATGCATTCAGCTCTTGTTCTGATTCTAAAGGCCATGTTGCCAGGGGCACCCCACACCAAATGCTTTCCAATGTCGAATTCCAGCCACAGTGTGATATAAATCCTCCCACTGCAGCATGTGACAATACAGCTAACTGTGGAACCCAACCGACAACTTTTCCAACGTTTGCTGTTCGATCCAGAAAGCCTTCAGGCAAGACATCTGCATAATTTTCATACTCACTTGGGAAATCAACAATGGTGTTCTTAGGAGGGGGACGACGGAGGCACCATAAGAATCTGTATCCACTAAGTTCGAGCCCATTCGCTAGCTCTTTCACTTGGTCAACTTGTAGGCTTCCCAGGCTTCCAAAGCTGATGTAAACTACTGAGCTTGGAGGCTGATCATCCAACCATTTCATGATTCCTGATTGTATACCGGGGGATACATATTGTACCTGGTTCAGAATTGGTCCTACTGGGAGGATTTCTGGAGAGGATTCTGATAGGTTGATGGAATCGAGTGCATATGGTTCTAGCTCAGTGAATGTGTTGACAAGGATTCCCTTGGCCTTTCTGTATCCGCGAGCACATAGTAGGAATCTATGTATCCAGAGAGGTTTCTCCACTAAAGCCAAAGGTAAGACTGACGGTGGAATTGGATTAACAAAACTGGGGAAGGAAAGAGCAGTTTTTGAGTTTGAGAACTCGGAAACATCCTGGTTGTAGTCATCTTGAAGGCTCTGAAAATGGAGCATCAGGCCGAGGAATGCTGCACCTGATGTGAAGAAAACATAGCTAGGAATCCCAAATTCATCAGCTACATCAATAATGCTGGTAAAAAACATGTCGACAACTACTCCAACAAGTTTTGAACTGCTTGATTCATCAGTTCGGCGCTGTTGGATGAATTTCTTGACATGAGGTTTCTGACTATCCAGTTGCCTCTGGATGGTATACCCTCGGCTGAGGGAACTGCATTCAGGGATGTGATTTGTTGGATGAAGCTGAAAGAATTTAAGGGCTTCTGTGGTGTAGGAAGCAACAAGAGAGTCTATCAGTTTATTGGTGACAGGATCAAGGGAATCAGGGAGCCTTAAGATTAGCACTGTGATGGAAAACCTCTTGTCTCGGTCGATTAGCAGCTTGGCAAGCTCCACCAGCTGAGCCAAATGGCCCATCAATGGCCAGGGGATGAAAATTAATTCTACTTTCTCCATGTCAACTGTTAAAGCAGAACACTCTTTTTTTTTTTTTTGGTTTTCTGGTTCTCTGTTTCTTCATACAATCTGTGTTTTATAACCAATCTTGGTTCCCAAGATGAATAGTTTTAACAATTTTTTAGGTAGAAGACTATTTCAACAGTTGACTAAAATCCGGAATTTTAGGAAACTGATAATCTTGCTTTTCTATTTCTCTTTTGTTCTTTGTCGCAGAATGGCTTTTGTATTTTGTATCCTTTATTATTTTTTTTCTCAAACTATAACAGAAGTATTTACTGTCCTTTATGATACTTCTATATATTGCTCAAGGATTGTTTCTGAAACATGCACTATTTTGTTTTCACTAGGTCAAATCGTAATCCTCTTGTAAAAAAGGTAGGAGACAGTACCATGGCCTCCCTCCTTTATTGTCTTGCAAAATTAACAAAGAATCAATTTTGTTGCCAGCCCCCCACCCCCCCAACCAAAAATTTGGAAGAAGGTTATCTTTCTGTACATTACAAACTGCTATATTGGTACTCGAAACAGGTTATACCACCTAGGAGAGTTCATTCTCTTTTGATTTGAATACAGACATTAG